>NC_046333.1:153910698-154210698 GCF_000738735.6 Corvus cornix cornix | reverse complement strand
GGTGCCAAGCACCTCGGTGCCAGCAGTGGAAGGCTCCAGAGCCGTGTGGGGAGGATGATGCAGAGATGCTGCAGGACGGTGTGGAGCCACCGAGGCCCTGGCAGATGCTAATTCCCGGCAGCGTCTCTGGCAGCAGACAAAGCCCCCGGCCCCGCCGCCCGCCGCTCCCAGGAGACCCCAGGGAGCCCCATCCATCAGCGTGGCCGACGCGCCTGCAGCGGCCCCCCGGCTCCCGGGGCCCAGCAAGGGGCACCCACGCGGCTCTGTGGGGCAGGACCCCCGTCATGGGGGGCTCTCACTGGCTGGGAGGCCGCAGTGCTGGAGCTGAGTCAGGGCAGGATGGGGATGGGGCTCACACCACGGGCACACAGTCGGAGGTGCCCCCTGGTCCCACCAGCACCCAGGGTGGCAGCGAGGGGGTTCTGGAGACCCAGGCCTGCAGCACCCTGGCTCTCAGGGTGGGCTTCACGATAGCATCTTGGTAGCCCGGCCTGCCCCCCCAGCCCAGCCCAGCCCAGCCCTCCTCCACTGAGCCCCCCAGGCTCCTGGCTGAGAGGCCCTACACCCAAAGAGCCCCAGGGAATGGGGCCAAGCCCTTCAGTGACTACAGCATCCACTGCCTGGGGGCCAGAGCCAGGGTGGGGGGTGCAACCCTAGAGCTGGAGGGACTGTGTCGCTGTGGGGCCGTGACTCCGTGGGGCTGTGCTGTCCTGGGGCTCATTGTGAGGCAGCACAGCCTGGGCTGGTGCCGGTGCAGGTGTTGGTGCAGGAGCAGTTGCTGGTGTCGGTGCAGGTGCCGGTGTCAGTGTGGGTGCTGGGGCAGGAGCAGGTGCCGGTGAGAGTGCAGTGCCAGTGCCAGAACAGGTGCTGGTGCCGGTGTCAGTTCTGGTGTCGGTGTTAGTGCTGGCGCCGGTAGCGGTGCTGGTGCTGGTGCCAGTGGCAGTGCGGGGTGCGGGCAGTCGCCCCCGCGGGCGGCGCGGGGCGGGCGGTGGGCCGGCGCCGCCCCTCCCCCGCGGGATGGCTGCGGGGCCCCGGGGGTTTCCCCGGTAACGGCGGCGATCGGCGCCCGGAGGGTTAACGGGGGCGGCGGTGTGTCCGGGGTCAGACCAGCCCCGCCGAGCCGGGCCGGTGCCGGTGCGAGGGTCTCCGCCCGGTGCCCCCCGCGCTCCCCCCGAGCCGCGGGCGCGGCGCACAAAGGCGGCGGAGCCGGGCGGCGGTAACGGGGACCGAGTCTCCCCCCGCTGCCTCCGCCCCGCTCCCCTGCACAGCCCGGGCCCCCCCGGAACGGTAACGGCGGCGGCGGCACCCCCGGCCCGGCCCCATGGACGCCCGAAGTCGCCGAGGGGTGAGTGCGGGGCGGGGGCTCCGCGCGGGTCTGGGACTGCGGTGTGCGCGGAGCCGGGCGGGGTCCGTGTCCCGCAGCCCCCCGGGGCGCGGTGCGGGGTCTCCCCAGGTCATCCTGCGCCGTGGCCCACCCACCCGTGCAGCCCCGCGGGACCCTGACACGCGGGGCGGTGCGATGGGGTGGGAGTGCGGTGCCCCGCGGGGCTGCACCCACAGAGGTGCGTGTGTCGGGACCCTGCTGTGGGTGTGCGTGCGGTGACCGTGGGCGAGGTCGTGCCCGTGGCGTGTTCCGCGGCGTGTTGGGCCGCGCGTGGGGGCTCAGGGTACGGTACCCACGCCAGGGGCGCGGCCGCGGTGGGTGCGTGTGGGTGCACGTGCGCTCCCCACGCGTGTGCGGGGCTGCTACAGGTGTGTTTCATGTCGTGGATGATGCAGGCGTGGGGGGTCCTGTCGCTGCCCCCCCGAGCAGGGGTGTGTGAGCGTGGGTTCTGCCTGTCGGGGGGTGCGTGCACACGAGTGGGAGCGTGTGTGTGGGGTGTGTGTGTGTTTGCACACGTGTGCATGTGATGTGTGTGTGTGTATACACGCGTGTGTGTGTTTGCACACGTGTGTTTGTGTGTACACACGTGCACAGGGGCGTGTGCCCAGGGCCGTGCCGGAGGGGTGAGGCCGGGGGCCAGGGGTAGCAGCGCTGCGGCTGCGGCGGGGGGGCTGCCGGGGGAGGGTCCTGCCGGGTCACGCCGGGGATTTATGGCTGCGGCAGGGCTTGCAGGCTGGGGAGGCCACCTGCCCGTCCCCTGCCCGCCCCCCGGTTGGTGCCCCCGCCGCCCCCCACCACCCTCAGCCCCCGTCCCCCCCGGGCAGATGCTCCTCTCTCCCGGCTCCGCCGTCCTTGTTAATCCAAAGGCACAAGGCGATGCCGGGCGGGAGCATCTGCCTCTCCCCAGTGCCTGGCGCTGCCGCCGCCGCCGCTGCTGCGTCTTCTGCCGAGACGTCTAGGAGAGGCACTCTGGGCACTGCCGGGGGGTCCCTTGGGGTCCTCTCCCTCCGCCAGTGTCCCATCTCCCTGTCCCCGTGCCCTGGTTCTTGGCAGCCCTTTGCTGGGGGGCCAGGACCTCCAACACCGGAGCGGGAGGTCAGGCAGCCCCGGCAGCACAGTGGAGTGAGGGGGCTGACCCGAGTGCAGGCCGGCGTCTGGGGGCCCCGCGGTGGCCCCGGTAACGCGCATCCCCTGGATCGTTGCAGGCCGGGATTTGAGGCGGGGGCCCGGCGCCCGCGCCATGGGGAACTCGGTGAGTCGGCCCAGCTGCCTGGGCGAGAAGAGCCGGCGGCCGGAGGAGCTCCTGCGGGAGCCCGGGCTGGACGCGGGGCAGCCATCCGCCGGAGGCGACTCGGAGGCTTGGCCGGGGCTGTTGGAGAAGGCGCCGGTGCCGGTGGAGAACGGCTGGAGCCCGGTGCCCGGTGCCGTTCGGAGCCGGCCAGGCAGCCCCGTGCTGCGGCGCAGCCAGTCCGAGGTGGCGGTGCAGAACGGGGGTGCAGCTGGAGTTGCGGTGAGGGGGCAGGTGGGGGGCGCAGCCTGGACCCCCCCGCGGGCCAGCGTTCCCCGCAGCACCTGGTCCTGGAAACCTGTCACCACCCGGGAGGTGACAGAGGTGACGGAGGTGACTGAGACCATCGTGACGGAGATCGTGGAGGTGACTGAGTACCCGGCGGGTGAGAAGGGTGGCGAGCCCGTGGTCACCCGGACGGTCACCGTGCTGACGGAGTGCGTGGGGGAGCTCACTGCTGCTGGCTGCGCCGGACACACGGATGCCACTGAGGTGACTGACAGACAGCGACCCTTGCTGGGAGGACACTGTGCCAAACCCTGTGCCACAGGACTGCCCTCCGGCGTGGTTTTCTCTACAGCGAGTCTTGACCTTCCTGTCCCTTGGCCAGGGCTCATGTCGAGTCACTGTCTGTGCCCTGGTGGGGGCTGGGCCAGTGGCACCCCTCGTGCTGGGCACCCAGCCTGGCACTGTAGGACAGGGAGCTCCCTTCCCTCAGCTTCGGCTGGCGGGGGCCATGGGTCTGGAGGGATCCAAACGGCACAGGGTGTGCAGCCCCGGCTTTGGGGAGCCCTGTGAAGGATGCCAGGGAGGACCCCATGGGCTGGGCAGGGTCCCACTGTCTCCGGTGTCACCTCGGGGACAGGGCATGGTGTGGGGGCTGCTGCCCAGCCCCATGGCTGCCCTCCACCTGCCCCATGGCTCAGCCACCTCTCCCCACAGGTGTCCTCACGGTCTGTCCCTGTCCCAGAGGAGGCAGCGGACCGGGGCCAGGAGACGCTGGAGCGGCTGCTGGCCTGGGTGGCTGATATGGAGGAGTTGGTGAGCAACCAGAAGCCGCCATCGGCGGAGGCGAAGGTGGTGAAGGCGCAGCTGGAGGAGCAGAAGGTCAGCAGGGCCGGCCGGCGTGTCCTGCCCACGCACACCCTGGCTGGGGATTAGGAGGCTGGGGGCCAAGTGGCCGCCCAGGGTTGTGCCGAGGTGGCAGGGGTGCACAGGAGTCCCCAGCACAGCGCCGTGTCCCCCGTCCCTGCAGCTCCTGAAGCGGCTGCTGGAGGAGAGGAGGCCGCGCGTGGAGCTCGTTCTGCAGGACAGACTGATGGCACAGGGCTCTGGCACGGCAGCGCCCGAGGGCAATGCCGGCCTCTTCAGCCTCGGGGAAAGATGGGACAAGCTGATGCAGGAGGCCGAAGCCAGGTGGGTCAGGGGCCAGGCCTCATCACCGGGCTGGCAGCTGTGGCCCACTGGCACAGGCTCTGCCCGCTGGTGTCCCCCACACGGAGTCTCTGTGACACCCTGATGTCCCTGTGCGCTGCCCCACTGGCACTGGGGCCACCATGACAGAGGGACCGTCCCCATCGCATCCTGTGCCGCTGCTGCACAGGAGCAGCAGGTCCAGGGCTCTGTGGATGGTCTGGCACGCAGCCCTTCCCACAGGTCCCTCTGTGGGGACACTGGCCCTGCTGGGCAGCACTGGGCATGGGGACCCCAGTGTGGGGGAGAGGGGGCTTTTCTGGCTGGGACCTCAGTCTCGGGGACTGCCACTGCCCGGCTCACCCAGCCCTCCTGGCGCAGGTATGGCTGCCTGGAGCGGATCCTGCCAGCGGCTCAGGGCTTCCAGGAGGCTGTAGACTCTTTCCAGGAGTGGCTCAGTGCCACAGAGCGGCAGCTGGCCCAGCTCTGGCGTGCTGACGGCTGCGTTGGCCGTGTGCAAGATGCCCACCAGCAGACCCAGGTGGGCACAAGGTGGGCGTGGGGTGGGCACAGGGTGGACACGAGCACCTGTGTCATCACTGGTCACTGCTACAGGCCCTCTGTGAGGAGATCCGCGGGCGGCTGGGAGAGCTGGATGGCGCCCTGGAGAGCGGGCAGCGGGTCCTGGAGATGGTGACAGGCAAGTGGCAATGGCCAGGAGTGGTGGCCACAGGGTCAGGACCATGGGACTTGGGATGGGATGAGCACAGACAGCAGCAGCCCAGGCCAGCAAGGGGACCCCCAGGCACTGGGGGTCCTTGGGGCATGCTGCTCCCCACCGGGAGCTGTGGCATGGTGTGAGCGGGCAGACAGCATCCAATGGGATGCAGAGGGGCCAGGGCAGAGCCTGCAGGTCAGGGCCGTGGTGGGATAGGGTTCAGTGGTGGTGAGATGCAGCCAGGGAGGTGGATCTTGCTGGCAGTGGGATGAGAGACCAGAGCTGGGTCTGGGAGCAGCAGGAGGCGGGGTAGGAGAGGAGAAAGGTCAGGGCAGAGTGATCATCACGGGCTTGGAAGCTGTTGGTGTGGCCAGTTCCATGTCCAGGGATGCCAGTGCGGTGGCACTGATGCTGGTGTCACACTGCCACAGGGGAGGAGGCCCAGCTGACACAGGAGAAGATGGAGTCACTGAGGATGCGGTACCTCATTGTGGGCCAGAGCAGTGCTGATACTGCGCACCGGCTGGGGCAGACCCTGGAAGCCTCATCTCGCCTGGGCACGGCCCCTGAGGACCTGGCACTATGGCTGAGCCGCATGGAGAAGGAGCTGGGCGAGCAGGAGAGCCAGCAGGATGGCCAAGAGCCCTCAGTCACTGCCAGTGACAGGGAGAAGGTGTGGGACACTGGGCTCCCTGAAGCCCTCACCATTCCCACCATTGCTGTCTGCAAGGGGAGTCTGGGTGGGACGCGGTGGGTCATGGCACAGTCCCGGGGGACTGGGATGCGCTGGGTGTCCGTGTCCCAAAGCAGCTGCCCTGGTACGTGCACACCCTTCCAGCTGACGTCTGTCCCTCCACTGCAGTTTGAGCAGGTCCTGGAGTCCCAGCTCACCCGTGTGGCTGGGCTGGGCGAGCGACTGGAGGAGATTGGCCGTGTGCAGCTGGATGCTGAGGCTCTCTGCTCGCAGCTCTCCGAGCAGAAGGTGGGTCTGCAGCAGTGTCCAGGGGTCCCGGGGACACTGACTTGGCATCCCCATCCTGCTGGGTCCTGCCAGGACCTGGCACCCACCTGCGGTTCCATTCCAGCTGCTCTCCGCCGAGATTCTGCACTGCCGGGGCCTTGTTGAGCGTCTCCTGGGGTTCTCGGAGCCGCTGCTACGCTGCTGCCCTGAGCCCCTGCAGCAGCGCCTTCAGGTGAGCTGGGAGGGTGTCGGGGGGACACTGCCAGCACCCAGGGATGGCTGTGCCCTGTGTCCCCGGCCACCCGATGACTCCCTGTCTCTGCAGCCGTCGGTGCAGGTGCTGCGGGAGAGCACAGAGCAGCTCTCCCTGCGCAGCGGTGCCTGTGCCGTGCAGCTGGAGCACGCCCAGTCCCTGCTCACCCAGTTCTCCGAGGCCCTCGAGGAGCTGCTGCCCTGGCTGGAGGAGACGCAGGCCCTGGGGGTGCAGCTCTCCCCCAATGCCATCAGCTACGAGGCCTTCAAGGAGCAGCAGGCGCTGCTGCAGGTGCGGGCAGGGCAGGGGCCAAAGGGACTCGCTCGGCCGCCCCGCGGGTTGGGAGTGGAGAGGTGACGGGATGGGGGTGGCATCGCCATGGGGACCACGGGGCTGGGGCACCACACGAGCAGGACTCCTCTGGGAGCAGCGCACATCCCTGTGGGGCGTATCCCATGAGGCACATCCCACCCCAATGCACCCCCACGGCTCTTCCTCGCTGCCAGAGCCTGCGGGAGGCCATTGCCGAGCACCGGCCGCTGGTGGGGAAGCTGCAGCGCGTGTCAGCGCAGCTGGTGGAGCTGAGCCCAGAGCAGGGAGCCCCGTTCCAGCGGCGCTGGCAGGAGGTGGAGGAGCAGTACGGCCACATCCGCGAACGCGTGCGCCAGGCAGCGGCTCTGCTGGAGGATGCCCTGCCGCGGTACAGCCAGGTACGGGGCTGGCACTGCGATGGGGTGCGTCCCCAGGGGCCTATCCTCGAGTGACCGGGCTGGTCCCCAGCTGTCGGAGCGCATGGATCTGCTGCTGGAGTGCCTGGAGCGGCTGCAGAGCCGGCTGCAGAGCCAGCCGCCTGTCCGCGGCGACGCAGCCCACTTGAGGGAGCAGATCCGGGAGAACAGCCTGGCCTTGGGCGAGCTGGAGAAGCTTGGGGTGGCCCTGGAGGGTGTCCGTGCACAGGGCGAGGAGCTGCTGGCCACCATGCAGGCGGTCAGCTCCGACGCTGCGGCCAGAGGTACCAGGACGGAGGGGTGGGCACGGCTCCGCTGGCAGGCGATCTGTGTCCGTGCCAGGGCTGTGTGTGGGTGCTGGGTCCCTCGCAGCACCCTGATCCCTGACCCGTGGTGCCCCGCAGGGATCCAGGAGCGCACGGCACAGCTGCTGTCGCAGTGGGGCTGCCTGCGCGGCCGCTGCCAGGAGCAGGAGCGGTGGCTTCGGGAGCTGCTGGCACTGGCCGAGCGCTTCTGGCATGGCCTGTCTGAGCTGGCCGTGGCGCTCAGTGACACCCAGCAGCTGGTGCTGGGGCTGGAGGAGGCTGGTGGCGAGCCTGAGGCCATCCGCACGCGGCTGCGCACCATGCAGGTGTGGCTGGGCAGGGGCTTGGTGGGCAGTGCCACGGCACAGGCGGCCCCCTGGTGTGGGCAGTGCCCTGGGCAGCCCCAGTGTGGGCAGCCCTGAGCCCCATGCCCTGCACAGGCACTGCGGGAGGAGATCGATGCGCTGCAGGGTGAGCTGGACACGCTGGGCAGCCTGGGCGTGGAGCTGATGGCCTCCTGTGGGGACCCTGACAAGCCCGATGTCACCAAGAGCCTGGATGATGTGAGTGTCCTTGGGGCTGGGCTCAGGCAGGGACAGGGTCCTGGGCTGTGTGGATGCTGCTTGTGGGGGTGGCATGTCCCCTGACCCCCATCAGTGCCACTGACCCCTGCACCCCAGACCCTGCTCAGTGCCACTGACCCCCACAGAACTCCACTGATCATGTGCCCAGGCAGTCCCGTGATGTCTCTGATCCCCATGCCTGCATGCCCGTGCAGTGCCACCCCTGTGCCCTGGCATCCCCCATGGCATTAGTGACTCCCACACCCTGTACCCCCGGCGCACTGCTGACCCCCTGTGCCCTGTCCACCCTGACCCCCACATCCTGTCCCCCTGTGGGCTGGCCCTGCTGTGACATCACTGACCCCCGTGCCCGGCCGCAGCTCTACTCCTCCTGGCACAGCCTGAGCCGGGTGTGGACGGAGCGGAACGGGCGCCTTGAGGAGCAGCTCCAGGCCGCCCTCAGCTACCAGGACACGATGCAGGTGGGTACGGGGGCCCTCAGGCAGATCCCCCATGGATGGGTCTGCGTCACCTTCCTGTCTCCACTCAGGGGTGTGAGGGGCCATGGGGCCACCATGGGGCCACCATTGGACCCCCCAACACCACCCCCCTGTCTTCCCTATCCCCAGCGGCTGCTGGAATGGCTGGACGCAGCCGAGCTGCGCATCGCCGAGGAGTTCCTGGTCGGCGGGGACCTGGACATGGTGCAGCAGCAGCTGGCGGAGCTCAAGGTGCTTTGATGCGCCACACCGGACCATGCTGTGCCACGCCATGCCCCGATCCCCAGAGCAGGCGGAGGCAGGGAGGGTAGAGGGTGCTCTCAGCAGAGGTGGGATGGAGGGATGGTGGGTTGGACAGTGCTGGTGCCCCAGTGCTGAGCGCTGAGGAGCCAAGTCCTGCCTGGGGTGGCCAAGCCCTGTCCCCCACAAGCCCCACAGGAGCAGCTCAGGGCCCAGGTGCCTGTGCTGTGCCATGTGGTGCCATGGGGACAGGCAGACCCTGTCCCGGTGCGTGGGACCAGGTCACCAACCAGTGCCACCCCCCAGGAGTTCAAGCGGGAGCTGTACCAGTGCAAGGTGGATGTGGAGAGCCTGCGGCACCAGGGGGGCACGGGGCAGGGAGATGCCCCGGTCACGCTCAGTGACTTCCGCCAGCGCTGGGACCACCTGGAGGAGGAGATCGTCAGCCGACAGGTGGGGAGGGGGCACGGGGGGCACAGGGCAGGGCTGGGAGGACACACGGGGTGCCATGAATGTGCTGGGTGGGTGGGAGTGTCCTGGGGGTACTGGGTGTGTGGTGCTGGGTCACCATGGGGAGCTGCAAGTGGGCACTGGGTGGGTGCTGGGTGGGCAGATGGGGCCGTGTAGGCACTGGGTGGGTGCTGGGTGGGCAAATGGGGCCGTGTGGGCACTGGGTGGGTGCTGGGTGCTCTGGGCCCGGGCTGCCGTTGCTTCCCCCGACGTCGCAGCTCCCTCCCGACAGCATCAGCTGGAGGCAGCGCTGCTGGGGCTGGGGCAGTTCCAGCACCAGCTGGCGGAGCTGCTGCAGTGGCTGAGCCGCACCGGGGAGCAGCTGCGCGGCCCCGCACCCCTGCGCCCCGACCTGCAGAGCTGCGAGATCGAGCTGGCCAAGCACAAGGTGAGGCTATGCCGTGGCCCGGGGGACACGCGGCCACAGCCACGGTCGCACTGCCGGGTTGTGTGTCCTTGGGGTCCTGGCTGTGGTGGCACCCCCAGGGTGGGTGTCCTGGCCACAGGGCGCTGCCCGGCCCCTCCTCGGGTGCTGCGGCAGCAGGGCTGGGTAGGCAGCAACGCGAGGACGCGTCCCCTCCCGCGGTGACACCATGGAAGGAATGAGCTGTCTCCGCGCCGGCCCCGTGCCACAGCCCCTTGCCCGGGCACGCTCGTGATGTGCCTGACGCAGGCGAGGCCGCAAGGGCCGGGCTGTCCCCGCGCCGGGGGGGCCGTGCAAGGGCTGCCTGTCCCGGCCAAGCCCGGCCACGAACCGGCAAATCTTGTGTCTCGGCCCTGCCCCGCACCCTGCTGAGATCAAGAGCCCTGACACCAGCTTGGGGGCACCCACGGGTGCCATCCTTGCCCGATGTGGCACCCTCAGTCCTCAGTGCTGTGGTGGCAGCGATGCTTTGGGCAGCAGAGGTGTCTCGGGGTGAGGGGCTTTGCATGGTGCAGATAGAGGAACGTGGGGGGTGGGTGCCCCTGCCCCGGTCCCAGCCGTGACCCTGCCACCCCATCCCCAGGTGCTGCGGACCGACGTGATGTCCCACGCCCGCACGGTGCAGTCGGTGACTGAGGCCGGGCAGGGGCTGCTGCTGTCCAGCCTGGGGGATAGCGTGGAGGGGCTGCAGCGCAGCCTCCAGCAGCTGGGACAGCACTGGGACCTGGTGCGCAGCGAGACCGAGAGCCGGCAGCTGGAGCTGGAGAACAACCTCAGCCAGGTACGGCCGCGGGACTGCGGCGCTGCCAGGCGGCGGCCACGGCGCTGACCCCCCATCGCCCGCAGGTGCAGGACATCACGCTGGAAATCACGGAGCTGCTGCAGTGGCTGGAGCAGGTGGAGCTGCAGCTCTTCTGCTCCAAGCCGGCCTGGGGCCACCCGGATGCCACCAAAGAAAAGCTCAATGCACACTTGGTGAGAACCAGCGCCAGACTGGGTCCTGCTGCAGGGCCGGCCCCTGGGGTCTGTTGATCTCTTGGGGGAAGGTGTGCCCCAGATCCACCCCTCTCCACACTGCTGGGCCGGGATCCTTCTCTGCTGCCTCTTCTCCCCAACCACGCAGACCCTGGTACCCCTCCCTCAGCTGCTCCGTGAGACAGAGCAGGAGCCATCCTTGTCCTTGTCCCTTACCCTGAACCTGTCCCCATCCACATCCCTGTCTCCATCCCCTCTCCCTGTCCACTGTGGCTGTCTCTGTTGTCCCCATCCCTGTCCCCTGTCTACTTTACCCCTGTCTACTTTGACCCCTCCACATCCCCATCCCTGTCCCCTTTCTCATCCCCATCCTTGTTCCCATCCCCATCTCTGTACCTGTCATCCTCCCCGCCCCATCCCTATCCCCATCCCGATCCCTGTCCCCTTCCTCATCCTGCTCGCTGTCCCCATCCTGACCCGCTGTCCCGGCAGGAGCTGTGCCGGGAGCTGGAGGCGCGGGCGGTCACGTACCGGGGGCTGCGGGAGCGGCTGCAGCGGCTGCTGGACTCGTGCCGCGCCGGCCGGCCCTGCAGCACCGAGCACAGCCTGCGGCTCCTGGAGCAGAAGTGGGAGAGCGTCCAGGCCGAGGCCCAGGAGAGGAAGGTGTGCGGGGTGAGGGGCTGTGACCCCCGGGGGGCTCACCCTGACCAGCCCCGCTCAGGGGCGGCGGGTGCCCGCCTCCACTAGTCCCTGCCCTTGCCCGCAGGAGCGCCTGGCCGAGGGGCTGACGGTCACCACCGAGTTCCACGGCTCTGCGCAGGAGCTGCTGCGCTGGGTGGCCCACGCCGAGGAGCTGCTGGGGTCCCCCGCGCCCCCCAGCTTCGTCCTCGACACCGTCACCGCTCAGATCCAGGAGCACAAGGCAAGAGCGGGCAGGGCCGGCGCGGTGCCCTCAGGGCCAGTTCATGGGGCTGGGGTCTGCCCCGGGGGTCCTGCGTGGCCCCTGCAGGGATCTTCCCCGGGCTGCAAGCGGCACGTCTGTCCCCACAGCAGGAGAGTGAGTGGGCTCGGTGCCCCATCCCAGCATGGGCTGTGCCTGGTGCTCTGTGTCTTGTTCTGGCACGGGCTGTGTGCGGGGGCTCCTCACCTGCCCCAGGACCACCCACACTCAGCTGCCCCCTCCCCGTAGGCCCTGGTGAAGGAGGCAAATGCCCACGGGGAGAAGCTGGGCAGCCTGGAGGCCGTGGCCGCTCGCCTGAAGGATTTCAGCCGGAAGCAGGACGGGGCCGTCATCCAGAACCTGGTGCTGGCGGCGAGGGAGCGCCTGGGCAAGGTCCTGCAGCGGGCAGCCGAGCGGGGGGCGGCGCTGGAGGAGGCCCGAAAACGCAGCAAGCAGGTACCGGGACCCAGCCCAGCCACATCACGGGCTGGGGAGGGGGCTCTGCCCCTTGGTTTGCTTTGGACACGGGCCTGGAGGGACAGCACAAGGGGGAATGGCTTCCCACGGACAGAGGGCAGGGTTAGATGGGATATTGGGAAGAAATTCTTGCCTGTGAGGGTGGTTTCCCAGAGAAGCTGTGTCTGCCCCATCCTCGGATGTGTCCAAGACCAAGTTGGATGGGGCTTGGAGCAACCTGGTCTAGGGGAAGGTGTCCCTGCCTGTGGCAGGGGGGTGGAACTGGATGGGCTTTAAGGTCCTTTCAACCCAAGCCATCCCGGGACTGTTGATTCCATGACATGGGTCCTGCCGGGAGCTGTGCCAGGAAGGAACCACGTGGCTCCAGTGTTGTCACTGTGCTGTTCATGGTGTGCCCCATGGTGGTGCCCAGGCCGTGCCACTCCTTTGAGTGGCTCCATGGCTCCTGTCTGGGTCAGCCCAGATCCGCTTTGCCCCTGTGTCCCCCCCTCAGCCCCCACAGCCCTCTCCTCCACTGCAGTTCAGCGAGTCCCGGCGGCTGCTCCTGGACTGGATGGACGAGGTGGAGCAGAGCCTGGAGGTACCGCAGGATGCTGCCACCAGCCAGGAGGAGATCAAGTGCCAGCTGGCTGACCACAAGGTGAGGGCTGCCCCACTCCCTGGCATGGGGGGTCCCGGGAGGGTGGGGTGCACAGAGCTGGACTTCTGGGGGCTGCAGAGGGGGATCCCCGGCTGCCAGGGGGGTTGAACAACCCCCCAGGGCCATCCTGCAGAGTTGGGAGACCTGGGGTAGGGGAGCGCTGGGCCAAGGGATGTTGGCACCCCAACAGTCCCAGAGGTCTTGGGGGAGGAGCTGGGGGACCCAACACCCACCTGTGGGGTGCGTGGGGCCCCTGCAGGCATTCCAGAAGGTGCTGCGGGCAAAGCGTCCGGTGTACGAGGCGACGCTGCGGAGCGGGCGGGCGCTGCGGGAGGGGGCCCGGCTCCCCCAGGACCTGCAGCCGCTGGAGGAGCTGCTGGGGGAGCTGAAGGAGCGCTGGGATGCACTGTGCAGCCACGCTGCAGAGAGGTGGGAATGGGGCGAGGGGGAGTGGGATGGGATGAGAATGAGATGCAGGTGGGATTGGAATGGGTTGGAATGGGGATGGGATCGGGAAGGGGTGGAATGGGAATAGGGATGGAAATGGTATGGGATGGTACTGTCTGTTCTCCACTCGCTGCGTGGGTCCCAGGCAGGCACATGGAACTGCCTTTCCTCCCCGAGCATCCTGGTCCCTGCTACGGGACCCCATTCCCAGCATTGCTGGACTCTGCCCTTGGGGTGCAATTGGGCCCCATCTGTGTCCATAACAGCGCTACCAGGACCTGTCCCTGGCCATAACGGCACTGCCAGGACCTGTCCCTGGCCATAATGGTGGCCAGGGGGTTACCCCCAGCACCTGGGTGCTGCAGCATCTCCCGTGCCCCCCTGTGGGGTGGCTCCATGGGGTTACCCCCAGCACCTGGGTGCTGCAGCATCTCCCGTGCCCCCCTCGCAGGCAGCACAAGCTGGAGGAGAACCTGCTCTTCTCGGGCAAGTTCACGGACGCACTGCAGGCCCTCATGGACTGGCTGTACCGCGCCGAGCCACAGCTCAGCGAGGATGTGCCCGTCGGAGGGGACCGGGACCTGGTCGGGGACCTCATGGACAAGCACAAGGTGGGTGGCCCGAGGCCTGGGGGGGCCCCGCCCAGTATGGGCCCCCAGGAAGCCCCAGGCTGTGCCCACCCTCCATCTGGGACAGCACCAGAGCCAGGCACAGGATGGGGCATTGACCACTGGAGTGACCCCTGCTTGACCCCAGCTTGTGCCCTTCACCCTGGGCCCCACATACCCCAGTGCTGGGAAGGGTTTGAGGTGCAGGGGAGCCCTGCGCGGTAGCGGGTCCAGGTGGGACCCCATCCCACCCTCCTGCCCTCCCTGCCAGGTGTTCCAGAAGGAGCTGGGCAAACGTGCCAGCTGCATCAAGACGCTGAAGCGCTCGGTGCGGGACCTGACGCGCGGCAGCAGCAGCGTGGACTCGCAGTGGCTGCAGCGGCAGGTGGAGGAGCTCAGCACTCGCTGGGACCTGGTTTGCAAACTCTCCCTCTCCAAGCAAGCCCGGCTGGAGGCTGCACTGCGGCAGGTGAGGGCTTTGGGGTCCGGATTTGGAGTCGGGATTTGGGGAATTGGGGGGGCAGCAGGGGAACCCCCAGGTTGGGATCTGCAGCCGGTGCCCCCATGGGGGAAGGCTGAGATGGCTGTGGGGGTGTGGGGTGTCCGGGTGGTGGGTGGCTGCGTTTCCAGGGTGCTCCATGGGGTGCCCAGGCTTGGTGGGTGGCTGTGCACTGGAGGGGTGCTCTGGGCTACCTGGGTGGTGTGGGTGCCTTTTGGGGTTCTCCGTGGGGTGCCTGGGCTCGGTGTGTGGGGTTCTGTGATGCAAGGTGCCGTGGCCAGGTGCCAGGCTGGTTGCTGTGAGTGCCTGTTGCAGGTGCGAACGTGTGCAGGGCGCCTGGGGCAGGTGGCTGGGTGGTACAGGGAGGTACTGAAGGGTCAGAGGAAATCGTGTCCAGGTGTAGAGCTGGGTGCGGGGCATCCCCTCGATCCCACAGTGGGGTTGGAGAGAGGCTGGCAGCAGCTCTCCCTTGGCACAGCATGCTGCCAGTGCCTGTGCCAGGGGCTTGTCCATCCAGCAGCGCAGGGCTCAGGGCCTGGCCAGGAGATTCAGGGGCCTGGGGGCTGAGGGGCCGGGACCGGGGTCTGCAAGGTGGGTGCTGAGCAGGTCCCCGCTGTCGTGGCAGGCGGAGGAGTTCCACACCCTGGTGCACTCCTTCCTGGGGCGCCTGACTGAGTCAGAGAAGACCCTCAAGTACGGAGTCTTCCCCGAGGAGGAGGCGGCTGTGCAGGAGTGCCAGACCCAGCTGCAGGTGGGTGCCAGCCCCCCGCCCCCAGTCCCCGCCTCAGGTTGGCTCCAGCTTTGCCCCAGGACACCCAACACTGGGGTCAGCTGGCCCCAGCCAGCCCCTGCTGGGCTGTGGGATCCCCACAGCAAGACACGGGATGTTGGGTGCCACCACAGAGACATGTGCGATGTTGAGTCCCACCACACCAAGAGCACGGGGTTTGGGGCTCCAAATGCCCTGAGGTGGGGAGATTTGGGCACCCCCACCCCAATCCACCCATCCCTCTGGCGCAGGGGGGTGCGGTGGTGTCTGGAGGGCTGAGCCCTGGCAGTACCATGGTCCATGTCCCCCCAGGAGCTGATGCAGTCCTTGCAGTGCCAGCAGCTGGAGCTGGAGTGCATCACCTCGCTGGGGGAGGAGATCCTCACCACCTGCCATCCCGATTCCATCATCACCATCAAATCCTGGGTCACGGTCGCCAAGAGCCGCTTCCAGGAGGTGAGACAGGTGCCCTGCTCCCATCCCTGCCTGGGGGAGCAGAGTGGCACCCACACCTGGGGCAGGCACAGCCCCACACCTCTCCCACTGCCCCACACCTCTCCCACCACCAGGGACTGCCTGGGGCAGCCCCCCCAACCAGTGCATTGCGGGGAGCTGTGGGTGCTCGGCCCCAAAGGGTCTTGGCCTTGCCAGTGCCCCCCCATGCTCCCCCATCCTGTGGCCTCACAGGGGGCCACCTGGGGCCTCCACAGCCCCCCTTGGGCGGTGGTGGCTCATTCCTGTGCAATGGCAGCCACCACGCAGCTGAGGCAGGGAAACCTGGGAGCAGTGTCCCAGGGACCCTCACCCCAGACCCTGCTCCCACAGGGGCCCAGGGCCTTCCTGGGTTTTGTGGGTTTGCAGGTAAGAGACTCCTGGCACTCCTGGGACCGGTCTGGCAGGTTCAGCCGATCCCACACAAAGCCCTTATTGAGCAGAGACCTGCAGGATCTGCTCTGGATCTGACCTGGGGCTGCCCCCCTCACTCCACTCACCCCAAAACAGGAGGGCAGCTGGCATGTCCACACAGCACACACCTGGGGACCCTTGGCACATGGGGGTCAGCACCCCCAGCCCTTCCTCAGCTGCCCAACAGGAGCCTGGTCCTGCCCCGTGTCCCTGCCCCGTGTCCCTGCCCCGTGTCCCTGCCCCGTGTCCCTGCCCCGCGTCCCTGCCCCATGTCCCTGCCCTACGTTTACTACAGCTGCTGGCCGGGGGTCCATGTGCCTGCCCCATAGTCATGGTGGGCTGTGGAGCCCCCACGTCTCTGCCCCATGGTCACTAGGGCAGCTGGTGTGGTTCCATGAGCCTGTCCCATGGCCATGGTGGCCGTGGCTCCCGGTGCCGACTTGTTCCCCTCAAAGCAATGGCCCTGTGGCATCTGCTCCAGATGGGAGCCCTTGGGGTCCGCAGTGGGGTGCCCCCCATGCCCCACTGGCCCTGGCTGCCCTGCAGGTGCTGAGCTGGGCGCAGCAGCAGGGCGAGCGGCTGCGGGCACAGGCGGCCGTGCTGGCGGCTGAGCGGGAGGAGACGGAGCAGCTCCTGGACTGGATCACGGCTGCCGAGGAGGCGCTGGGGCTGCGGGACCAGGAGCCGCTGCCAGAGGAGGCCGAGCAGCTGGAGGAGCTCAGTGCCCAGCACGTGGTGAGGGACTGCAAACCCGGCACTCCCTGGGGACCCTGTCACCCCCCTCACACACCCCATCCAGCCCTGGGCGAGCACCTGACCTGACTGAGGGCTTTGGGGAGCACCGGGCTGGGGTCGTGGGTGGTGCTTGCACGGCAGCAGCTTTTGTGTTGCGCTGCCCATCACGTCCGTACCACACGCTGCTGGTTAGGGAGGGTCCTGGGAGGGGGACAGCGGGGCCCCAGGGCCGTGGAGTGCTCAGCACCAGCGCTCCATGGCAGGTGTTCATGGAGGAGCTGAACCGCAAGCAGCCAGACGTGGAGAAGGTCACCAAGAGCTGCAAGAGGAAGCTGGCGGTGGATCTGGGCCCCCCGGCAACCCGCCGACTGGCCACACGTAAGGACCCCCATCATCATCCCCCACACACCCCGGACCCTCAGCCGCCCCCTCACGCCCCTCTCCCCAGGTCGCCGCAGTGGTGGGAAGGCACAGGGCACGGCGGCGGTGCCGCTCGGGGGGCTGGAGCCCCAGACACCCCTCATGGCCCAGCTCCTGCACCGCTGGCAGCAGCTCTGGCTGCTGGCCCTGGACCGGCAGTACCGGCTGGAGACGGCCCTGCAGCACCTGCGGGAGGTAGGGGCACCCCAGGGGTCCCACTGCCCCGGGGGTCTTCTGCCCATGGGACCCCCTGGCCCCAGGTCAGATGCAGATGGGGTCAGCAGTCCCAGGCCCTGTCCCTGCAGCTGGGGGTCCCAGCGCACCCCATGGGTGCACCTTGACATCCCTGAGTGGCTGCTGGAGCCCAGGGTCCCCCGTACACCCCCGAGTCGGGGTCCTGGGCAGAGACATCCCCCTTGCAGCCTTGGCAGGGCCAGGGCTGGGAGCAGCCGGGCTGCACAGCTGGGCCTGAATGTGGGGTGCAGCGTGGTCACTCCGGCTGACGCGGGGTGGATGAGGGGGTCCCGCTGTTGTGTTAATCCCCATGTGTGCCCCTCCAAGCTGGAGGAGTTCGCACACTTTGACTTCGGGGTCTGGAGGAAGCGCTACATGCAGTGGATCAGCCAGATGAAGTCCCGTGTCCTGGACGTTTTCCGCGGCATCGACAGGGACCAGGACGGGCGCATCAGCCAGCGGGAATTCATCGAGAGTGTCCTTGCCTCCAGTGGGTGCCGGGGGGACTGGAGGAGGCTGAGGGGGCTGGCACTGGGGGGCTGAGGGTCCCCGTCCCCCCACAGAGTTCCCCACCAACGTCCTGGAGATGAATGCCGTGGCCAGCATCTTCGACATGAACGGCGACGGCTTCATCGACTACTATGAGTTCGTCAGTGCTCTGCACCCCAACCGTGACCCGCTGCGCCGCTCTGCCGACGCTGATCAGATCCAGGACGAGGTGTGGGGGGGACAGCGGGGGGGGCTGGAAGGGTGGGGGCCCTGCCTGGGTCTGAGCTGAGCGTGCCCCCACAGGTGAACAGGCAAGTGGCCCAGTGCAACTGTGCCAAGCGCTTCCAGGTGGAGCAGATCAGCGCCAACAGGTACCGGGTAAGTGCCGACCCGTGGCACTGCCGCAGGCACCAGCCCTTGGTCCCCAGCGCGGGGTTCCGGCTTGCTCTGACGCCTGTGCACAGCCTGCCCCGTGCCGGGTCCTGCAGGGGCAGGGAGGTGGCACATCCCCATGCCCGAGGAGCCCTGGCTCCTGTGGGAGGGCAGTGCCAGCGGGGCTGGAGGGCCCGCAGGGATGGGCAGGTCTGGGTGCTGGCACCTGCTCCGGCACCCCTTCCCAATGCCCAGCCCTGCCCAAACCCCTGGCCCCCACCGTGCCCCAACGTCCCTCTCCCCGCAGTTCGGGGAGTCGCAGCAGCTGCGGATGGTGCGGATCCTGCGCAGCACCCTCATGGTGCGGGTGGGTGGGGGCTGGATTGCCCTGGACGAGTTCCTGGTGAAGAATGACCCCTGCAGAGGTGGGTGTGGGGGTCCCACACCGGGCACTGGTGCGGGGGGTCCCCGTGCCTGGTGTGGTGCCTGCGGGCCATGCGGGTCAGCGGGGGCCGGGGGGGCACAGCTTACCGCGCTCCCCAGGGTCTCGCACTGCTGGGACCCCATCACTGCCACCTCGCTGCCTCCCTTGTTCCCAGTGAAGGGAAGGACCAACCTGAAGATCAACGAGAAGTACCTGTCCTCAGACGTCTTCGGAGCCGCCGCCGCCACCAGGTGTGCGGGGAACCAGTCGGCCGCCTCCTCCAAAGTGCTGTCCCCGAGCCGCTCCAACTCCAGCCTCAGCCTCTACAGCAGCGCCTCGGCTCCCAGCAGCCCCCTGGCCAGGAAGGTAAAGGCCGTGGAGCCCCCCCTGAAGTCACGACCCCCCCCCCCCAACCCGCCTGCCACGGGCACTGACGCTCACCCTTCCCAGTCGGTGCTGCGGAGGACGCGCTCCGGGGACCGGTGTCCGCGCTCCCGGGGCTCGGGGCTGCCCGACGGAGCCGAGCTGCACTTCAGTGCGGCTGAGGAGAGCCTGGCTGTGGCACCCCCAGGTGAGTGCCGGGCCGCTCCGAGGTTCCTGCCGCCCCGTAGCGCTGAAGGCACAGGGGAGCCGGGGTCGGTGTGTGGTGTGGGGTGGCGCAGCGGGGCTGTCCCCCGGTCCCTCGGAGCGCTGGAGCCGGGTGCAGGAGAGCTCCCCGCTCCAGCGCCGCCCCCGTGCCCTCGCAGAGCCGCCCGAAGGGTCCCCTCCGGAGCGCTGCAGCCCCTGCCGCTGACCCCTGCGCCCGCCCTGCGCCCAGCACCCTCGGCCGGCCCCTCTCAGGACCCTCCTCCCCGAGGCTGGAGGACGGCGAAGCCGCGGCCGTGCCCCCCGCGGGTCTCCGGCCCGGCGCTGCGGCCCCCCGAGCGGGGCTGAGCTGTCTGTCCGTCACCGATCCCGCCGGGGCCAAGTCCGGCGGATATGCAAGTATCTCCCGACACACACCAAGCCCCCGGGCTCTGGTCTCCCGCCCCACAGCTCCACCGGGCAGCGCGGGGGGGTCTGAGCCCCGGTGCCCCGCTCCCAGTGCCCGGGGCTGTGGGACCAGCCAGGCACCCCCGCGCTGGGCCCTGTCCTTCTCCGTGCCGTCAGCTCAGGGTGGCTGCGGTACCCCCGGCGTTTGGCGTTGCTGACGGGGGTCCCCATCCTGCCTCCCATGCCCCGGCGGGAGGTGGCCAGGCTCGGTACCCGGGCACCGGGACCCCTGGCTGGGTGCCGAGCCCCGTTTCTGGTGCTAACCCTCACCCCTCGGCCTTCGGCGTGCGCGCACGGGCCCCCGGCTCTGGCCGCCCCTGCCCCGGCGGGGCGGGGGCTGCCACGGGTGGGGGTCCCTCGCGCCTGCCCTCCCGTCCTGCCAGCGGCACCGGCGGGCAGCGGGACCCCCGCCCTGCTGACGCATGCTCGTGCCACCGTGCCACCCCGCTAACCGGACAGCAGTAGAGCTGAATGTAACCCCGGCCGGGCCCACCCGCCGCCACAATAAACTGTAGTGAGGTTCCTTTTTCTATGAGCACCCAGACGGAGTCTGTCCGTCCGTCTGTCTGCTCGGGGAGGGGCTCCACTCCATCCGTCTGTCTGCTTGCCCCTCTGCTGAGGCAGGGGTCCGTCAGTCTGTCTGTGTGCTCGGGGCGGGAGGCTGCACTCTGTCTGGCTTGTGTGCTCACCCCACTCTCGGGGCTGCGGTCTGTCGGTCTGTCTCTGTGCTCAGGGCCAGGGGCTGCAGTCTGTCGGTCTGTCCATCCCCTCACCGTGCTGTCAGGACAGGGGGTGCTGAGTCTGGGCAGCGCAGGCGGTGTCACATCGCCAAAGCAGCTGCATAGCAGCGCGGTGGCACTCGGTGGCTGGGCACGGCCGGGTGTGCCGCAGCCGGTGCCACCGGCAGAGCTGCCTGGCGCCAGAGCCGCGGCTGGCGAGCCCCAGGCGCTGCAGTGGTGCCAGCGGGCACCGCGCCGCATCACCTCCTTTTCCAAGGAAGGCATTGCTGGCATTCCTGCTGTGCCCACGCTGGGCAGCACGGGGAGAGGCCAGATCCCTGTCCTGGATTGCTGGCTGCTTTTTGGATACCCCTCAGCCCTGAGGGCACCGGGAATGTCTGCGTGGTCCCCAGCCAGCGTGGATCTGGCAGCTGTGCATCCATCACCTGCATGCCCCGTCCCAGTTGGAATGTCTGGGGGACAGCTGGGATGGGCCCAGCTGCCTGTCAGGATGGGATGGGGTGTCTGGAGGCACTGGCTGTGTCCCCACTCCAAGAGCTGGGGGACACCTTGAGCATGGGGACTGTCCCCAGGCATTGCAGCACCACGACCCTTGCCTGGCACCTCCCCGCCTTGGAGGAGTCCCAGACCCCATGCACGAGGGCTGTGGCTGTTCTCTTTGGTCCCCCATCAGCACTGCCTGGCTGCCCCCTCCCAATCTCGGTCCCTTTGGTCACCAGGCCATGTCCTCATGGCTTCCAGTCCCTTTTTTGCACTGTTTCACCCTAAAACCCTCTGTCCACTCATTTTCTTCTGAATAAACACAGAGCCAAAGGGTCCAGGACTGGAATTGTGCCTGTGCCGGGCACATCTCTGGCCATGCACAGAGGAGCCCCATGAATGCCCTGGCACAGGTCAGGACCCCTTGCCCGGCACTGCCGCAGCCCCCCAAGAGCAGGGCTGAGCCTGTGGCTCTCCGTGGCACATCTGCCAGCACATCCCGGGACAATCCTGCAGCGCTGCCGGCGCAGGCTGGAACCGCCAGTACAAGTTGCGTTGCACATTCCGATGCCTATGGAAATCTCATCCACCCCTCCCAGCTGGGACAATGTGCCTGGCACCACCGGCATCACCGGCACTGCGGCTTGTGTCAGCCGCATCCTGAGCCCCAGGCAACGGCGCTGGCTTGGGAAGCAAAGACGACAGGCATGCGGTGGCTGGGCCCACACCAAACTGTTTTGTGTTTTTGCTGCAGTGCAGCCCCTGGGGGTGCAGCAAGGCTGGCACTGATACAATGGACAGACACACCCACGCGGAGCGCAGGAATGGGCACACAGGAACTGCACCCACTGAAACTTCACCATCCTCAGGGAGAGGAGGTGGGGAGCAGGGATGCACTGGGAGAGCCTCCGTGGCTCTCCGTGGTTGGTGTCTGCAGCATATGCTGAGTTTGAGGGATCACATTGCCAGGGCAGCAGGTGAGCAGGAGGTAGCAGTGGGGAGTGGGGCTGGACACTCGGCCCCAGGTGGGACCACCATGGTTGGGTGCTCAGCTGTGAGCCCCCGAGTCCCACAGCCCCGCTCATGGGTTGAAGCAGCTGTCCCAGAGCTGGCTGACCCCACTGCAGGGAACCAGAGGCAGGTGCTGCCCTGTTGCCCAGCCACCCCAGCACTCACCCTGTCTGTGGGAACCCTGGCAGGGGAACATGGCCTGCCTGACATCCCGTTCCACACACCCCACGCAGCCAGCCCAGACCTGGCTGGAGCCACTCATTTCATCCCACCCAACAGAGCCTGGGTCCACCTTGGGGATGAGTGGCCGTGCCCCAGGGCAGGGGACTGGCAAAGGGGAGAGCACTCAGGTGTGTCCCCCCAGACACCTCTGATCCTCTCTCTGGGGTGTGAAGAGAACCGGTGCCAGGGCAGCTCCCCCAGCCCCGAGGCACCGCCCAGCTTGTGCCACTCTGCTCCTGGCTTTCCTGCCCTCAGCACAGCTGTGTCCCAGGCTGCTCCATCTCCCACCCGCAGGCATCGGGCTCTCCTGCCTGCAGCTTGCACCCACCCACATCCTGGGTGAAGCCTTTGCCCGGTGCCTTGGGCTAGTGTGGCTAGGGAAGGAATGAGAGCTACAGGCTGGAGCCCTCCAGGCCCCATCCTGCCCTATGGAAACCACTATCCAGGCACAGGGCCGGGACGGTGGTGGGGCTGGAGGCAATGGCGTGTTGGCAATGGAGGCTGGCAGGGCTGGAGGCCCCAGGGCTGTGTGGCTTGGCATCAACACCATCTCTGATCTCAGCTGGGGCCAGCTTGTGTCCGAGCACATGCGTGTGAGTGTGTGGAGCCACTTGCACGGCAAATGTGTGTGAGCATCTGAGCTCACTTGTACGTGAGGTTGTGGGCACCAGTGCTGGGCATCGAAGCCCCAGCGGGCACCTCCCGGTGCTGAGCTCAGCGTCTGACCCCAGCCCCAGTGACGGCTGTGCTCCTGCTCTGCCTCTGCCCTTCCCCAGCATCTGCCCCGAGGGATGGGGAGTGTGGCGACTCACACCCAAGCCGGCCCATCCTCCTTGTGCTGCCACCGCCACTCCGCCGGTGCCACCAGCAGCACACTGACCCCCCCCAGAGCTGGGGCCTGTGCACTTTGCTGCTGGTCCTTGGGCTGTCCGTGAGCCTGGGCTGACAGCAGCTGGGACACACAGACATGGCATAGGGGACTCGTGCTGCCTGGTGATGCAGCGAGCACCAGGGGCTGCGCTGGGGGCATTGGATGGGATGTCCCTGCGTATGGGAGCTCGGCCAGTGGCAGCAGTTTGTGGTGGGTGGAGTGGCTGCTATTGGGACCCCTCACTGGCTCTGCCAGCTCCGCCCAAGCTCCCGCCACTCCTGCTCAGACCCAGCGCCTTCCCCACAGCCCCTGCTGGCAGCTGGGCATGGCAACTCTGCCAGCGCACCCGTGACACCCGGCTCAGTTGGCCACCAACCCAGCACGGGGGGTTTCCACTGTAGGACAACTCCTCCAACACAGAGTGACCACATCCCAGCGCCTCTGGGCTCCCCCCTCCCCACAGCCATTGTCCCTGTGGCCCCACAGCTTGGCTGGCATGGCAGGGGTGTCACCGAGGCTCCGGGAGCTGTGGCTGCCCACAGGCAGGGAAGAGGTGCCCAGGCTGGTCGCTCCTCGTCCTTGTCGGCAGCCGAGGAGCTTTGATGAAGCTGTGCGTGCTTTGGTTGGATTTGCCCACATCGCAGCTGCTCATTACGGCTCATTAACACCACAGCCCTTTCCCGCCGCCACGGGCAACAACAGTCACCCTGCACTGGCTGGGGGAGTGTTGCAGGGCTCAGCATGGCCCAGTATGGCCCAGCACAACCCAGTATGGCCCAGCACAGTGCACTGGGTCCTGTGTGCAAAGCTGTGCTGCCCCAATAGGCACCTGAGGTCTCCTCCTGCCTGTCCCTTCAGCCCGGCAGAGAGGCCATGCCCCCATCAGCCGTGCCCATCTTGCCGGTCACTGGCCACCATGTCCATGCCTGGTCCCGCTGCAGCCCCGGGGCTGGCTGGACGCCCAGCATGGGTCACAGGGCCGCAGGGCAGCTGCAGAGAGGCTCCGCTGGTCCCCGCCCTGCTGGAGATGAGCGGCTCAGCGCCTCGGCAGCAGAAGTTCCGTGGTGCCCGTGCCGAGCCCTCTGTGGTGGCGGCGAACACTTAAGCGCTGTTTGCCGATGGATTAAAGCTCCTCAGCACCTCTCATGAGCAGCACCTCCGCCAACGCCTGGGCAGCCGTCAGAAACTTGTGCCAGTTTCTGGGACACAGCTGCCCCTCCATGGCCCATAGGAGCAGGGATGAGCACGGTGGCAGCCACCGGCCCCGCCAGGAAGGACGCAGTCCCTGCCGCTCTCACCGGCCCTGCTGGTGCTGCCCCTGTTCAGACATCACCCCACAAGTCCAGGGCATTGTGCCAGCCAGTGCCTCTCTTGATTCGGCAGCTCTGGGTGCTCCAGGTGACCCTGCTCAGGTTCCTTCGCCCTCCTGAACCACCAGCTTGGCACTGCCGAAGCAGGGGGCACACAGGGGCCACCCTGCCCAGGTGTTTGGCAGTGCCATTCCAATGGGAATGCCCCTCCACCTGGAGTGCACCACCACTGCCAGGACTGGCTGCACCCACAGCGGGCACCAGGGCTCCGTGCCCACTGGACCGCATCGTGCGGCATCGTGGGCTCGCCCAGCCAGCCCCGTGCCTGGATACCGGCACTTCTCCAGATAACACACTCCCACACACCATAAACATCTTGCCCAAGTGCTGCATCCCTCCCGCAGCACCTCGCCCTGCAGGGTGGGACTGGAAGAGGCTGTGGCATGACCCCCCTGCCCCAGTGGCCCCAAAGGCCTCTTTACCCTGTGTGGTACCCGCTGCTCTCACAGGGCCCACCAAGTACCTGTGGCACTGGGGAGAGGGCTCAGGGTGCTCAGAGGGGAGCAGGAGCAGGATGTGGAGCTGGCTGCAGGGTCTGGAGAGAGGGTGTGGAGCTGGTAACAGAGGCAGGGCAGGGGTGTTTGGGTGACTCAAGCAGCAACAGGATGGTTTGGGCATGTTTTGGGCAATTCAGGCTTCATGCACATCCAGGGGTGTGGGCAAGACTGGGGGGAGCAGGGAAGGATCCCTCCTCTACCCCAGCTGCCGTGGTGCTGGGTTTAGGCCTACACTGGGGGTCTGTCAGCCCTGCAGGTGCAGCCT
Organism: Corvus cornix cornix; assembly: GCF_000738735.6. Taxonomy (NCBI): domain Eukaryota; kingdom Metazoa; phylum Chordata; class Aves; order Passeriformes; family Corvidae; genus Corvus; species Corvus cornix. The sequence continues at coordinate 154,185,988 of NC_046333.1, read as the reverse complement.
GGCCAATTCAACGAGGCACAGGGGCACTGCTGGCAGTGGGGGGGTTTGGGGGGGTGATGGAGAGAAGGATGAGGAGCTGCTGGGGATGAAGGCAGTGCTGACCCTGGGGAGGAAGGTCTCTGCTCTTCACTCTCACCTCCTCTGTGGAGGGCACAGCCCACCGGAACAGGGCCACCTTCTGCACCTCAGCCCTTTTGGGACCAGTGAACCCCTGCAAGGAGGGACCCCAGCTCCCAGAGGGAGCTGTGGGGAGGGCTGGCCCGAGAGTTTCTGGGAGGGCTGGGCTGCTGTGTCATCCCCAGGGGCGGGGAAGGGCCAGGTTTTAAACGTGCTCTGGTCCCGGCCAGGAAGCAGCAGTGGAACTCCGGGCACCTGCCAGAGGAGCCCGTTGTGTGACCGCCGTGCACAGGTAGGAGAGCTCGGGCGGAGCGGACCCTGGCTGGGCACCACGGGCCCCCCGTGCCGGGGGCTGCAGGGGATAGAAGCGCTCCCTCGATCCCCGGTATGGGAGGAATGCAGCAGCACTGCCGGTGCCGGGGTGGGACCGTGGGCGTAGGGCAGCAGCCGCACGGGGCTGTGGCACCCTGGGCACTGCCGGCCGTCCTGCGGCACAGGGGGAGGATGGCGGTCCCTGACCCCGGCACTTCCCAGGAGCAGGACAGGAGGTGATGGCTGCCCGGGCAAGACGGGCTCCCGGGAAAAGCCCGTGATGCCTCGAGGCTCCGACGACGCAGGTGGGCTCGGTGGGTGCTGAGGAAGGGGCAGGTAGTGGGGCAGGGCAGGTGGTGGACTGGCAGCAGCCTCCCACAGTAGCCGGTGAGGCGGGTCCACGGTGCGGTGGGGTCGTCCCTATGGACAGGGTGCGACTTCATGCTACAGCAGCCGCATTCGGGCACCGGGCAGGACCCCGGCGCTGCGGACCCCGCAGCACTGCCCGGGAAGGGGTGCTGAGCTGCCCCCAGCCCGCTCAGAGCAGGGCCCCCCAAAGCGCGGCCCAGCTCCCTCCCTGTTCCCATCACCCTCCGCCACTGCCCCAGAAAACTTCCCTGCTGCTCTCCCTCCCCCGAAACACTGCCGGCCTCAGCCTGTCCCACGAGACACCACCCTGCAGACTCTCCCCGGCCCCGCCAAGCTCCCACCCCCAGCCCCAGCCTCTCCCAGCGCTCTGCAGTCCCTGCCCCAGCAGACAACTCCTCCGCCACCCTCTCCCGACACCATGTCCCCCCACTCTGCCAGTAAAACCTGTCCCTTCTCCCGGTCCCTCCCCAGGGCCCCCGGCAGCCTCTCCCTCCCCAGCCGGTGCCGGTCTCCGGGTGCTCCCTGAGCGTGCAGACGTGCGGATTGTCCCGCGGGACGTGGGGCAGCGGCACCGCCGAGTGTGCGAGGAAGGGCCTTGCAAGGGGACTCCCGCGGGTGGCGGTGGGTGCGCGGAGGCCGCGGCTCATACTGGTGCCAGCGACTTCCCTGACGCAGCCGGGAGTGAAAGCCACGGAACAGTGGTTGCGGCTGCCAGGGAGTGCTGCCCGCGTCGGGGAGAGACCGTGGCCCCGGGCAGGGTGGCAGGTGCCAACACCTCTGCCAGGAATCTCCCTGCCTTCGTCGGCAAAGTCGGTTACTCAAAGTTTCCGATGGGGCTGATGCCTTCTGACGAAAGGGAGCAGAGCCCTTCCCCTGCCGCTCCCACTCCGCCTCCCCCTGCCCGGGGAGGGGCAGGGGGCAACACCTCGGCCCTTTGATTCCCCAGACCTCCAGGCTTGCAAGCTGCCACAGTTCTGGGTGGTAATGCCAACATTCCATCTGCACTGCGGGGCCAGTGGCCAGTTTGGCTCCGGAAACATGTGGGGACCTGCCTGGGGCTGTCCGGATACTGGAACCACACTGGTGCTGGTGTCCGCGGCCGTCTCAGCTCTGGGACATGCAGGGACCTGCCTGGGGCTCTCCAGACACCGGGGCCACACCGGGGCCACACCGGCGCTGCCACCGCTGCTGTGCCCACGTCACGGCTGGGCTGAGCCCAGCTCCTTCCACGTGCAGCACAGCCGGTGCCATCCAGCCCGGCACCTCTTGCCGGGAAAGGGCTGCAAGCCCAGAAACAGCTTTCCCGGCCCCAGGAGTGGGGCGGGCAGAGGTGCTGGGAGGTGCTGCCAGCCCCGCAGGTGTTTTGCATGCGCATGGCACAGGGATGCCCATCACCGGCCCACGTGGGCGTGGGCAGCCGGTGTGAGCCCGTGGGACAGCAGGGACAGCCCTGTGAGGCAGGGAAGCCCCTTGCTGCCAGCCCACGGCGCAGGACCGAGCAACTGCCCCGGCTCTCAGCCAGCAGCCGGACCCCTTGCCCTCCCCCCCAGGACCCCCCTTCCCCCCAGGCAGAGACCCCCGAGTCCTCCTCCCCTCTCCCAGTCCTTCCCGGAGGCAGGCGCAGCCCCGGGGCCTCCCGCCCGTCCCCACCTCTTGGCGCCGGAGCCGGGCGCAATCCTGATCCTTGCAAACACAAACAGCATTGCCTGGGCAGATCCGAGCCGCACTGACATCACCGGGTGGAGGGAGCCGGCTCCTGTTGAGACCTTTCCCTGGGCCGGGCAGCGAGCCCAGAGCACGGCTAGGACAGAGGAGCAAGAGTAAGGAAAAGGTGCTGGCGTGGCCGCGGGGCACGGAATGAGCTGGAGGGACATATGGGGATGAAGCCGGGCGCACGGAACCCCGTTGGAGAGGCTGCTCCTGGGGTGGGCAGGGCCCGGGCACAGCACTCGCCGGCACCGTCATGGTGCTCTTTGCTCCACGCACTTGTTTACATGGGTGAAGCCGGGGAGGACCTGGGTCTGTGAACTCCAGGCAATGAGACAGAGCTGCTCCACAGTGTCCCCACTCGATGTGACCTCTGCGGGAAGGTCAGTGTGGCACCAGCTCTTCCTGGGGCTCTGTGTGGTGAATACCTCGAGGCAGCCCTGCCCGGGCTGTGTCCTTGCAGCCGGGTCCAGAGATGCCGGTGGGCAGCACCGTGACCCCCGTGCTGGGCTGCAGGAGCTTGGGCAGGCGCGTCTCCTTGGTCCTCCACAGCACTTCGTCCGGCCCTGACAGACCCCGCTCGGCACCGGAGCTGGGGCTCTGCCTTGGGGGACGGCGTTCACGAGGGAATGAGCCATCGGACCTGCCCCCTCGCTCCTCAAACCTGCTCCAAGCCCCTGCTGCAGGACGGCCTCCTGAAGGGTGCTGGCACAGACGCTGTGGAGTCTGCGGGCAGGGAGGCTCCTCTGCCGCCGTGTGCCGCGGCCACAGCCCGGAGGCGGTGGCTGACCGCAGCTCCCAGAGCTCGGCACACCCGTGCTTGACCACAAGCACCTTCCAACCTCCCGGTGTTCATGGCCCAGTGCCGCGGCTGTGGCAGATCCAAGCTGTCAGGATCCAGTTATTAAAGTTATCAGGAATGCCTCTGCCCGAATTAAGGTGCAAACGAGATCATATGCCGAAGTCAATAGCATGGGTTTTATTTGATAGTAAACATGAGAGACATAGAAAGAGAAATAGAAAGTAGGGCGTGGAGACAGAAATAGAGTGACAGAGACAGAATAAAGAAAATATCACCACTCCGTGGATCCCAGCGATGTTCTGTTGATCCTCTCCAGCTGGTCTTCTCGGTGGTGAAGGTCCCCCCAAAAAGCAAAGAATCCGATGGGTTAATATAGCTCAGGCCAGGTAGGAAACCCCAGGCATCTCCCTGGATGTGGGGGCAGGATTTGCTGCTGTCTCTTACAACAGACTCCGGGTTTGTCGTATCACGCGCAGCCCTGTGGTGCAAGGCCTCAGGAATGGCTCTGGGCGGCACTTCGGGGGGTCTTTGATGGATTAAGGCACTGCCTCCGGTGCTCCTCACTTGACTGTACCGTGGGTGTGGCCTCCCCGGGGCTGGGGGCTCCACAGCCAGGCCGGTTTGAGTGAGGGAGGATGGGTTCACTGCCCCTGAGCAGAGGTTACCACACAGCGAAACTTCCTCCCCCCACCTCGGCTGGGGGGCAGATCTGTGCAAACCTGCTCCCAGCAAATGAGTCTGTGGGCTACAGCCTCCCCCACCCCAAAGCAAGCCAGAGATGATTCTTAGCACGGCTGCTGGGTTAGGCTTGCATTCTTTTCCTTGTTTACTTGTTTACTTCTCCCCTGAAGAATGGGTTCCCTTATCTAATCTCAGCAGTCTGATTTTCAGTCCAAAGTTCCAGCCAGGCATTCTTTAGGGAGGGGTGGGCTTCGACGGCTCCTTTATTCAGTTTTATGAGCAAAACTTTATCTCAGTGCTTGAGACATGAACTGTTTCAGTCAAGCACATCCCGCAGCTCTGCAAGCAGGAGGGCAGGTTTGGATTAGGTGTAATCTCACCCTAAGGTAGCCATGGGGGCTCTTTGCCTGGTGGCCACTGCTCACTGAGATGGAGCCTCTGCCTTCCTTGCATTGCTTGGACAGGGTGAGAAGTGGGGCACAGTGGAAGGAGAGGGAGGCTCATGTGGCACCCGTGATGGGAGCACACGGACCTGCATGGCAGCAACCCTAGAATCACAGAATCATGGAATGGTTTGGGCGGAGAGGGACCTTAAAGCCCATCTGGTCCCACCCTGTGACATGGGCAGGGACACCTTCCACTATCCCAGGTTGCTCCAAGCCCCGTCCAACCTGCCCTGGAAAATTTCCAGGGATGGGGCAGCCATAGCTTTTCTGGGAAACCGGTGCCAGGGTCTCCCCAGCCTCACAGGGAAGGATTTCTTCCCAATATCCACCTAACCCTGTTCTCTGGCAGTGGAGAGCCATTTGGCCTTGCCTGACCCTCCATGTCCTTGTCCCCAAGTCCCTCTCCAGCTCTCCTGGAGCCCCTTTAGGCCCTGGAAGGGGCTCTGAGCTCTCCCTGGAGCCTTCCCTTCTCCAGGTGAACACCCCCAGCTCTCCCAGCCTGGCTCCAGAGCAGAGGGGCTCCAGCCCTGGGAACATCTCTGTGGCCTCCTTTGGACTCTCTCCAGCAGCTCCAAGTTCTTCTGCTGTTGTTCTCCAGGGCTGGGGCAGCTCTGCAGGTGGGGCCTCACCTGAGCAGGGCAGAGCGGCAGAATTCTCCCCTTCCCTGCTGCCCACGCTGGGGGGTCAGCCCAGGGCACAGGGGGTTTGGGAGTCCCAGTGCACGTGGACAGGGCATGTGGAGCTTCTCATCCAGCGACTCCTTGAGTTTGGCCAGATCCCTCAGGATGGCACATCAGGTTTAGACATGCTCAGCCTTTGGCTGTCACTTCCTCCTGCCTGAGAATATTTAAGTTTCTGACTTCCCTGTATTTAACACGCAAAGCATAAAGAAGTTGATTTCTCACTGAGCTTTCCCACTCTCCCCTCTCTCTCCAGAGTCCTGAGCGCTGTGGAAGGTGTGCAGCAGGAGGATGGAGAGCAAGCCAGCAGTGAATGGCCACGCTGTTCCCAGCTCTCCTGGGGAAGACATGCCAGGGACAAACCACTTGTGCCAGGACGTGATGTTGTGCAAACAGCAAAAAGCAGCTGGCAGGGATGTGGTGGGTCCGGATGCGCCCAGGGAACCCTCGGAGACAGCTGGCAGCATTGCAGGCGTGTACGTGGAGGCTTCAAAGAGGATAATGAGCTTTTATGAGGCCACTAGAGAGCATCTACTGAGCCTGGATTCAGCCCTCTGCCTCCTTGAGGCCCAGGCAGCCACGGGCTCCATCTCCGACCCGGTGGGGAACTGCCGTGTCTCCGTGGCAGAAGCTGTGCGGATGGGGCTGGTGGGGCTGGAGCTAAAGGAGAGGCTGCTCTCGGCAGACAGAGCTGCTACTGGCTTTGTGGACCCCTACACAGAAGAGAAAATCCCCCTCTACCAGGCGATCCAGAAGGAACTGGTGGGGAGGGAGCAGGGCATTCGCCTGCTCCAGGCCCAGATGGCAACCGGAGGCGTCATCAACCCGGCCACCGGCAGCCGGCTCCCGGCAGACGTGGCCTGTGAGAGGGGATATTTGGATGAAGAGATGAGCCAGCTCATTTCTGACCCCAGCAATGAGGACAGCAAAGGGTTCCTTGACCCCAGCACTATGGAGAAGGTCTCTTACTCGGAGCTTAGGAAGAGGTGTGTTGTGGATCCGGCCTCAGGCTTCCTCCTCTTGCCACTGCAAATCACATTCCCAGGGCTGGGAGGGAGGGTGAGCAGCAGGGACCTGATGGACTCTGGCATCATCAGCCCTGATGTGTTCCGAGGCCTTGAGGAGGGAAGGATCTCTGCCCAGGAGGTGGCAGAGAATGACATTGTTCAGCACTTCCTGCGTGGGACAAGGAGCGTGGCTGGTGTTGTCTTGCCTTCTGGGGAGCAGAAAAGCCTTTACCAGGCACTGAGGGAGCATCTCCTTGTGCCTGGTGCCGCTCTCATGCTCCTGCAAGTCCAGGCCTCCACTGGCAGCCTGACAGACCCCCTAAAGAACAAAAGCTACTTCGTGGATGAGGCTGTCAGGGTTGGTCTCATTGGCCCAGAGCTTTATGAGAAACTGTCTTCGGCTGAGAAAACCATCACTGGATACAGAGACCCCTCCACCGGGGAAATGCTCTCTCTGTTCCAAGCCATCAGGAAGGGCTTTGTTCCCAGGGATAATGGCCTGTGCCTTCTGGAGGCTCAGGTGGCCACGGGGGGTGTGATTGCTCCGGGCAGGCACCTTCGTGTCCCCATGGAGACAGCCTGCGAGTGGGGGTATCTGGACGAGGCCACCAGACAGCTCCTCTCCAGCCCTCCTGACGACGTGAAGGGGTTCTTCGACCCTGGCTCCGAGGAGAAGCTGAGCTACACGGAGCTGCTCCACCGCTGCGTCACCAATCCCAGCACAGGGCTCCTGCTGCTGCCACTCAGTGGGGACAGCCGTGAAGGATCCCAGGGAACACTCACCTTCTTTGACCACAAGACCCAGACGGCTCTGGAAAACACAGAGGTACCCATTGCTGCAGGGAAATTCAAGGGCAAGTCGGTGTCTCTCTGGAAACTGCTCTTCTCCGACTACATTCAGGGTGAGCAAAGAGCTGTGCTCGCTCAGCAGTTCCTGGCAGGAATGCTCTCCCTGCAAGGACTGGGAGAGGCCCTCAGAGCTGCCATTGAGGAAAAGGCTGCTAATGTCACCTTCAAGGGCCTGAGGGACCAGGTGACGGCTGACCAGCTCCTGAGCTCAGAAATTATCAACAAAGACTTGTTTAAGAAACTCAAGGAGGGAGAAACATCGGCCAAAGAAGTCGTCAGTATGGACACTGTCAGGAAGTACCTGCAGGGCACGGGAAGCATCGGTGGGCTGCTGCTCCCCGACTCCCAGGAGAAGATCAGCATCTACCAGGCAAAGCGGAAGGGACTTCTAAGGCCGGGAACGTCTCTGATTCTCCTGGAGGCACAGGCTGCCACGGGGTTTGTCATTGACCCAGCTGCCAACAAGAGGTATTCTGTGGAGGAGGCTTTACGAGCAAACGTCATTGGCCCGGACGTTTACGACAAGCTGCTGGCTGCGGAGAAATCTGTCACTGGCTACAGAGATCCTTACTCAGGGGGTAAGATCTCCCTGTTCCAGGCCATGCAGAAGGAGCTGATCGTAAGGGATCACGGCATCCGCCTGCTTGAGGCCCAGATCGCCACCGGCGGCATCATCGACCCCGTGAACAGCCACCGCATCCCTGTAGAGGTGGCCTACAAGCGTGGCTACTTCAACAAGAAGATGAATTTAATCCTCTCCGACCCCAGCGATGACACCAAGGGCTTCTTCGACCCCAACACCCACGAGAACCTGACGTACCTGCAGCTGAAGGAGAAATGCATCACCGAGCCCTCCACCGGGCTCTGCCTCCTCCCTCTGAACAGCAGGAAGCGGCAGTTCATTGACGAGGCCACCAGGCAGCTGTTCAGGAGCTCCTGGCTGCCCGTCAGGTTTGGGCGCTTAAAGGGGGAGAAGGTCTCTGTGTGGGACCTGCTGAACTCCGAGTACTTCAGTGAGGGGAGGCGCCGGGAGATTTTCAACCACTTCCAACTGAGGAAGCTCAGCCTGGAGCAAATCCGACTCATGTTGGAGGAGGAAATGAAGAAATGGGCCTCCATCAAGTTCCCGGCCATGAGAGGCAATGTGAGTGCTTATCACCTGATGGAAACTGGTATCATTGACAGGGCCCTGTTTGAGCAGGTGCTGGAGGGATCCATCACCCCAGAACAAGTGCTGCACATGGACTCTGTCAGGAAGTACCTCTATGGCTCGGGCAGCATTGGGGGGATCGTGCTCCAGCCATCCAACCAGAGAATGAGCATTTATGAGGCCATGAAGCAGAACATCGTGGTGCCAGGAGTAGCCCTGCCCCTGCTGGAGGCCCAGGCTGCCACGGGCTTCATCATTGACCCTGTGAGCAACCAGAAGCTCCGTGTGGATGAGGCTGTGAGGGAGGGCGTCATTGGGCCAGATGTCCACGAGAAGCTGCAGCACGCGGAAGGGGCCGTGACAGGCTATAAAGACCCTTTCACAGGCAAGAAGATCCCCCTTTTCCAGGCGATGAAAAAGGGCCTGATCGCGGACAAGCAGGCCATGCAGCTCATGGAGGTGCAGATGGCCACAGGAGGCATCATTGACCCAACGTGTGGCCACTACATCCCCCTCAAGTCAGCCCAGCAGCGAGGGTGCCTGGATGAGGACACAAGCAAGGCCCTTTCCAAGCCTAGTGATGACCACAGAGCCTTCTGCCTCCCAGACAGCAAAGAGAGCTTGACCTATGCTGAGCTCATCCAGCGCTGCCAGAAGGACGATGTCTCCGGCTTCCACTTGCTGCCTCTGGCACAGACAGCTGCTCCTGCCTACACTGATGAGCAAATCCAACGGATTTTCAAGGAAACCATGGTGAAGGAAAAAGGAGTCTCCCTCTGGCAGCTCGTGCACTCAGGGTATTTCACCGAGGAACAGAGGAGCAACTTCATGGAGAAGTTTCGGTCAGAGGAGCTGTCGCTGGAGCAGCTGGTCGCTCTTGTGCTCAGACTGGTGGGGGAGATGGAGATGAAAGCCAAGACCCAGATCTCCCTGGAAGGCCTGAGGGGCAGTGTCCCTGTGGTCTGGCTGCTGGACGCGGGCATCATTTCTGAGAGGACGTTTGAAGAACTGGCTCAGGGTGTAAGAACTCCCGAAGAAGTGGCTGCAATGGAGAGTGTAAAGAGGTACTTGCAGGGCACAGGCAGCATTGCTGGGGTCTTCATAGAGGCATCCAAACAGAAGATGAGCTTCTATGATGCCATGAAAAACAATCTCCTCCTCCCTGGGGTTGCTCTGAGGCTGCTTGAGGCTCAGGCAGCCACAGGATACCTGACTGACCCTGCAACAAACCGGAGGCTCAACGTGAGGGACGCCGTGAGAGCGGCTGTTGTTGGAGAAGAGCTTAGCGAGAAACTCCTTCTGGCTGAGAGGGCTGTGACAGGCTACACAGACCCCTACACCGGGAGCTCCATCTCCCTGTGCCAAGCACTCAGGAAAGAGCTCATCCCCCTGGCAGAGGCTGTGCCCTTGCTGGAGGCCCAGCTGGCCACGGGAGGGGTTGTTGATCCCATCCACCACCTCCACCTGCCGCTCCAGGCTGCCTGCAGATACGGCTTCTATGACGAGGACCTGAACCAAACCCTCTCTCAGCTGGATGACAGCACCAAGATATTTTTTGACCCAAACACCAAGGAGAACGTGACCTACCAGCAGCTGAAGGACCGGTGCATTTGTGAAGCTGAGTCGGGTCTGTGGCTCCTCCCTCTGTCAGAAAACGCAATGTTCTGTGTGGATGAACAGACCATGAAGGTGCTGAAATCTGTGACTGTTTGTGTCAATGTGGGGCGGTTCAAAGGACAGACCGTGTCTGTCTGGGACCTCCTCAACTCTGAATACTTCTCAGACAGCAAGAGAAGAGAGCTGGTGCAAAAGTACAAAGATGAGAAGACTGAAGTGCTACAAGAAATCACAACGATCATCACCACAATCATCCAAGAGACTGAGGCACAAGGCAAGAAATTTGCTTTCAAGGGCCTGCGGAAAAGAGTGTCCGCCAGTGACCTCTTCCAGTCCCAGCTGATAGACAAAAAAACCCTCGATGAGCTCAACCAGGGGAAGAAAACAGTCAAAGAAGTCACTGAAATGGAGTCTGTCCGCAGGTACCTGGAGGGCAGTAATTTCATAGCAGGGGTCCTTATACAGCCAAGCAATGAGAAGATGAGCATCTACCAGGCCATGTGGAAGGGCATCCTGAGGCCAGGGACCGCCCTGGTGCTGCTGGAGGCGCAGGCAGCCACCGGCTACATCATCGACCCCGAGAAAAACAAGAAGTTTTCAGTGGAGGAAGCATTAGAGGTGGGTCTGATCGGAGGGGAGATTTTTGAAAAGCTGCTCTGTGCAGAGAGAGCTGTGACGGGCTACACTGACCCCTACACCAAAGCCCCAATGTCCCTGTTTGAAGCCATGAACCAAGGGCTGATTGTGAAGAGCCACGGCATCCGCCTGCTCGAGGCCCAGATTGCCACCGGTGGCATCATCGACCCCGTGCACAGCCACCGTGTGCCTGTGGAGGTGGCCTACAAGCGTGGCTACTTCAACCAGGAGATGAATCAGATCCTCTCTGACCCCAGTGATGACACCAAGGGCTTCTTTGACCCCAACACCCATGAGAACCTGACATATATGCAGCTCCTGGAGAGATGTGTCCAAGACCCAGAGACTGGGTTGTACATGCTGCAAGTTGTAAAAGAGAGAGGAAAGTACTTTTACATTGATGAGTCCACAAAACAGGCTTTGCGCTCAAAGCTCTTTCAAGTGAAAGTTGGAAAATTTAAGGACCAAACAGTTTCTGTCTGGGAAGTCCTCTGCTCTCACTACATCTCAGAGCAGAAAAGGAAAGACTTGGTGATGCAGTACAAAAGCAAAACCCTAATGCTGGAAGACCTGATATCCCTCATCTTAAAAATCATTGAGGACACAGAGCGAAAAGGAGAAGCCCTCAAGGTCAAAGGACTGCGGGGGGAGGTGTCGGTATCAGAATTGTTCAACTCTGAGATAATTGACAAGAAAACTCTGGATCAGCTGCAGGATGGGAGTCTCACACTTGCCAGCCTCACAAAGAGGGACACCATCCAAAGGTACCTGGACGGCACTGGGTGCATCGCTGGGGTTCTCCTCCCATTGAGGAAAGAGAACATGAGCATCTACCAGGCGCTAAAGAAGGGCCTCCTCACAGAGCAATGCGCACTGGGGCTGCTGGAGGCACAGGTGGCCACCGGCTTCCTCATTGACCCCCGGAACAACCAGAAGCTCTCTGTGGATGAGGCCGTCTCGTCCGGGCTAGTGGGCAGCGAGCTGCGCGAGCAGCTACTGTCGGCAGAGAAAGCTGTGACAGGATACACAGATCCTCAAACAGGAAATAAAATATCTCTCTTCCAGGCTGTGAGACAGAAGATAATAGCCAGGGATCGCGGCATCCGCCTGCTTGAGGCCCAGCTTGCCACTGGTGGCATCATTGACCCCAGGCATAGCCACCGCCTGCCCATGGAGGTGGCTTGCAAACGTGGACACCTGGATGAGGACACGTTCCTCCTGCTTTCAGATCCAGATCATGGTAGCAAAGGCTTTATAGATCCAAACACTCATGAGAAGATCAGTTACAGCCAGCTCCTGCAGAGGTGTGCCAAAGACGGGGAGAGCGGCTTGTACCTGCTGCAGGTCCTGGAAAAGGAAGGCGACTATTTCTACATTGATGAGCAAACGAAAAATGCCCTGTTGTGTACAAAGGTCCAAGTGCCTGTGGGAAAATACAAGGGACAAGTGTTATCGCTGTGGGAACTTCTCTGCTCTGAGTACATCACAGAAGAGAAAAGAAAAGAACTGGTGAAAAAATACAAAGTGGAATCCCAACATATTGTGCAAGGACTCATTGAGACAATACTAAAGATCATTAGAGAAAAAGAAGAGGACAGAAGTGATGTCTGGTTCCAGGGAATCCGACAGCAAATTACAGCATCAGAACTGCTCAGTGCACAGATAATTACAGAGGAAACAATGGAAAAACTCCAGGAAGGAAAAGAGACGGCACAAAAAATAGCACAAATAGATAGTGTAAGGAGATACCTTGAGGGAACTGGAAGCATTGCCGGCGTGCTGGTGCCCTCCAAGGCCGAGCCTGGCAAGATGGAGAAGATGAGCATCTACCAGGCCATGTGGAAGGGCATCCTGAGGCAGGGCACGGCGCTGGTGCTGCTGGAGGCGCAGGCAGCCACCGGCTTCCTGGTCGACCCAGTCAAGAACCAGAAGCTCTCTGTGGACGAGGCTGTGTCCTCCGGGCTGGTGGGCAGTGAACTACAAAACAAACTTATCAGTGCCGAGAGAGCTGTGACGGGCTACACCCATCCCTACACGGGACAAAAGATGTCCCTGTTCCAGGCCATGAAGCAGGAGCTGATCGTCAGGGATCACGGCATCCGCCTGCTCGAGGCCCAGATCGCCACCGGCGGCATCATCGACCCCGTGCACAGCCACCGCCTGCCTGTGGAGGTGGCCTACAAGCGTGGCTACTTTGACCAGGAGATGAGCCAGATCCTGTCCGACCCCGGTGACGACACCAAGGGCTTCTTCGACCCCAACACCCACGAGAACCTGACGTACCTGCAGCTGCTGCGGCGCTGCGTGCCTGACCCGGACACGGGGCTGCTCATGCTGCAGCTGATGGACAAGGGCTCCGTGCTCTACCAGCTGACCGAGGATGCCCGCAAAGCCCTGCAGGCCGCCCGCACCACCCTGGCGGTGGGGCTCTTCCAGGGCCAGAGCGTCAGCGTCTGGGAGCTCCTCTTCTCCCGCTATGTCCCTGACCACCGGCGCCAGGACCTCCTGCGCCGGTACAAGGCGGGGACGGTCACCATTGCAGAGATGATCGACCTCCTCACGGCCATCATCACCAGGGCTGAGGCCCAGGGCCACAGTGCCAACGTGGCCCCCAAGTCCGCAGAGAGAGAGGTTCTGCCAGAACCCATCCAGAACGGCAGTGCCGCAAACTCCCAGAAGGAATTGGAACAGAAGCGGGAGCAAGAGCGGGACCAGGAGCGACAGCAAGAGCAGGAGCTGGAGCGATCCCTCAAGTCTTACACCGTCGAGGTGTCGGCAGGAGGCTTCCACGGCAGGAAGGTGTCCCTGTGGGAGCTCCTCTTCTCCAAGTTTGTGTTGGAGGCAAAGCGTCGGGAGCTGCTGGGGCAGTTGCGGGCCGGGAGCCTGGCGCTGGCCGAGCTGGCCACGCTCCTCACCCTCCTCGTGGAGGAGGCGACGCAGCGCAGCAGCAGCGTGAAATTCACAGGCCTCAGGAGGCAGGTGAGCGCCTCGGACCTGCTGGACTCGGGCATCATCGACACGGACACGCTGGCCGACCTGGTGCAGGGCGCCAAGACGGTGCAGGAGGTGACGCAAATGACCTCGGTCAAGCGCTACCTGGACGGCACGGGCGTCATTGCCGGCGTGCTGGTGCCCTCCAAGGCCGAGCCTGGCAAGATGGAGAAGATGAGCATCTACCAGGCCATGTGGAAGGGCATCCTGAGGCAGGGCACGGCGCTGGTGCTGCTGGAGGCGCAGGCGGCCACCGGCTTCCTGGTCGACCCAGTCAAGAACCAGAAGCTCTCTGTGGACGAGGCTGTGTCCTCCGGGCTGGTGGGCAGCGAGCTGCACGAGAAGCTGCTGTCGGCCGAGCGGGCCGTGACGGGCTACTCTGACCCCTATACGGGCGACAAAATCTCCCTGTTCCAGGCCATGAAGAAGGAGCTGATCGTCAGGGATCACGGCATCCGCCTGCTCGAGGCCCAGATCGCCACCGGCGGCATCATCGACCCCGTGCACAGCCACCGCCTGCCCGTGGAGGCGGCCTACAAGCGTGGCTACTTTGACCAGGAGATGAGCCAGATCCTGTCCGACCCCGGTGACGACACCAAGGGCTTCTTCGACCCCAACACCCACGAGAACCTGACGTACCTGCAGCTGCTGCGGCGCTGCGTGCCTGACCCGGACACGGGGCTGCTCATGCTGCAGCTGATGGACAAGGGCTCCGTGCTCTACCAGCTGACCGAGGATGCCCGCAAAGCCCTGCAGGCCGCCCGCACCACCCTGGCGGTGGGGCTCTTCCAGGGCCAGAGCGTCAGCGTCTGGGAGCTCCTCTTCTCCCGCTACGTCCCTGACCACCGGCGCCAGGACCTCCTGCGCCGGTACAAGGCGGGGACGGTCACCATTGCAGAGATGATCGACCTCCTCACGGCCATCATCACCAGGGCTGAGGCCCAGGGCCACAGTGCCAACGTGGCCCCCAAGTCCGCAGAGAGAGAGGTTCTGCCAGAACCCATCCAGAACGGCAGTGCCGCAAACTCCCAGAAGGAATTGGAACAGAAGCGGGAGCAAGAGCGGGACCAGGAGCGACAGCAAGAGCAGGAGCTGGAGCGATCCCTCAAGTCTTACACCGTCGAGGTGTCAGCAGGCGGCTTCCACGGCAGGAAGGTGTCCCTGTGGGAGCTCCTCTTCTCCAAGTTTGTGTTGGAGGCAAAGCGTCGGGAGCTGCTGGGGCAGTTGCGGGCCGGGAGCCTGGCGCTGGCCGAGCTGGCCACGCTCCTCACCCTCCTCGTGGAGGAGGCGACGCAGCGCAGCAGCAGCGTGAAATTCACAGGCCTCAGGAGGCAGGTGAGCGCCTCGGACCTGCTGGACTCGGGCATCATCGACACGGACACGCTGGCCGACCTGGTGCAGGGCGCCAAGACGGTGCAGGAGGTGACGCAAATGACCTCGGTCAAGCGCTACCTGGACGGCACGGGCGTCATTGCCGGCGTGCTGGTGCCCTCCAAGGCCGAGCCTGGCAAGATGGAGAAGATGAGCATCTACCAGGCCATGTGGAAGGGCATCCTGAGGCAGGGCACGGCGCTGGTGCTGCTGGAGGCGCAGGCGGCCACCGGCTTCCTGGTCGACCCAGTCAAGAACCAGAAGCTCTCTGTGGACGAGGCTGTGTCCTCCGGGCTGGTGGGCAGCGAGCTGCACGAGAAGCTGCTGTCGGCCGAGCGGGCCGTGACGGGCTACTCTGACCCCTATACGGGCGACAAAATCTCCCTGTTCCAGGCCATGAAGAAGGAGCTGATCGTCAGGGATCACGGCATCCGCCTGCTCGAGGCCCAGATCGCCACCGGCGGCATCATCGACCCCGTGCACAGCCACCGCCTGCCCGTGGAGGCGGCCTACAAGCGTGGCTACTTTGACCAGGAGATGAGCCAGATCCTGTCCGACCCCGGTGACGACACCAAGGGCTTCTTCGACCCCAACACCCACGAGAACCTGACGTACCTGCAGCTGCTGCGGCGCTGCGTGCCTGACCCGGACACGGGGCTGCTCATGCTGCAGCTGATGGACAAGGGCTCCGTGCTCTACCAGCTGACCGAGGATGCCCGCAAAGCCCTGCAGGCCGCCCGCACCACCCTGGCGGTGGGGCTCTTCCAGGGCCAGAGCGTCAGCGTCTGGGAGCTCCTCTTCTCCCGCTACGTCCCTGACCACCGGCGCCAGGACCTCCTGCGCCGGTACAAGGCGGGGACGGTCACCATTGCAGAGATGATCGACCTCCTCACGGCCATCATCACCAGGGCTGAGGCCCAGGGCCACAGTGCCAACGTGGCCCCCAAGTCCGCAGAGAGAGAGGTTCTGCCAGAACCCATCCAGAACGGCAGTGCCGCAAACTCCCAGAAGGAATTGGAACAGAAGCGGGAGCAAGAGCGGGACCAGGAGCGACAGCAAGAGCAGGAGCTGGAGCGATCCCTCAAGTCTTACACCGTCGAGGTGTCGGCAGGCGGCTTCCACGGCAGGAAGGTGTCCCTGTGGGAGCTCCTCTTCTCCAAGTTTGTGTTGGAGGCAAAGCGTCGGGAGCTGCTGGGGCAGTTGCGGGCCGGGAGCCTGGCGCTGGCCGAGCTGGCCACGCTCCTCACCCTCCTCATGGAGGAGGCGACGCAGCGCAGCAGCAGCGTGAAATTCACAGGCCTCAGGAGGCAGGTGAGCGCCTCGGACCTGCTGGACTCGGGCATCATCGACACGGACACGCTGGCCGACCTGGTGCAGGGCGCCAAGACGGTGCAGGAGGTGACGCAAATGACCTCGGTCAAGCGCTACCTGGACGGCACGGGCGTCATTGCCGGCGTGCTGGTGCCCTCCAAGGCCGAGCCTGGCAAGATGGAGAAGATGAGCATCTACCAGGCCATGTGGAAGGGCATCCTGAGGCAGGGCACGGCGCTGGTGCTGCTGGAGGCGCAGGCGGCCACCGGCTTCCTGGTCGACCCAGTCAAGAACCAGAAGCTCTCTGTGGACGAGGCTGTGTCCTCCGGGCTGGTGGGCAGCGAGCTGCACGAGAAGCTGCTGTCGGCCGAGCGGGCCGTGACGGGCTACTCTGACCCCTATACGGGCGACAAAATCTCCCTGTTCCAGGCCATGAAGAAGGAGCTGATCGTCAGGGATCACGGCATCCGCCTGCTCGAGGCCCAGATCGCCACCGGCGGCATCATCGACCCCGTGCACAGCCACCGCCTGCCTGTGGAGGTGGCCTACAAGCGTGGCTACTTTGACCAGGAGATGAGCCAGATCCTGTCCGACCCCGGTGACGACACCAAGGGCTTCTTCGACCCCAACACCCACGAGAACCTGACGTACCTGCAGCTGCTGCGGCGCTGCGTGCCTGACCCGGACACGGGCCTTTATTTCCTTAATATTTTTAGAAAATAATTGTAAAACCTTTTGAGTTTTTTCCTTGTTTTTGCCTTGCACAAGAATGTTGCTTTTGTGAATAATTCTTTTGCTACTGATCTTTGTCTTTCTTTTTCAAAGTGTTTTTTTACCGTCTATGATCTCAGTGAGGGAATTTCCTCCGTGATCTCTTTCTTTTACCACCAGCCATCTACATCAGGTGCTGCTTTGAAGTGCTTCCCTCGAGCAGTGTTGTTGCAGTGCATTGTGCCTTTTCCTTTGGTCGCCTTTCAGGAACAGAGGAGCCAGTCTGGGTTATCTCAGGTCATTTTGGTGAAGTGTGTCATCCTCATTTTCCTCACACAAGTTTAAGTGCATATCTTTGTTCCGTATGGGTGGTGCTGTGAGTGGTATTTTTATTCTCTTCCTCTGTTTTCTTGCATATGCCAGCTATTTTCCCCAGAAGCGTTGCAGGACGATATTTGGGTTGCAGGTTTTCAAGCCTGAGTTTTGCCTGGAGAGCACATTTCCACATGGCCAGGATGCCAGGCTTGCGTTGGGTGTCACTGGTGTGGGACACATCATCTCTGTTTCCTCTCCATGCCTCAGCCTGCCCTGCTTTTCTGGGGGTGTCTGGAGTACAAACAGCCTCAGCCCAGAGTGGTTTGGTCTCTTGCTGTGCTTTCCCTCCCTCCATGAAGCCTCTGTGGGGATGGATCCTCACAGGAGCTGAGAGTGTACGTGGCTGTGCTGTGCTTCCAGTCTGTCCACCCACAGTGGAGCCTCCATTCCCTCCTGCTCCTTCTGTCCTCCCGTGTCCTGAGCTGACTCAGCCCACATTCCGTGCTCCAGGAGAGGAACAGCCCCGAGCCACTCTTCCATGGAGTTCAGGGATGAATAATTCTATTGCTGTTTAATAGAAGGAAACTTACCCTCCTTAAATGTGCTGCCTTGGGCTGTTTGCCTTAATTAACGGTAATGTCCTAGAAAATTGACTTTTGGCCAGAGCTTGTACAGCTGATACCTGGGAACAAGTGTAGAGGAGCTGTGGGACTCCTCACCGTAACCTGCTGTGGAGCCCGAAGAATTGCACAGGCTCAGAAAGTGATGGGACAAATTAATGGGAGAGAAGTCACAGAATCATGGAATGGTTTGGGTGGGAAGGGACCTTCTCGTCCCACACCCTGCCATGGGCAGGGACACCTTCCACTATCCCAGATTGCTACAAGCTCCATCCAACCTGGGGATGGCTTCCAGGGATGGGGCAGCCACAGCTTCTCTGGGCAGCCTCTGCCAGGGCCTCCCCACCCTCACAGGGAAGAATTCCTTCCAACATCCCATCTAAACCTACTTTCTTCCAATTTGAAGCCATCCCCCCTTGTCCTGTCACTCCAGGCCTTTGTCCCAGGTCCCTCTCCAGCTCTCTTACAGCCTCCTTTAGTTACTGAAAAGCCACAACAGTGTCTCCCGGGAGTCTTCTCATCCTGGAAACTCAATTCTCCTTTCCATGGAGGTGAGCAGGAGCAGCCGCTGTCGGGTCACTGGGCTGTGTCTGTGCTGCTGCTGTGACATCCGACTGTGTCGGTGCCAGCGCGGTGTCCCTGCGGCTGCTGCACTGTGCCATGATTTGGGACACTCCCAAGGACAGGGCACAAGCCACCCTGGGCTCTGGCAGCACCCAGACCTGGGCCGGGGACCGGCAGGTGCTGGGCTGAGGCCTCCAGGATATTAAACACTGAGCCTGTGGACCTTGTCCTCCGTGCCACACTCCCTCCTCCCCTGCCTCCCTCCCCACCTTCCTTCCCAGTCCTTACAGCCATGGAATCATTTGGGCTGGGAAAGCCCTGCGAGACCATGGAATCCAACTGCTCCCCCAGCACAACCAAGGCCACTTCTAACCCAGGTCCCCACGTGTCAAATCCACACATTTATTGAACACTTCTAGGGATGGGAACTCCACCACTGCCCAGGGCAGCTGTCCCAGGGCTGCACAGCCCTTTCCAGGAGGAATTTTCCCAATATCCCTCCTGAACCTCCCCTGGCACAGCTTGAGGCCATTTCCTCTTGTCCTGTCCCCTGTGCCCTGGGAGCAGAGCCTGACCCCCACCTGGTTCCACCCTCCTGTCAGGGAGTTGTGGACAATGAGAAGGTCTCCCCTGAGCTTCCTTTTCTCCAGGCTGAGCTCCCCGAGCTCCCTCAGCCTCTCCTGGGGCTCCAGACCCTTTCCCAGCTCCATTCCCATCTCTGGACGCACAGGCAGCACCAGGGCTGGGGAGACGAGAGACTGGAGCATCTCTGAGGGATGGGCTGAGGGAGCTGGGCCTGGTCAGCCCTGAGAAGAGACAACTGAGAGGGGACCTGTGCAATGAAGGGAAGTGTCAAACCAGGCTCTGCTTCATGGTGCCAACCACAGGACAGGAGGCAATGGGCATGAACTGATGCCCAGCGAGTTCCACCTGAGCATGAGGAAGAACTTTTTTCCTGTGCAGTGACCGAGCACTGGAACAGAGACCAGAGCGGATGTGGAGTCTCCCTCACCAGAGACATTCCAGAGCCATCTGGACACACTCCTGTGCCATGTGGTCTGTGATGACCCTTCCTGAGGACCCCCACTATGGGTCCTTCCAGCCTGACCCATCCTGGTATTCTGTGAGTCTGGGATTTCGTAACCCCGCCGTACCAAATCCAACCCACAGCCCCACTGTGTCTGGGGCACATTTAAGGATCAGCTGCTGAGAAAACTGGAAGCGGAAAACACAAGAACCAAAGGCCCTGCTGAGGCACAGGCAGGGACTCACCTCTCCCCCTCCATCCCTCCCTCGCTGCAGCCCAAAGCCGACCTGCTGGGGAAGCCCTGGGTTCCTTTTGGTGGGGGTGCAATTGGAATACCCCGTGTTCCAGCTCTCCACAGCACAGCAATCCTCCTGGATTCTTGGGTATTGGGAAGATTCCTCCCTGGGAGAGTGGGGAGGCCCTGGCAGAGGTTGCCCAGAGAAGCTGCAGCTGCCCCATTGCTGGAAGTGTCCAAGGCCAGGTTGGATGGAGCTTGGAGCAACCTGGTCTAGCAGAAGGTGTCCCTGCCCATGGCACTGGATGATCTTTAAATTCCCTTCCCAAACCATCCTGTGATTCCATGACTCCTGAGCTCCTGGCAGAGGCACATCTGCCTTTGCTCTGTGGGCACATTTGGGAGTGCTTGGCCAAGCACCACGAGCTGCCACAATTGGCACAGGTCTGCAGGTCCCCAGAGGCCACTGCCCACATCTGGTCTGGCCACAGTGGCCATGTGTGTGGTGGCACTGTCCTCCTGAAGGTGTTGGTGGCCAGGTGCCCCATGAGCTGAGCCAGTGGTAGAAGGCTCAGCTGGGGGAGCGCAGGCTCAGCCACCCCAGGCAGAGCAGCCACTTTTATCCAGTGACGATCTCTGGGGCAAGGTTTCCCCTGTCTGCTCTCAGCAGGACGTTCTACCAGCACCAGTCACCTGTGTCTTGGGGTGACTTTATGATGTTGTATCCCATATCGCTGCCCTATGCCCAGAAATTAATTCTGTGTCTTTCTATGCCTTTAAATTGAGCCTGAGAGGGGAGAGAGAAAAGTGTACTTTTTCAAAGCAGTTTGCAGTTTGTTTTCATGTTCCAAGGACACAGAGATAAAACCTGTCTGCTTCTGCAGCAGCGGGAGCGGGAGGAAGCAGCTTTCCAGCCAGTTTTTGGCTTTCTTTTTCTCCAGAGAGAGACGGAGAATTGAACTTTTGTTTTCCTGGGACTTCGTTTTTTCCTTTTTTTTTCTCTGCTGTACGGTTTCAACATCAGGATACATTGGGAGGAATTTCCACCGAGACCTTGGCCCTGGAGGTGGGGCCACCACCCCATCCCAGCTCCAAGGATGGGGAGAGAGAGACTACGGAAGGACTCTGAAATTTTCCCAGGTTTTCTCTCTACAGTGAGAGGTATTTATTTAGCATTAGTATCTTTTTCCTGTGTGTTCGTTAAATAAACACTTTTATCTCTTTCACTTTCCTTTGAGGAAAATTCTTTTTTTCCCTGAACCTGGTGGGGGGAGGGATGGTTGTAACCTGCCTTCTCTCAGAGGATATATTTCCAAATTTGCCCAAACTGGCACAACCTGTCACCTGCGTCCTGGGAGAGGGGGATGGCACAGACGGCTGACCCTCAGAGAAGGGCAGTGGAGCTGCATCTTTGGCCAGCTGGGCAGAAGGGCAGAGCCCACCAGCTCCAGTTAGATCTGCACATCCTCCAGTGCCCAAGATGAGCTCCAGAGATGCCCCCACAGCCTCAGCTGTGGGGGGCTCGGGGGCTTGGGGTCCCCATGGAGCAGGCACTGAATGAGCAGAGCTCTGTCCATACCTGTGCCCTGTCCCAATGTGCCTCAGGGGAAAACAGGAGTGTGGCTGGGGGCAACCTGGGCCAGATCTAAAGCATGTTCCTTCCCCTCGCTGTGCTCCAGAGCTGCTGAGGGAAACTTGGCTGCCAGGAAGCCAAAAAATAAGCAAGTTCCCTGGGAAGGGTGAGGGAAGCATTTGCAGCCATGGTGCACCCCTGGCACCACCCCAGTGACCCGACACCATCCCTGCAGCTCTGGCACCACCCCAGCACGCCCAGATTATCTCCCTCCCGGATCCTGCCACAGGCCAGGTGCCCTGAACACCAGGAAAAGCCTGGCCGATCCCTTTTTCCCAGGAATCATGAGTCGGGGAAGAGGATACTTGATAGTCCGTTTCCCACAGAGATCAGAGTTGTGCAATCTCTCCCAGCCAGAATAAAGAGCATTTTTGTCTGTGTCCGTGTCTGCCTGTGCCCGTCCCCTGGGCGCGGGGCTGCTTTGAAAGGGAACATTTTTGTTATTCTTTCCTCCGGAGGCGCCGGCGCTGAGAACAGGCGGGGCAGGGGTGGGGGCCAGCGGCACCTGCAGGGGACGGCAACACCGCCGAGGGTCCAGCCCCGCCGAGGGTCCAGCCCCGCCGAGGGGACGTTCCCCCTCGGGCCCAGCTCTGCCCGCTCACGCAGCTCGGCGGGTCCCGAGTCACTCCGCAGCTGCCCGGAGCTCGCTCCCGGCGCACGGCCGGCTCCACGCCCTGGGAATGCCGGCGCACGAGCTCCCCGCCGTGGGTCGGGCCAGGCAGAGGGGCACCGGGTGCTGCCGGATTTCTCTGGTTACCGGTGTCCCCTGTGTGACAGACAGAACTCTTTCAGACAAACTGGTTGAGCCCTGCACTCCTCGTGGTTCCCTGGGATTGATGCCTTAAACCGGCTGATTTCTGGCCAGGCAAGGCAAAACGCCGGTCAGAAGCAGATCCTCTGATAAGGATTCCTTCTGATAAGACACCGCTGACTCGGCTACGGCAGCACGAGGAGCAGGGCCAAACAGCATCATGGCATTAGAAGGGGCCAGCAACCATCAGAGACCCCCAAAGACCCCCGAAGCACCCCCCGACTCATTTCGGAGGCTTCCTCCAGAGGACAGCACGATTCACAGTGTTGCATCCAGTAGTGTAAAATTGCCCTCCAGGGGAAACACCTGGACACCCCCACCTAAAGCTGAATGTAAATTAACCCACTGGATTCCTGTTTTGTGGGCCCCCACCCCTGATGGATGGAGGCTGTGACCATCAGTCCGACCACGGCCACCGAAATTGCAATGGTCAAGTCTCCTCACTGGGTGATGGGTGGTGGGTGATACCTTTCCTCTCCATTATCTACTGTCCTTCCTTCCTTCCTTCCTTCCTTCCTTCCTTCCTTCCTTCCTTCCTTCCTTCCTTCCTTCCTTCCTTCCTTCCTTCCTTCCTTCTTCTCCTTATATACATTCCTAAGCGATATACTTCTAAATTTTTATAGATGGTAACCAAAACAGCCACATCCTTCCTTTCCACTGAAAGGAATTAAAGCAATCACATTGTTTTAAAATAACCCTGGTCATGTATACACGGGTCATTCAGTGTCGTTTCACTCTGATACACCCCAAGGGGTGGATTAATAAGAACCCTGCCGTGCTCTGCCTGTGCACAGATGTTTCCTAGGGCTGTCCAAGTGCAGGGGCTGCCATCCCCACATCCAGCATAGGCTCTGTGCATCACCCTCCACAGGAAAACGCCCTCAGCAGCCACAGGTCCAGAGGTTCAGGGACCAATGCTCCCGGGACCAGCTGGAAGGGAGCCGGGAGCAGCGTCAGCACCTGAGCTCTGGCACCGGAGGTTTCCCAAATCAATCACTGAAGGAAAACCCTCCCCGAACACCCCAGTGCTGAAACATCCTTGGGAAAGGCATCTCCCAGCCCTCTGATGTGGTTCGTGGCTGCTTCAGCCAAGACTCCCACACCTTCCGGCAGGTGAGGCTGCGGGGCTGTGGATGCCCGAGCCCAGGTGTGTCCCGGGAAGCTGCAGGACCAGCTGGTGAGTCAGCGAGCGCAGGGGCATCCTCGGGGTCTGTGCCCCTCTCTGTGCCCCAGGGAGCTGCGGAGGCAGCGCACAAATGTTTCAGGGGCTCCCCCAGACCTGCACTCACCTGGTGTTGCTTTTCAGCATAAAAACATCAGCCCTTTCTAACACCTGACAGCTTCGAGGCCACACGGGCACAGCGGCGAGGCAGCACCGGCAATCCAGTGCCACTGATTCATGGAATCACACCCGAGCCCAACTGTTCCCCCAGCACTGCCAAGGCCACCACTGTCCCATGTCCTGAAGTGCCACATTCACACAGCTGTTAAATCCCCCCAGGGGTGGGGACTCTACCACTGCCCTGGGCAGCCATGCCAGGGCTGGACAGCCCTTTACTGGAAAGGTATTTTCCCAATATCCCAAAAGAACAATAATAATAAAAATTTTTAAAAAGTATGTGTTATATATATTAATAATTCCCAATAACTTGAGGTCATTTCCTTCCATCCTGTACCTTGTTCCCTGGGAACAGAGCCCAGCCCCCACCTGGCTGAACCCTCCTGTCAGGGAGTTGTTGAGAGCGAGAAGGTCCCTCCTGATGTGACATGAACTGTCCCCAGATGTGATGCTGTCCCCTCCCTGCCTCCTGCTGCGCACAGGACGTGCGGTCACTCAGGGACCTATGGTGCCACCTTGCACAGAGGCACAGGGCCCTGGCAGGTGCCAGAGCACGTGCCAGGGGGGTATCAGGCAGCTCAGCTCTGGCTGCTCACGGGGCAGCTCTGGGAAGCTCCAGGATGTCCCTACAGATGGTCCAGCTACCAGGGAAGGGGAGAGCTGGGGCCTCTGCAAGTCCACTAACTCCCCAGGCCTGAAGCAAAGTGGTAAGCCAACGTTCTCCCCAGTCAACCCAGCACAGTCTATTTGTGTTCTCACAAGTGTCCCGCTCCTGGCACTTCAAGGAAAGTGACATGTGGAATCACTGTGTTCGAAACCCAAACAGCAGCTGCTGCCCCAGTCACAAACCTCTGACCACGTTCACAGCACAGGAGGCCCAGCGCCAGCCCCAGTGACACATCAGCTGCTTCCAGAGGGAGAAGATAAAACAGGCAAAGCCATGCGTTGCTTGAAGGGACAGTGGCTCCCAGGATCCCTGCAGGTCTCCGCCGGCGCAGCTGAAACCCACAGTGCAGCGCTGCGGGGATCCACATCATCCACCCACCAACGGGTCTGCACAGCCTGGCTGGCACCCCTGGACAGTCTCCTCTGCAGGAAGTCTCCAGGACTTGGCACAGACTGGGAGCAGCCTAAGGAACAGCTTCCCCGTGGGGTGGACAGCTTATAGCCCATCCTCCCCATGCAGCTCTTTCCAAAAGCTCGGGATTAATCCCTCAGTCCTCAGGGAGAGCCTGGTTGGCTCTCCACCAGAGAGGGGATGACCTGGGAGGGGCACAAGGAGAGGCACCAGCATTTCCACATGACCCAGCTCTGTCAAAGGCACCTGTGAGGTGCCTGTGAGGGAGGTGGGGCTGCTCAGAGCCCGGAGGAGGTGACGCTCAGACCGACTCGCTGTGGATGATGTTTGTCATCGGTGACACCGGCTGCCCCGGGCAGCCAAGGGACAGCAGGTCCGGTTGGCTGGTGGCTGCTCTGTGGGCACATCCCACATATGCAAGTGGTCAGAGGAGTCATGCCCTGGATTCTGGAGAGTGTCCCAGAGTGCTCTCCACAGCTGTAACGGGACCAGGGCTCCGGTGCCGTGGGACACATCCACTGCAAGGACATAAAGCACAGCCTGTGTGTCAGCGGCAAAGAAACCTCCGAGGGAAGCTGCCAAATGCTGGCACTTCAGGGGCATCTAAACGAGCTGTGCCAGCTCCAGAGAGTGCTCCAGGGCCACTGGCACACTTTGGAGGAGTGTCCTGCATGGCCATGGCTGTGCCCAAGGAGCAGTGGGGAGGACCAACATGGGGTAACTTGGTGCTGCCACACTAAATGGGCCAGGTCTGTGCATGGAGCCTGGGCTGAACTGAGCGGAGCTGAGCGAACAGAGAGGTGGGATCCTACTGCCTGAGAAGGCCAGGTGACCCTGCACCCCTCGCACTCTCTCCTGCCAAGGACGCAGCCCGGGAGGAAGCATTGCTGCAGCCCGGCTGGAATGGCTGAACCTACGGTGAAACAACAAAATCACCGTGGAATCACAGATGGGTTTGGGTTGAAGTATCCCGAAAGCTCATCCAGTCCCAACCCCCTGCCATGGGCAGGGACACCTTCCACTACCCAAGGTTGCTCCAAGGCCCATCCAACCTGGCCTGGAACACTTCCAGGGATGGGGCAGCTTCTCTGGGCAACCTGTGCCAGGGCCTCACCACCCTCACAGGGAAGAACTTCTTCCTCTAAATAAATCCCTCCTTTTTCAATTAAAAACTGCCCCCCCCCCCCTTGTCCTGTCACTCTCTGCCCGTGGTAAGAGAAATGCAATTAACGAAGTTCCAGTTATGCCGCAATTACCAAGTGCAGCATCAGGCAGGCTGAGAGCAGATGTCAGGCAGGGAAGGGCTTTGGAGCAGGGAGCAAAGACACCAGGACCGGGTCCTGTACCCACCTCTTCCCCGAGGACAGGGGACCTCCTGCCCAGGTGTGTTCCCTGGAGCCAAACCCCCGCGGTGAGTCAGAGGGAAAAGCTCTCTGTGTGCTGATCAGCCAGTCTGGCGAGCGCCTACGCGAGCAGGAATGTGCTCCTGGAGCAGGACATCCAGGAAAGGCAGGGCCGGGGCCGGCAGCCCCTCCTGCACGCGGGGCACCGAGCCACGGCCACGCGGGGCAGTCACACACCCGGCTGTGGGCAGCTGTCCGTGCTGCCTCACCCACGCCTTGCACACGCACTGTCACATGCGTCCCCACTCACAGGGAGTCACCCACGCCTTGCACATGCACTGTCACACGTGTCCCCACTCACAGTCACCCACGCCTTGCACATGCACTGTCACACGTGTCCCCACTCACGGGGAGTCACCCACGCCTTGCACACGCACTGTCACGCGTGTCCCCACTCAGAGGGAGTCACCCACACTTTGCACATGCACTGTCACACGTGTCCCCACTCACGGGGAGTCACCTGCACACAGAGTCACACCAGAGCCCACACAGTCACACACACACCGAGGCACACACACCTGTGCAGGTTGACAGGAGCACAGACACTGTCACGAGTGTTCCCATGCACATCCGTGGCCAGCACTGTCCCTTCTCTGTCAGCCCAGGCATGGCTACAGGGACAGGCTTGGTCTCTGTCCCGGGTGGGGTGCAGGGACAGCTGCAGGATGCTGGCTGCAGCTCCCAACCAGCCAAGGGACTCAGCCAGGGCAAAGGCTGATCCAACAAGCCCAGATCCGTGGAGACCCCCGTGGCAGCTGGGACCATGGGCAGGGCTGTCCACAAGCAGCTGTGCTGTCAGAAAAAAGCGGTGGCTGAGTCCAGAAGCCTCCTGGAAAGAGACGTGTCCCACGTTTTGCAGCGGGACTGCTCCCCGTGCCCCAGCCCCTGCCACCTCAGGGGTCCTGGGCTGTGGCTCCGTGGTCAGTGCAGGTCCGTATCCCAGGTATGCTCCGGTGTGTCAGCACAGGGCAGGGCCTCCCTGCCGTCCCCAGGGGCGGGGGAGGGAAGGATTTAAATTGGGCACTTGCCTCCTCTGCTCACCTGGCTGGCAGTCGGCGGGAGGAGGAGGAGGAGGAGGACCGGAGCCTGCCGGCGATCCAGCCGCTCTGGATACACGTCCAGGAGGTAGGACACCTCAGGCAGAGCCCACCTGAGGGTCACCGAGGCCACCACAGGGGGCCTGCACGGGAAGAGGGGACCTCACCTCTATCCCAAACTCCAGCACGGAGAGGAGGTGGCTGCTGAAACTCTGGGGATGGGTGAGCAGGAGATCTCCAGGCAGAACTTGGTCCTTTCTGGGAAGGGACAAAGTGACCGAGTGGCACCAGGGCTGACCGGAGCTGCTGCTCTGCGTGATGTGTTTTGTGTCGCCAATGCTTCAGCTGAACTGGGATGCGGGAGGGAAACAGCCGGAGGCCGTGGCTGGAGCAGTGGGGCTCGGCCCGGAGCCCGGCGAGGAGGCTGCGAGCGAGTGCTGGGCTGGGCTGGGGGCACTGGTGTGATTCCCCTCCCCAGGGCGCGGGCAGGGCTGGGGACCCCCGCGCTGTGGGGCCACCCTGGCTCGCTCCGGCTGGAAAACCGCTTCCACTGGAGCCTCCTGGGCTGGGCTGCTGCGACAGCTTGCAGAGCCAGCCAGCCCCTGCCCCGGGAGCTGCGTGTGCAGCCCAGCCCCGGCATCAGGAGGCTGATTAGAGACCAGCTAATGACAGGCTGCAGTTGGGAAATGACTTTGCCGTGCAGGGTGTTCACACGACATCCGTGTCCTACAAAGGTGTCGCTGGCTCCAGGGTGTGACACCGCACTCCGGGACCCAGTGCCACCCCAGCAGGCAGCACAACCTGCCCATCGCCTCCCAGCTGCATCCTCGGAGTCGGGCAGGGAGGGAGAGAAGCGGCTGCCAGGGGCTGGAGGCACAAGGTGGGGCAGAGCCACGGGCAGGGTCCCCGGAGAGCAAGGGCTGGGCTGGGACTGCTGGGATAAATCTCTCCCCAATCGTGATGCATCTGCCCCAGCATCAATCCAATATTTAAATGGATCAAAAGCAATGACTCAGAGACTTTCCAATCAGTTAGGTAAACATCAGAGACTTAATCTCTGACCTTGATAATGAGTTAAACGTGTTATTAATGTCACTCACCACAGTTTACGGGAGATGGGTGTTCCCAAAGAAATCCTTTGGGTTTCGATTCTGCTGTTTTTACAAGACTGTGGCCTCATCACTGCACAGTGTTGGAGATGCTGAAAGTTTGTTTACAGGGCTTCCCAAGGGGACCAAGTGACAACATGTGAGACATCCCGTGAGTGGGTGGCATCCCTGCCCATGGCAGGGGGTGGAACGAGATGAGTTTTAAGTTCTCTTCCCACCCCAGCTATCCTGGGATCCCATGATGCGTCTGTGATTGCTGCATTAAATCATACAGAGCCCAGTTTTGCAGGCAGGAGGGTGATAGGATGGGGTTTGGGGTCTCTGCCCAGCTGGTGGCCTTAGAACAAACAGAGACCCGGAGAACCCAGAGACCCACCCCAGCTGCAGCAGCGGCACAGCCAGAGGGAAAGTTTCTCTCAGCTCAGACCAGCTGCTGCCCGTGGATCTGAACAGCCACTCATCCATTCCTAAGACTGTTCCTGTGTCCTGTGGACTGCCAGGGTGGTGTGGGATCCCACAGCACCCAGGAAGATCCCCACGGAGAGCCGTGTGCTGGGCTGTACCTGTCACCCTGTGTCCTACCATGCTCACAGCCAGCCCGTGACCAGCACAGGGCCAGCCAGGGCGACGGTCTCGGAGGGCAGAAAATTACTGTCAGCACCAGCCAGCACCTCTCTGAGGCTGTGGCATTGTGTCAGGAAGCCACTGCTGTCTCTTGGCATGACCTGAGCTTGGGAAGAGACCACCAGCCAAATCTGCCTGCCCCAGGGCAGCTCCAGGGAGCAGGGAGGGAGCAGGGAGGGAGCAGTGGGGTAGGCAGTGCTCCTGCCTCGTGCTAGCACCCAGTGGCATCAGCCCAAAAGTAAGTGGTGGTTGTGTCACCCAGGAAAGAAGAGAGAAGTGGTTGAGGCCAGAGGTTTGAGGCAGCGTCGGGCTCTGAGAGAGCAGGTGGGTCCTCGGGGGGCTGGAGGGAGGCCAAGGTGTCCATGCTGCTGAGATTATGCTTCTTTGCATGGCACGTGTCTGTCACGAACCTGTGGTGTGTCCCCAGAGCTCTCTGCCCACCCCAGATGCACTCTGGCCCTAGGATTGCTCTGAGGGAGCAGCAAAGCCCCAGATGCCACTCCTCACTTCTCCCTGGGCTCCTGCGGCCACCTCCAGGGAGAGGTTTCCTCCACACCCACTGTGAAAACCGCACACGGACTTGTGTCTTACCACAGGCTCTGTTTGTTTCTCCCTCCTCAGACACATTCGGTGCCCCACAGGAGCAGGATTCTTCCCCAGAGATGATGCAGAAGATGAGTGGATGCTCCCAGAACAACAAGTCGAGCAGCACAGGGAGTAACCCGGTTGCAGGTGAACACAAAGAGATGGGTGGGGGTGGGAGTAACTTCATCGCTGGAGTCTTCATCCAGGCCAAGCACAAGAAGCTGAGTATCTACGAAGCCATGATGAGGGGGCTGCTGACCCCGGGCACGGCGCTGGTGCTGCTGGAGGCACAGGCAGCGTCTGGACTGCTCACAGACCCCGTGAGGAACGAGCAGCTCTCGGTGAAAGAGGCGCTGGCTCAGGGACTCATCGGTCGGGACTTCTACGAGAAGCTGCTCTCAGCGGAGGGAGCCGTGACAGGGTACACAGAGCCCTACACTGGACACAGGATCTCCCTGTTCCAGGCCATGAAGAAGGAATTCATCGTCAGGGAACACGCCATCCGCCTGCTCCAGGCCCAGATCGCCACCGGCGGCATCATCGACCCCGTGCACAGCCACCGCCTGCCTGTGGAGGTGGCCTACAAGCGTGGCTACTTTGACCAGGAGATGAGCCAGTTCCTCTCTGACCCCGAGAATCAAACAAGAACTTGCTTCGACCCCAACACCCATGAGAACCTGACGTACCTGCAGCTGCTGCGGCGCTGCGTGCCTGACCCGGACACGGGGCTGCTCATGCTGCAGCTGATGGACAAGGGCTCCGTGCTCTACCAGCTGACCGAGGATGCCCGCAAAGCCCTGCAGGCCGCCCGCACCACCCTGGCGGTGGGGCTCTTCCAGGGCCAGAGCGTCAGCGTCTGGGAGCTCCTCTTCTCCCGCTACGTCCCTGACCACCAGAGAGAGGAGCTGCTGAGGAAATACAAGGCGGGGACAATGACCATCCTGCAGATGATGACCGTCCTCACGGCCACCATCACGGGGGCAGAAAGGGAAAACGGGGCTCTGGGCTCATGCACAGCCAAACCCAATAACAAGGTGAGGGCGTCACCCTCGGCTCAGGACACGCAGTCCCAGGAGCAACAGTTGAGAAAGTCCTTGAAGTCTGCAACCGTCCGTGTCACTGCTGGGGAGTTCCGGGGGCAAAACATTTCTGTGCTGGACCTGCTCTTTTCCAAATACGTCCCTCAGGGGAAGCGGCAGGAGCTGCTGGAGCTGTATAGGGCAGGGATACTGACCACGGAGCAGGTGGCCACTGTGGTCACCACCATCGTGAACCGAACAGAAGCCACGAACGCCAAGCTCGTGGCAAATGCCAGGAGCCCACACAGGGCAGCGGCAGTGGCAGGGGAGGATGAAGACGATTGTTCAGCACACCTGGATGACTCCTTGAAGTCCACCACCATCAGTGTGCCGGCTGGGGAGCTGCAGGGAAAGCAGGTCTCACTGTGGGACCTGCTCTTCTCCCACCACATCCCCGAGGAGAAGAGGCAGGAGCTGCTGGAGCTGTACCATGAAAGGTTATTAACTCTGGAGCAGATGACAACTGTTGTCACCACTCTCATTAAGAAAAAAGAATCTACAGGCAGGAAATTCCAAATTACAGTCAAGAGTTCCAACCAGGACACTCTGACAGCAGCAGGAGAGGAGGGGGATGATCCCCCCAAAGAGGAACCGTGGGAAACAGCCTTAAAAACCACAGTGGTCGACATTGAGGTTGGGGAGTTTCGGGGCCACAAGGTCTCCCTGTGGGACCTGCTCCACTCCCACTACATCCCCGAGGAGAACAGGAAGGAGCTCCTGGAGCTGTACGAGGCAGATGAGTTAACCCTGGAGCAGGTGAAGACCGTTGCCAGCACCATTGTGACCCGGGCAGCAGCAGAAGCAGCAGCAGAGAGGGCAGAGCCAGCAGCACCTGTGAACGAGCCCGGGGCAGAGCCAGCAGCCACAGAGGTTGAACCCACCCCCCTGCATGGGGACAGGGCTTGGGAAGAGACCCTGAAGGCCACCACAGCCGAGGTGTCAGTGGGAGAGTTCCAGGGCAGGCAGATCTCCCTCTGGGACCTGCTCTTCTCCCACCACATCCCCGAGGAGAAAAGGCAGGAGCTGCTGGAGCTGTACCGTGGGGGGACATTGGCATTGGAGCAGTTAAAATTTGTTGTCACCACTCTCATTGAGAAAAAAGAATCTACAGGCAGGAAATTCCAAATTACAGTCAAGAGTTCCAACCAGGACACTCTGACAGCAGCAGGAGAGGAGGGGGATGATCCCCCCAAAGAGGAACCGTGGGAAACAGCCTTAAAAACCACAGTGGTTGACATTGAGGTTGGGGAGTTTCGGGGCCACAAGGTCTCCCTGTGGGACCTGCTCCACTCCCACTACATCCCCGAGGAGAATAGGAAGGAGCTCCTGGAGCTGTACGAGGCAGGTGAGTTAACCCTGGAGCAGGTGAAGACCGTTGCCAGCACCATTGTGACCCGGGCAGCAGCAGAAGCAGCAGCAGAGAGGGCAGAGCCAGCAGCACCTGTGAATGAGCCCGGGGCAGAGCCAGCAGCCACAGAGGTTGAACCCACCCCCCTGCATGGGGACAGGGCTTGGGAAGAGACCCTGAAGGCCACCACAGCCGAGGTGTCAGTGGGAGAGTTCCAGGGCAGGCAGATCTCCCTCTGGGACCTGCTCTTCTCCCACCACATCCCAGAGGAGAAGAGGCAGGAGCTGCTGGAGCTGTACCGTGGGGGGACACTCCCCATCCAGGAGCTGCTCAGCATCACCAGCAGCCTCGCCATTGACGGCCACGAGAAGCACTTTGGGGCCCTTCCTGCACACACCGTGGATCTTCTGCGTTCTGAGGGCTCCTACATCACCTTTGGCCCATCCCAGGAGCACAGGGTGTCAGTGTGGGAGCTCCTGTCCTCCAAGCAGGTCTCCGAGTACAGGCGGGAGGCGCATCTTGACACCTACCCCTCAGGAGGGCTGACAGTGAACAGAATCACCATCACCACCACCATCACCACCGGCCCCCAGCGCGAGAAGAGCCACCCCTGGCACCACTAACACCGACGCCGGCAGAGGAGGGTCCTGAGCACCTGTGGGACTTGGCTCTCCACGCCCCTCCGTGTGTCACAGCAGCGACAAACCCGTGTGTGGAGTGGGGTGGGAGCTTGGTTAAACTCCTGCTGTCTCAACTCTGGTTGTGCTGAGATTTCTTTTGCCCAGCAGAGCTTTCCCAGAGGGGCTCTGGGGATGTCCAGGAGCCTTGGGACTGCACTGTGCATGCAGAGGCACTCACCGAGGACAGGGACACGTGGAGCCACCACCCAAGTCAGGTGGGCTGGAGAGTGCCCCGGGTGGGAGCAGGCAGAGACCCCAGGGCAGGGGCTGTGGGCAGCAACACCCGGCCCCAGGAGAGCCACAGAGGGACAGACACCTCCTGTTCAGGACAGCTGGGACCCCGGCCCTGCTGCACAGCAGGGCCAGCATCTGGGGCTGTGGGACATGGAGACCTGACCTGTCCCTCAGTTCTGCTGCAGAATGGGGCCACAGGGGTCCCTGGACTGCAGGGTGGGGCTGCGAGGGTCTCTGGGCTGCTGGAACTTGTGGCACATGAGCACTGAAGGAGAGGGACACTGGTGCCAGAGCTATGACACCTGTGACAGCGAGAGGTGGCTGGGGGCACCCACAGGCGCGGTGGTGCCTCCACGGAGCACAAGGACACTGCACGCAGGGCATGGGGCGCTGCTCCACAGAGGGAACGAGGATGCTGGAAATTCCTAGGAAGGGAGCACAGAAAAGGACAACAGATCCTGAGGCGCTTGTTGTCCCATCCCATTGTCTCATCTCGTTGTCCCATCTCATCCCATCCCATCTCATTGTCCCATCCCATTGTCCCATCTCATCCCATCCCATTGTCCCATCTCATTGTCCCATCCCATTGATCCATCTCATCCCATCCCATCTGTTTGTCCCATCTCATTGTCCCATCCCATCCCTTTGTCCCATCTCATCGATCCCATCCCATCGTCCCATCTCATTGTCATATCCCATTGTTCCATCTCATCCCATCCCATCTCGTTGTCCCATCTCATTGTCCCATCTCATCCCATCCCGTTGTCCCATCCCATTGTTCCATCCCATCCGTTTGTCCCATCTCATCGATCCCATCCCATCCCTTTGTCCCATCCCATCCCATCCATTTGTCCCATCCCACTGTCCCACCTCGTGAAGACTCAGAGAAGCACAAGAATGATGAGGCACTGGGAAGGAGAGGGAGGATGAGTGGACTCCTGGGATGGAGAAATGCCCAGGGTGGATGGCACAGCAGCCATGTGCTCCATGTCCTCTCCAGCCCAAGGATCGTGGGTTATTCCCAGTCCAGCATGAGACCAGCTGAGGCTGAGGGAAGGAATTCTGCACACTCGGGGTGGCTAGGCTGAGGAACTTCCCGTGCAGGATGTCCTGGGAGCTAAAAGTTCCCGTGGACTCACACAGCATTTGGAGTAAGTCATGGAGGAAAATCCATCAGGGCTGCTAGCCAAGAGGAGAGGTGGCTGTTTCGGTCACTCCCAGAGCCACCAACACCGTGGGGACACTGGGGCGGTGCTGCCATGTCCGTGCCTTTTCCCCACACCACGTCCCCTCACCATGTCCCACCCACCGGCTGGCAGCTGATGCCATGGACGGGACAGAGGTGACACTGCAGCCCCCCCGCGTCCCTGTTCCCGGCAGGGGCTGGACACCAGCCTGTGCCTCTGGCACCGGGACACGCCGGGGGCTGGGGTGGTGTCGGATGGCTAGGGAGGGCTCGCAGCCAGGGTGGGGTAGGATCTGCAGGGACCCGGCGCCAGCTTCAGCCTGCCCGGGGAGCTGGGGTTGGGAGGGCTCCAGACGGCTCCGGGGACTCGGGTTGCACTCCCACAGGAAGTGCTGGATTTCCAAAAAAGCAGCTGAAAGAAAACAGGAGGTTGTGCGAGGGGAGCGCTGAATACATTTGCATAGCTAAAAGCTCGTTGCATAACGGGACGAATCGGAGCAGTCTCCGAGCGCTCCCGGGGGCACGGGGGAGAAATGAAGGGTCGGGCAGCGGGAGCTCCATCCCTGCGGGAATGTCGCACCACAGCGGATGCACCGGGAAACGCCTCAGTGCTGTGGGAGAAGAGGTGGGGGACAGAAAAAGCTCCAGGACGGGACCTGACCTGCCGGAAAAGGAACGGGAAACCAACAAATCCCTCGCTGTGCCCACGGGCGTGAGTGGGAAAGCAGGGGCAGTGCCCACAGCAGCTTTCCCTGCAGTCTGATCACAGAATCACGGACTCATGGAATGGTTTAGTGAGAAGGAACGTTAAAGCTCATCCCGTTCCACCCCCTGCCCTGGGCAGGGACACCTTCCAGTATCCCAGGTTGCTCCAAGCCCCGTCCAGCCTGGCCTGGAACACTTCCAGGGATCCAGGGGCAGCCACAGCTGCTGTGGGCAACCTGTGCCAGGGCCTCACCACGCTCACAGGGAAGGATTTCTTCCCAATATCCAATCTAAATCTACTCTTTTTCAGCACAAAGCTGTTCCCCCTTGTCCCCTGTCACTGCAGGCCCTTGTGAAAAGTCCCTCTGCTGGGACCCACAGGGGCACACACCCCTGCAGCGGTGCCTTCGAGTGTGGGATGTGGTGCCAGCCTGGCCCATTGCCCCCCTGGAGGCCCCAGCCCACCTGGACACAGCCCAGGGGGCTGGCAGGGCACTCCCAGGCCGGGTTCCGATGGCAGCACCTTCCCCAGGAACCTTCATGCGGAACAGGCAGGCTCTGCCCTTCCTTTTCCAGCAGCCACAAATGTTCTCTGAGTATCCAGCCCAATCTCCTCACATGCAAACCCCTCCATCAGCTGAAGCAGACCCACTCTGGCCCCCTGTTTGTCCCTGATAAGGCTGCCCTGGGCAGTTTTATCTCCCAGCACATCTGTCCTGCCAGAGCTGCTCCTGCTCTGCGTTCCTCCCTCAGTTGTGTCTCTGCCCCTTTTCCGCAGCGAATCCGTGGGTCTTTGGCATGGCTGGTGCTCAGGCTGCACACGGAGCCCTGTCTAGCCGCCGGCACCATCTGCCCCTCTGGAAACACCTCCCGGGGCAGCTGAGAACATGCCACGGCCTCATTACCCTGAGCCCACGTCCCTCCTGAGGCTGCTGAGCCCACACAGGCCTTTTCCTCTTTAATCACCCCTGTGTCCTACACTTCATGGTGTAACTGTTTGTTCAGTGACTCCAGGGCATGACTC
Source organism: Corvus cornix cornix (assembly GCF_000738735.6). Classification (NCBI taxonomy): domain Eukaryota; kingdom Metazoa; phylum Chordata; class Aves; order Passeriformes; family Corvidae; genus Corvus; species Corvus cornix. Next base: position 154,150,595 of record NC_046333.1, on the reverse strand, counting down.
TGCATTCGGGCCCATTCCTGATGGTCCCATGACTGTTCCTCCAGCTTCAATGTCACCTGTCCCGGCCCTCTGTGCTCCCTCAACTCAGCCTGCTCACCGCACCTGGTGTTTATTGACAAAGCTGCTGATAAAAATATGAAATTAATTTGGCTCTGAGAGCCCATGTTCCCCCTTACAACTCCCCTTCCAGCACACTCCAGTCTCCGGGGCAGACAGGGCACTGCTCGTGTCTCTCTCCCACCTGTGCAGCAGCCAGGCTGTCACAGGGGACAGAAGTTTCCTTTTTGGCTTTGCTGCTGCTGAGATCTGCTGGGGAGTGCAAATTGTCCTGGTTTGTCCCAACAGCACAAAGAGAGGGCTCAGCAATGGAGCCCTGGGGTCCCCAGCACCTTCTCCCCAACTCCAGAGGTCACACCTGGCACCAGCACCATCTGTTACATTTCTCCTCATGAAAGGTTTGACCTGGAAGGTAAAAAGGAACAAACCAAACTGTTACGATGAAGCTTTGTCCAATTTTCCACTCAACTGGTTCCACATCTTTGCTTTAATCAAAGCTCAGAAAAGTGTTAAAGGTTGTTGGGACAGGGAACTCCCCAGCTGTGACATGACCGAACTCCTCCCTCCATGACAGCCAGGAGATGGTCCTGCAGCCCAAAGTCCTCGTGGGGTCACGATGTCCTCCCTCCTCATCCTCCCTGGGTGGGAGAGGTTCTGCCAAAAGTGTGACATGGGCTGTCCCCTCCTCGCCTCACCAGGAACTGCCCATCCCATCCCCCAACATCCACCAGTGTCCCCTCAGCATGGGGAGTGGGACAGGGGCCTCGGCCAGCTCTGCCTGGGGACGGGGCTCCTTTGGGGGTCCTGGGGAGGATCCTGGACAGCAGTGGGATCACAGAGGGATGGGGGCTGAAGGAACCTGCAGAGATTTCAAAGTGAAACCACAGCCTGGAGAAGCAGGGAATTCCCCATCAGCCAAGCACAGGGTTCAGGACATGGAGACTCTGGGGTCGGGGTCTCAGCCACACTCAGCACCAGGTGTGCCCGCACCATCCCCACCAGGAGCTCCACCAGCTCAGCTGCCACCCTTGTGAGTGGGGCCAGGAGTCAGGAAACCCTGACCGGGGCCCTGTGGAGCAGCAGTGAATTCTCCCAGGAGCTGCTGAGGGCCAGCAGGGGCTGACACAAACCAGGTGCCCTTTGTGCATGACCAGCTACAGACAATGGGCAAAGTCCAACAGCTGCCTCCAAAACCCAGCCAGCCTGCTCCAAAATACATCCCCTCTGCTCCAAAATACAACTTTCTGTCTCCAAAATACAACCAGCCTGCTCCCAAATCCAACCAGCCTGCTCCAAAATCCAATCCCTCTGCTCCAAAATACAACTGTCTCCCAAATCCAACCAGCCTGCTCCAAAAATACAATTACTCTGCTCCCAAATACAATCCCTCTGCTCCCAAATACAATCAGCCTGCTCCAAAATACAACTGTCTCCCAAATCCAACCAGCCTGCTCCAAAAATACAATTACTCTGCTCCCAAATACAATCCCTCTGCTCCCAAATACAGTCAGCCTGCTCCAAAATACATCCCCTCTGCCCCAAAATACAACTGTCTCCCAAATCCAGCCAGCCTGCTCCAAAAGTACAATTACTCTGCTCCCAAATACAATCCCTCTGCTCCCAAATCTAGCCAGCCTGCTCCAAAATGCAATTGCTCTGCTCCCAAATCCAACTGGCCTGTTCCCAAATACAATCACTCTGCTCCAAAATCCAGCTGGCCTGCTCCCAACTATAATTGTCCTCCAAAACACAACCAGCCAGCTCCGGTGCGAGCAGCTGCTGACAGTGCTCTCAGGGCCCTGACCCCCAACTCCCTTTGTTATCTCTGCCCTGAGAATCACTGAATCATGGAATTGCTGAGGTTGGAAAACCCCTCTGGGCCCACTGAGTCCAACCATCCGCCCAGCACAGCCTAGGCCACCACCAACCCATGTCCCCAAGTGCCAAATCCACGGGGATGTTAAATCCCCCCAGGGATGGGGACTCCCCCCTGCCCTGGGCAGCTGTGCCAGGGCTGCACAGCCCTTTCCAGGAGCTTGTCCCTCAGTCCGTGGCCTGTCCCGTGGTCTGTCCCAAATCCCATGGCTATGCTCTCCCACCTGCCATGACCCATCCCCTGCCCCACTCACGGCTCAGCCTCTGCCCCCGTTCTGCCCCTCGGCTGCCATTCCCTGCACCCCCCACTCCAAGGGTGGGTGAGCCTTCCCGAGTGGCTTCAGACCAAAATTCCCATTTTTAGCCGAAGTCAGCTCCAGCCAATGCCCTCATCCAAGCAGCGCCCACGGCTCCCGTGGTCAGCCTCACCTCCACACAGGCGCTGGCTCCCTTCCCGCTTCTGGAAGCACTTAAGGAAGAGCTGGAGACGTGTTTCCTGCCCAGCAGGAACACAGGCAGGGCTGGAACGAGCAGAACGAGCCATTCCAAAGGCTGCAGCCCCTCTCCCAGCTCTCAGGCCCGCCCCGTGCCCCGGGGGGATGGCGGGGATGTTTTCAGCGGCACCAGATGTGGAAGCAGTCCCAGAAAACTGCTCTGCCCCTCTCCCGGGATTGCTCTGATCGCGTGTGTTGGATTCCTGCTGACCTGTACCCCCCTAATTCACACACCTGAGTCACCTGCTGACACCTGCAGCATGTCCACACCTGCTGCAGGTGAGGAGCTGCAGGACAGGGCAGGTTAAAGCCTGGTGCAACTCAGCCCCACCAATGGATCCTCCGGAGTCCTGTGCCGGCCACGTTGGCCCCCAGAGTGCACGGACAAACGTGCTCAGACAGACGGAGCAGCGGGAAGATGTTTTGGCACCTAAACCTTCAACCTCGACACAGAGTGAGCTGTGCAACAACACATGACATCATCACACCCCGGCCCCATCCATCACACACGGATAAAAATAGACACACAGCAAGAGGGGCCTCCCGGCAGCGAGAGGGGAAGGGAAGCAGGGAGCTTCCCCAGCCCCCACGGAACCAGCCTGGGGGTGTTCCCGCAAACCCCAGGGCCTGCAGAGGTTCCAGAGCGGGATGAAAGCAAACTGACCCGAGAGGGGCTCAGAAGCCCCCACGGATTCTGTCAGCTCACAGTCAGAGCTGGCTCAGGGGGATCCATACCTGGGATCCACCTCAAATAACGCAAGGAGCTCCAGGCTGGCTGCACATCCCTGTGGGATAACCCCCTCCAGATCTCCATGCTGGGAAGCCGTTTCAGACCCCCTGCACCTGCCAGCCCCACCAGGGTCAACAGCACCATGGGGTCTGGAGGTCCTGGTCCAAGCCCTGGAGGGAGCCATGCCCAGGGCACCTGGGGACAGGGGTGACAGGAGCCCCAGCTCTGCCCTCTGAGTGCCGCCCGCCCGGGGCAGTGCAGACAGAACTCGCCCCCAGCAGCAAATCCTGCCTGCCTGGCCTCCCACACACCAGAATCCTGGGTGGAAACCAAAATCTGAACCTTTAGACCTGTAATGTCACTGCTGAGATCCCCAGGCTCCTCAGCCAGGAGCTCTGGCCTGCTCCTGTGCTCAGGGCAGCCAGAAAGGAGTTGGGGAAAGGAGGGGTTGATGGCAGCGCAGCCAGGTGAGCTCCTCTGCCAGCAGCATTCCCTCCTGGAGCCCTGCCAGAGGCATTGGACCTTCCTAGGGTCCCTGACTGCAAACTGTGGTGGGAGAAGGTGAGACCGAGCAGAGGGACAACCTGAGAGGGGCTGGCAGAGGGACAGAACAGAATCTGGGACTAAAGGTCTCTGCAGCTGCCCCACACCAGGGGATTCCCAATGGAAATGGCCTTGTAGGGGCTGGTGAAGGAGATGCAGCCAGCTCCTGGGCATGAGAATCCTGGAATCATTTGGGTTGGAAAAGCCCCCTGAGCCCACCAAGTCAAGCTATTCCCCAGCACTGCCCAGGCCACCACTGACCTTGTCCCCAGGTGCCACATCCACACGGATGTTAAATGCCCCCAGGGATGGGGACTCCCCCCTGCCCTGGGCAGCTGTGCCAGGGCTGCACAGCCCTTTCCAGGAAGAATTTTCCCAATATGCCTCCTGAACCTCCCCTGGCCCAACATGAGGCCATTTCCTCTTGTCCTGTCCCCCCTGCCCTTGGAGCAGAGCCCGACCCCCACCTGGTTCCACCCTCCTGTCAGGAAGTTCTAGGGACTGAGAAGTTCCCTCCCCTCGAGCCTCCTTTCCTGCAGTGCCCCCAGCTCCCTCAGCCTCTCCTGGTGCTCCAGACCCTTCTCAGTTCCATTCCTGTCTCTGGACATGCTCCAGCCCTTCAATGTCCTTCTTTTCATGAGAGAGAGGCACAAAACTGCCTCAGGACGAGGTGCCTCAGCAGTGCCAGCACAGGGGGTACTGCCCTCAGCCTGTGGCCACACTGTGGCTGGAACAGCCAGAGGCTGCTGCCCACCCAGGCACACCCGAACACTCTGGCAGGGTTGTTTTGTAGCATTCAGCTCCAGACAGGCAGAGCCCGGGGCTCTGGATGTGGGTGTGGAGCAGCCTGAGGGTCCCATATCCTCGGGACAGCAGTCACAGGCAGGGGTCAAGCACAGGCTGCCTGCACTGCTCGGGCCCTGCTCCCTGTTAGCATTCCCAGCTGGAGCCCTGGGAGCAGCCAGGGGCTGATGCAGGAGATGCTGCAGGAGGCAGATGCTGCAGGAGGTCACACTCACCAGGACGGAGCCCATTTCTCCTGTCTTGGGTGATTTGATGGCTGGGACAACCAGAGGAGGAAGGACCGTGTGCCTCCTGCCTGGAAAGGAACAGCAGGACAGGTATCGCTGCTGTGTATCCTCCAGCAAAAAACAATCCATGGACGGGACACTGAGGATGAGGAGGTGGGACATCGGGATGCTGTCTGGACAGGGGTGATGAGCAGTGGTAACACAGGAGGTGTCACTGCTGCGGGAACAGCCACTGCCCCTGCACCTGTCCACGGAAGGATTCCCACACCTGGAATGTTGCACTCAAAGTGACCAACCTTGAACGAGGAGATCCAGGGCCCAGCCAGCTACTGCTGCTGGATGGGATTTATGTGCCTCAAAGGACCTTAAGGATTCCCATAGGAGCTGCTGGGCTGGGCCAGGCCAGGGACACGGGAATCTCCAGCCAAGGATGTGTCCTGCATGTGAGCAACAACATGTGGGAGATCCACAGAGTGCCTCTGAAGACCAAACACTTCCCCCCAGAAAGTTGGAAGCAGCTCCCCAGCTCAGACCTGAGCCCACCATGTCCCTGCATCCTATTTTGGCCCATTGCCAACAGCAGATCCCGAGAGGAAAAGCGCAGGGACCTGAGCAGGGGCCAAGCTGTGTTTCATCAGCTGCAGCTCCTGGCAATCCAGAGCGCGGAGCCTCTGGAGCCAGAAGCTGCATCTACGTCTCTGGTTAATAGCCTTCAATCAATTTTTCTCCCACAAATTTGCCTAATGGCTTTTAAAATCCCTTTAAAATCTGCTAGGGCCGCTGCAAACACCCTGAGGCAACGAATTCCGCTGCGTATCACACCGAACACTCACCCCAAGGAACAGTAAAAGATTTCCCTCCTCCATGTATTCCACAGCTCCCATTGGGCTTGCCAGCTGCCTCCCCGTGTGGAATGACATGCCTGGAACGAACAGGCAGGACAGATGTGCCCTGCTGTGCGTTCCCCAGGAAAGGAAAAGGGAGTTGTGGAAGGACAATGAGGTGTGGAACGGTGAAGAGCCTCTCCCCATGCCCATGCCGGCCCCACACTCCAGCCCTGCATGTCCCCAGCTCAGGTGTTCTCCAGCTGAGTAACTGGTTTTACACGAAAGCTTGTCCACACCTCTGCCACCCCTCCCTGCACCACCAGAGCCAGCATTGTAGCTGAACCACCCAGAAACTTCAGCGGCATCAGCAAACTCTGCCAACTCATTGTTCATCCCTTTTCAGGGGGTGCTGGAGGTGATGAAAGGCAGCTCCACGGAGAACCAGAGTCAGCCACGGACAGGAGGTGGTCACAGGAGTGCCATTGGGAACTGGAGCCAGCTGAGGCTGGGAAGTGGTCACAGAAGTGCTACAGGGGCTGTGAAGATGCAGCAGACGGGAAAGGTGCCTGGGTGTGGTGTGTGGTTTGTGTTTGGTTTCAACATTTTTATTCCTCGTCCTTGAACTTATTCCCAGACTTCCCCATGATAAGAACCAGGGGTTGACTTCCCTTCCAGCCCTGTGTGGCACACACGGGACAAGGTCACCCACCGTGGGAGCTTGTGGCACCTGGCACAGACACAGAGCACAGGGGTGCAGCGGGGCTGGATGGGTGCCAGGAGGTGGCTGTGCCCCAGGGGGTGATGATGGGGGAGCCTTTACCACGGCCATCTTCGGGTTGCACTGACAGTGACAGCACAGACTCACCCAGGTGGGCTCAGACACGGGGCCACCACGGGGCCCTGGCAGTGCCCATGGCAGTGCCACAGGGCTGTAGCTGGAGGCACCAAATACCCGGGTGGCACGGTCAGAGCAGCCCAGTCGGTGGCCCAGCAGAACCTGGTGGTGGCCCACACCAGGAAACACCTCCTGTGTCCCTTCTCCTGTGTCAGGGGCGGGATGTTGTGTACCATACCTGTGTGCACTTCCTGTGTCACCTCGCCCAGAGCCACCCTCATTGCGGTCCCCTCGGTTAACCACGGCGGCCAGAGCAGCCACAGGCTGGAGGGGGAGGACGTGCCCAAACCCAGCCAGGCGCCAGTACAGCAAGGAAGAAGGGTGGGACAACGCATGGTCGGGCTAAGAGTAACTGGAGACGGCCAGAAAAAGAAAAAAAACATCCAACAAGCCAGACACTTTCCCAGTAGAATGAAAACATCTGTTGGGCGCTGGGTGGGGGTTGGTCCAGCCGTTTCGGGGTGCCCAGAGCCCGGCGAGGGGGTCCTGCAGGGGTCCAGCCCCCGGCACTCGCGCGGAGCAGTGGCTGCTCGGGAAGATGCCGCGGTGGCCCTGGCACGTCCAGGGACGACTGCGGGAAGCGGGGAGGATGGGAGCCCCCCGAGACGGGGCTGGAGGGGGCAGCGACCGGGGAGAGGCTGGGCAAGGCGGCACCACCGGCATGGAACGCGGCTCCGAGGGGTGGAACAAGCCCCGGGGCCCCGGGCGGGGGCAACCGGCGGGCGCTGGCGGGGGCGGCGCTGAGTCCTGCGGGGAGCGGGGGGAGGACACGGACACGCTCTGGGCGGCCCCGGGGAGGGTCGAGGCTGACGGCGCATCCCGGTGCGGGGTGCGGGAGGTGCCGGGGGTGCCGGCGGTGTGCGGGGTGCGGGGGCCCCTCCCGGCGGGGCGGGGCGTGCGCGGTCGCACGTCCGGAGCGGGGCGGGACGAGACCGGGCCGGCCCCGCGCGGCACCGGCAGAGCGCGGTGGGGCTCACGACGGTGCAGATCCGTGCGGTGCCGCTGGGGTCGGTGCGGCTCGGCTCGGCTCCGTTTCGTTCCCTTCAGCTTGGTTCCGTTCGCTTCGCTTCGGTTCGGCGCGCATCAGCTCGGCTCGACGTGATTCGGAGCGGCTCGTGTCGGATCAAAGCGGATCGGATCGGACTAGAGCTCGGCACAGCCCGGCACATTTCAGCGTAGCTTGGCACAGCTCGGCTCGGCACGGTTCGGCACCGCCCGGCACAGCTCGGCACAGCCTGCACAGCGCGGTTCGCGGCGGGGATGGCGGTGCCGGAGCCGGACGCGCGGCTGGCGCAGGAGAAGGAGGAGGAGAGCGAGGAGGAGAGCGAGGTGCTGGAGGAGAGTCCCTGCGGCCGCTGGCAGAAGCGCCGCGAGCAGGTGGGAGCCGGGCGCGGCGGGACGGGAACGCCGGAGGGCGGCCATGGGAATGCCGGGCAGGGGGACGCCGGGAGACGGGATGTGGATCCCGGGGAATGGGGATGGGGACGCCGCCGCCGGGCCCTGCGGGGCCCCGGGCTGTGCGGGGCGCCCAGCGCGACCCCTCGCCCATCGCGGGGGCCGGGGCGGCCGCAGTCCCCGGGCGCGGGCAGAGCCCGCAGGTGCCCAGGGCACGGCGATGGCCGCGGCCGGAGGGCGATGCGGGGAGCGGTTCCGCGGGGAGCGAGTCCCCGGCGGCGGCCGGAGGCGCGGGGAGCCGGGCTCGGTCATGCCCGGGTCGGGGTGTGCCGGTGTGGAAAGCCGGGCTCGCCTTGTCTCGGTGCGGGGAGCCCGGTGCGGGGAGCGGGCTCATTGTGCCCAGGTGCGCGGGGACCGGGCTCGCCATGCCCTTGCGTGGGGAGCCGATCTCATCGTGCCCCGGTGCGGCTGCTGGTGGGGGGTGCTCCGTGCAAGGAGCCGGGTTTCTCCGTGCCCTGGTCTGGGGTGTCTGGAGCAAGGAGTCGGGCTCATCGCGTCCCAGTGCACGGTGCCAGATGCCCGAAGCCGGGCTCATTGTGCCCCACTGGGAGGGCCCAGGGGCTGGGCTCGCCATGCCCTTGTGTGGGAAGCCGCGGTGTGCCCCGGGGCACCGGGGCAGTCCCGGGCACGTTCCGCAGCGCAGGGCTTCGATGCCCGCGGGACCAGCCGTGCTGGGCTGCCGACAGCCGTCCCGCGGGGCTGCTGGGGTGTCCTGGAGGGTTTTGCTGGTCTGGGTCCTTGAGCGGTGCCCGGTGACTGCGACACAGGTCGCAGGATGGTGACCCCTGGGCGCTGGCCCGGAGCTCCTGCGGGGACGGGGACTGGCCGGGTCAATGGTGGGGTGTCGGGGCCGGCCCTCACAGCCCACCCTCAGGGCCGGAGAATCCGGTTCCTCCTCTCCAGAGAAGGGGGTTAGTTCACTTCAGCTCATCTTCCTAGGCCAGGGCACAGCATCGGGACCATCTCCCGAAAAATGGGGCTGGAATCACCCTGTCTCTGTCAGGGCACCCAGGAGCGGGGACCAGAGTCAGTGGGTGAATCCTGACCCCAGCAGGGGCGGGACAGCACCGAGGGAGAGACACGTCAGGCACTGCCAGCACCCGAAGGGGAAAAGGCCCATCCAAGGCCGAACTGCTTCTCTTCCCGTTATCTCCCCTCTCCACGGTTAAGGACCCGGCCCCAGCGTTCAGCTCTGCCTGCGGCTGCATCTCCCAGCCTGAATTCCTAGTCTGGGCTTTGCTGAGATCTTGATAACCTGCTCCTGGCTGATAACCTGCTCCTGGCTGATAACCTGCTCCTGCCAGCGCCGTCAGCACCTGCCCTTCCATCCCTCGGTGCTGCCAAGTGCTTCCACACCCACACAGCCCCCTCCCCCCATTCCTGCTCCCTCCTCCTCTCTGGAAGACACCTTCCCCACACCAGGGTGCCTAATCCTGACCCTGACACTGGTGAAGAGAAGGACATTGAGGAGCTGGAGCACGTGCAGACACAGGAATGGAACTGTGAAGGGTCTGGAGTAGCTGAGGGAGCTGGGAGCCTCAGCCTGGAGAAAAGGAGGCTCAGGAGGAACCTTGTGGCTCTGCACAACTCCCTGACATGAGGGGGCAGCGGGGGGGTTGGACTCTGCTCTCAGGGAGCAGCAACAGGACAAGAGGGAACGGCCTCGAGCTGTGCCAGGGGAGGCTCAGGTGGGATAATGGGAAAATTCCTTCCGTCTGTTCTGGCCAAACAGTGGTGTTTAATGATGAGGCTTTCAACACTAATTTTGTGCAGGAGCTCTCTGGAGCGGTGCCGCCATGCTCAGATCTGGCCCAGGGGGTTCATCTTCCTGTGCAGGCGTGGGAGTAGTGGAAACCCCCCAGTGCCATCTCCACATGAGTGCTTTGGGTTGCTGTCTCTGTGCCGTGCTCTCGATCCACAGGGATTTTCCAGCCGGAGCAGTGGGAGGGGTGGGTTGGCCTTTCCAAGGGCAGGACAACTCTTCCAGGAGAGCTGGAGTGGCAGGAAGGCTCCTTGATTGCCAAGTGGAGGAAGCTTTGTGGAAGAGCCATGTTTGTGCAAATTCACAGATGCTTCATGACGTGCAGGAAGGAGCTGAGTGCTGCCAATCTGCTCTCCTCTCACTGCCCTCAGCACTCCCGGGATTTGTACCCATAGGGAGCTTCCCTCACTCTCCTGAAGAGTCGTTGTAATCATTTATTTCCCTAATCTGGTTTTGTGAGAAGAGTCGAGCCCTGTGTAGGACCTCCGGAGCTGTGCCCGATCTCTGGTTTGGAGAGCAGGGCCATCAGGGTGGGAGCGTCCTGGTGGGCAGAGCTTGAAGCTGGAATGCCAACAGAGCAGGGGCAGGTGCCCTGCTTGACCTGGGGTGAAAAGGAGGCTCAGGGGGGACCTTCTCCCTCTCCACAACTCCCTGACAGGAGGGTGCAGCCAGGTGGGGTCAGGCTCATCCCAGGGAACAAGGGACAGGACAAGGGCAAACAGCCTCGAGTTGTACCAGTGGAGGTTTAGGTGGGATATAGGGAAAATTCCTCCTGGAAAGGGCTGCCCAGCACTGCCCAGGGCAGTGGTGGAGTCCCCACCCCCGGGGAGATTTAACATCCCTGTGGATGTGGCACTTGGGGACATGGGTCAGTGGTGGCCTTGGGGAATGGATGGACTCAGTGGGCTCAGAGGCTTTTGCAACCCAACCCACTCCATGGTTCCATGGTTCTGCAGACTGAAAGGCAGTGTCCGATACATTAACAGTATTGTTCACTGATGGTGTGGGCACAAGGACTGCACCTTGTTTTCACACACAGGGCTGTGCTGGGCCTGCCCTGACCCCCCCGAAATGAACCAGCTCCCCTCCCAACCTCCTTTGCCTGTTTGTGATCATTTATTCCTCAGGGATGTGAAGTCACAGGTTGCTGCGAGCAGCTCAGGGAACAGCAGCACTCGGACAAGGTGTGACGAGAAGCAGCGCTGTGGCCCTCGCGGTGTCACAGCCCCAGCCCTGCCCTGCCCTGCCCCTCTCAGTGCTCTCCTGTTGTTTGTGAACTGCTGCTGGCGCAGAATTTTCCACGTGGGAACACCGGGGCTCTTTCAGCCTTGCTTTGATGACCTCATTTGCTTTTCCCACCCACCCTGGGGAATATGAGCAGAAGGGAGAAGAAACTTGGTTTTCTGCTCCTGTGAAAAGTTTTGCACCTTTGCTGGTCTGAGCAGGGGTTGTGGCCGAGCCCCAGCACCTCGTGCTGGGATGAGTCTGGTTTATCCCTGCTGGTTTGCGTTCCCAAACCCTCAATCCACCCAGAAAGGGGGGGTGGGGGGGGGCTTGTGACCAGCAGGTGTTTGCTGGTCACGAGTGCTGGTCCCACCATGCTCATCTGTCATATTTTCTGGGTTCAGGCTGTGATTTCCACATCCTCCCCCTCATCTCTCCCACCCATCGGCGCCTGTCAGTCCTGCCCGTTGTGCTCCCTGTGGGAATGCCCTCATGCTCTGGGTTCCTGAGGGCCTTCCCCTTGGGATGAGAGTGGTGTGTGCTGTGGCAAAGCTCAGCTGTGGTTCATGGATGGAACTGTGGAGTTGTTCCTGTAATTTATTCCTCTAAGCAACCCCAGAGCTGTCTCTTGCTCATAATTCTGCTGCTGCTTCCAGTGTGGGATTTGTTTTGGAGCGCCCTTGGACTTCGGTGAGGGAAGGGATGGGGCATCCAGAGGGACCTGGGCAGGCTGGGGAGGTGGGACCGAGGGAACCTCGTGAAGTCCAACAAGGGCAAGGGAAGTTCCTGCATCTGGGTTGGGTCCCAGCACAGACACAGGATGGGGGAATTGGCTGGAGAGAGTCCCTGGGGAGAAGGACCTGGGGGTGCTAGGAAAGGCTGGACATGCCCCAGCCACATGCACTGGGATCCCAAACCCCCTGTGCCCTGGGCTGACCCCCCAGCGTGGGCAGCAGGGAAGGGGGAATTCTGCCGCTCTGCCCTGCTCAGGTGAGGCTCCACCTGCAGAGCTGCCCCAGCCCTGGGGAGCAACATCAGGAGCACGTGGAGCTGCTGGAGAGTCCAGAGAGGCCCTGGAGCTGCTCCAGGGCTGGAGCCCCTCTGCTCTGGAGCCAGACTGGGAGAGCTGGGGGTGTTCACCAGGAGAAGAGAAGCTCTGAGGAGAGCTCAGAGCCCCTTCCAGGGCCTAAAGGGGCTCCAGGAGACCTGGAGAGGGACTTGGGGACAAGGGATGGAGGGACAGGACACAGGGAATGTCTTCCCACTGCCAGAGGGCAGGGATATTGGGAAGGAATTCCTGGCTCTGAGGGTGAGGAGGCCCTGGCACAGAGAAGCTGTGTCTGCCCCATGCCTGGAAGTTTTCCGGGCCAGGCTGGACAGGGCTTGGAGCGTCCTGAGACAGTGGAAGGTGTCCCTGTCCATGGCACGGGGTGGCACTGGGGGTCTTGAAGATCCCTTCCTGCCCACTCCATCCTGGGATTCTACAATTCCAACTATGGGCTTTAATTCATCCAGCAGGATGAAAGAAGGGAAAGAGGGAAACGACAGTTCAAATGCAGAGAAGAAGTGCTGAAGCAGAATTTGAGGAAAATAAAGTGATTTAAGGAAAAATCAGCAAGAGAGGGAGGTTTTGGGGTGTTGCTGTAGGTTCCCAGAGATCAGAAAACAAAAACAAAACATGGAAAAATAGTGTAAGTGCTGGAATCCCGTGAGGTGCAGGGGGTTCCCATTTTTAGGCATTAATGAGGTTTGCAGTTGGCAGCGGGATCGCCGGTTCCATGGTGGATGATTTGGGAAGGCTCCAACTATGCAATATCTGCCACAGGGTTATTTTTAAAAGCTGCTTTGTTGCCAGCCGTCCCCAGGGATCTGGGCTTGGAGCATGCGGAGCTGTGAGGAGCTTTTCCAGCACGGGGGGGATCAGCTGGAGGACTTGGCTCCTTCTTTTCCTGCCATCTCTTTTGTTCCTGCCTCTTTCTGCTTCTGCAGCTTTTGTTTGCTGCGGGTGAACTCTGCAGGGTGAGTTTGGGGTGACTCTGCCGAGCTCAGCTGATCTCGCAGGTGAACTTCCGAGACTTTTGGGTTAATATCCAAGAATTTAGGGTTAATGTCCAAGAATTTAGGCTAAGATCCAAAACTTTAGGGTTAATAGCCAAGAATTTGGGGTTAATATCCAACCTTTAGGACAGTGAAGGCTTCACCCTGACTGTGCTCTGAACAGAGGTTTTGGGGCAGCCCAGAGGCTTCTAGCTGAGGATAAACCAAGAGGAAATGGAATTCTAGTGGAAAACTCACCAGTAGATAAATGTTGCTGGAAGCAGACAGTGGAGTTCTGTCCCCAGCACGTGCTCCGGGGGTCTGGCAGGGAACAAGCCTTGGCTGTGCCAGATTTAGAGTCCTCCCCATCACCCTCCAAGCTCGTGTGGGCGGTGCGGGGCCTGTTCTGGATGGTGCCTCGGGGCCGCTCTCCCCGTGCCACGTTCTCCATTTCACGGAGCCTTTAATCCTTCGGGATCTTACCCGGCCACAACAATCCTGTGCCTTGTTCTCGCTGCTGGGGAGGGAGTTGACGTCAGCCCGCAGTGAGGCTTCAGTGCAGGAACTTGTGGTTTTTCATGCAGGAGCACGCTCCTTTATCCCCATCCATATTCTGCAAGGAATGCCTGGTTGCAGCTCCTTTATCCCCATCTATATTCTGCAAGGAATGCCTGGTTGCAGCTCCTTTATCCCCATCCATATTGTGCACGGGAATTCCTAGCTGCAGCTCCTTTATCCCATTCCTATCCTGCACAGGAATTCCTGGCTGCAGCTCCTTTATCCCATCCCTGTGCTGTACAGGAACTCCTGGCTGCAGCTCCTTTATCCCATTCCTATCCTGTACAGTAACTCCTGGCTGCAGCTGCTTTATCCCATTCCTATCCTGTACAGGAATTCCTGGCTGCAGCGCCTTTATCCCATCCCTGTGCTGCACAGGAACTCCTGGCTGCATCTCCTTTATCCCATCCCTGTGCTGTACAGGAACTCCGGGCTGCAGCTCCTTTATCCCATTCCTATCCTGCAAGGGAATTCCTGGCTGCAGTGCCTTTATCCCATCCCTGTGCTGTACAGGAACTCCTGGCTGCAGCCCGGTGCTCTCTGCCTGCTCCAAGGCAGTCCCTGTGTCCTGACTCTCCTCCGTTTCCCAAACGGATGCAGCTCCTCAGCTCCCAGACCGTTCCTTCTGTGCTCCCCCCACCCGAACTGTTACAATTACTGGCATTTGCCATGTTTTCTTCCCTTTCCTGTCTTTATCCAAGCTTTTTTGGCCCTTTCCCTCGCTTTCCCAAGGGGGTGGTTTTGTTTGCAGTGCCCAGATGTCGCAGCCGAGTCCTGCAGGCTTGAGCCCCCTCTGTGCCCCTTGGCTCTTTCCTGCTTTTCCTCTGCTGTAACCGGAGACCTCTCGCAGTCCCAGAGGGTTTTGTATTCCACTGCTGGGCCTGGGGGGTGTCCCAGGCCGTGTTACACGGATGAAGCTGCTGGAGTGCTGCGGGTTAGCTCCTCACTGAGCAGTTGGACAGCAAACCTGTGGCAGAGCTTCCTGCAGAGATGACAGACTGGTCACCAAGGGTTTCCTTGGCTTTCCTGGAGCTGCTTTGCTGATGGCTGAGCTGGTTAGCCGGGCAAAAACAGGGAAATCAGACCAAATTCCTCTGAGCTGGGCTGATTCCTGCTGGTCACTGCTCCTGCCCGGCCCACAGAGGCTGCTGGCTGCAGCTTCCCGCTGGGTTCGGATGCTCATCCAGCACACTCTGGTGTATCCTGGCTGAGCACTGCAAAGGCTCCCTGGGTGTTTATCCCCGGGCTGGACTGGTGGGCACTGGGGGCCTGTGCAGTGGGATGGAGTATGGCATTCCCATGGAATGGGGCACAGCATAACCACGGGATGGGGTGCAGGAAGCCCATGGGATAGGGCACAGGAAGCCTATGGGATGGGGCACTGCATGTCCACAGGGATGGGATACAGGATGCCCAGGGATGGGGTACCACCTGCTCATCCTCCCCTTGGGCATCCCCTGCTCCCACTTTCTGCCCCAACCCCTCTGGGTTCCATTTGCCCAGTGCAGGCTGGCACTGGGATCCTCTCCCTTTCCTCCTGGATCCTGCAGAGCCCTGTACCACTGCCAGCCCCATTTCCTGGGAGAGGGTGCTGGGCTTGTCTCACCTCCCAGGGCTGGGCAGTGCTGGGCTGGGGCTGACCCCAGGTTTGTGTCCCCTCCCGGGGCCATGCAGGGCCTGGGGGTAAAGCAAACATTGCTCCAGGCTCCAGGCGTGCGAAGGGAATGGCTTCTCCCAGGAAATAACAACCCTGGTACTGCCCCATGCAGGATCTCTCCTGGCTCTGGTCTGGGCAGTGGAAAAATACTCCTCTGTCCCTTTCCTGCAGCAGTGGCCAGAGAACAGGGATCACAGTGTTTGCTCCAGCAGCTGCTGGGCAGGAGGGAAGGGCAGCTGTAGGCACGGAGGGAAGCAAAGGCTTCCAGCCCTCCCACCCATGGGCTGGGGCACCCTCCAGCTGTGTTCCCGAGGAGCCCTGCTCAAGATCCTGCTGGGAGAGGCAGGATCCCTGTCCGTGGGATTACACAGGGACCCCTGTGCTGCTGTGGCAGCAGGAATCTCCTGTGAATGGACAGTGGCCTCCCACTGCCAGAGGGCACGGTTAGGTGGGATATTGGGAAGGAATTCCTCCCTGTGAGGGTGGTGAGGTGCTGCAATGGATTTCCCAGAGAAGCTGTGGCTGCCCCTGGATCCCTGGAAGTGTCCAAGGCCGGGTCAGACAGGGCTTGGAGCAACCTGGGCTAGTGGAAGGTGTCCCTGCCCATGGCAGGGGGTGAAAGGAGATGAGCTTTAAGGTCTCTTCCTACCCACTGGACTGGACTTTGATGATTCTGTGACAGGGAGAGTTCCTGGGAAAGACCCTCCTGCCCTGGGCGGGGCAGCTCTGCCACTGCCCATCCTGCGAGGTTGTCCCTGACTCTGTCCCTGCCCGCTCTCCCAGGCCGGGAGCACAGCCCCGCACTGGGGTGGTTTTTCTGGTTGACTGAGTGGCCCTGCTGCTTTGTGCCCCAGCTCTGCTCCTTCTTCGAGGCTCCAGGATGGAACTGGTCACCAGTACCTGCCTGTGGCACCAGGTGGCATGGGGTGAGCTGTGCCGGTGGCAGAGCTCACCCCGTGCCTCCCTGCCCTCAGCTGGGGCTCCTCAGCCCGTTGGGCACAGGGCTGAATTAGTGCTGAGATCATGGGTTTGTGAGAGACAGGATCAAATGCCATACTGGAATCAAAGTATTTTCCATCTTGTGCATTCCCTTCACCTGCTCGTTGTGTAACAGGATCTCACGGACAGAACAGGTTTGTCTGGCACCACGGATTCCTTGGCAGAGCCGCAGGGCCCGTGGGTGTCCCCAGCCCTGAGTGCTCCTGCCAGCTGATGGATAGGTGGATCTGTCATTGCCCAGGGCTGCTGCTGGTCCCAGTTCCCTCCCTGGGGACAGAGGGGCTGCAGGTGGCCCTTCTGGTGTTGAATGGGGCCCCTGAAGCAGGAGCTGGGAGCTGGGAGCAGAGCCTGGGAGCCTGGAATGTGTTCCCAGCTCGGGAGAGGGGCACGGCAAGGGCACAGAGGGGTCCCTGTGGGGACCTTTGGGGACCTTCAGGATACAGCTCAGGTGTCCCTGACTGGGGCCTCAGCCCTCTCAGCTCATTTTTTTCCTTTCCCATGTTTTCTGAAGCGATTTCTATGTTGCAACAGCCACCCCTGCCCTGCCTGGGGCCACAGCCGGGGACGGCGGGGCACAGCCTCGGTCAGGGCCAGGGGACACGAGGTTTGGGGGGGCAGGGGTGGCCCAGCGCCAGCAGCCCCCGCAGGGACTCCCCCCCTTCCCTGCTGCCCGCGGGGTGTCCCCGTGCCCGGCACTCCCTGCTCCCGTGTCCCACGAGGAGCCGGACACGGCCCTCCCTGTCACCCAGCTCCCGGGACGCTGGGGTGGACAGGCCAGGTTGGGATTCACTCTGCAGAGGTTTTCCAGGCACGCCGCGTTCACTGCTCAGCCCCGAGGGCCGGCAAATCCCGCCCGTTCCCGGCACCAAATGTCGGGGTGGCACAAGGAGTGAGCGGGGAATCGTGGAATGGTTCGGGTGGGAAGGGACCTTACAGACCGCCCTGCCATGGGAGCAAAACCTCCTCTCCCCGTTATTCCCAGCCCCATCCACCAGCTGCTCTCGCAGGCCCCAGAGCTGCATCCCCGAGCCCGTTCCCGTGCCTGTCTCAGCCCTCGTTGACGAGAAAACCTCAGAAGGGAGCGATTGAGTGGAAGCTGCAACCTGATCTTTGGTAAACCCGCCCTGCCCCGTCCCCAGCGATCGCTCCGGGCGCCGGCCGAGCCTTTCTGGCAGCGGGGGCTGTCCCAGCCCGGCGCTGGAGAGGCGCCGGTTCCGCTGGTGCTCACCACGAGCAGCGCACGGAGCTGCCGGGAGCCCCGGACAACCACGGGGGACAACCACGGGGAACAACCACGGGGGGACAACCACGGGGGGATAACCACGGGGGGATAACCACAGAGGATAACCACAGAGGATAACCACGGGGGGATAACCACGGGGGGATAACCACGGGGGGATAACCACGGGGGGATAACCACGGAGGACAACCACGGGGGATAACCACGGAGGACAACCACGGAGGATAGCTACGGGGGATAGCTACGGGGGATAACCACGGGGGGATAACCACGGGGGGATAACCACGGGGGGATAACCACGGAGGATAACCACGGGGGGATAACCACGGAGGATAACCACGGGGGGATAACCACGGGGGGATAACCACGCGGGATAACCACGGAGACCCGCGCCGCTGCCTTTTGCCCCAGTCAGGCTGTGCGGAAAATGCCGCGTTTATTTATTTATGGAGGCCGGGCCGGAGCTCGGAGCGGGAGCAGCTGGTGGGGATCAGCTTTGCTCCCACTCAGCTCAAGACGGAACACGTTCGTGTCCGCACGGAGCGGGGAAGGTTCCTCCTCCCCGTCACGTTCCAGAGCCTCCCGGAGCCCGGTAGATCCACTGCCCGGGCCCTGAGCACCGGGATGCCCCTCAGGCTCTGAAAGCAGCTTGTTCGGAGCTGTGAGGGACCCCCCGGGCTCCTGCTGTGCGTCACCAGGGAGGATGGGCTTTAAGGTCCCTCCAACCCAAAGTCTGTGGTTCCAAGACGATTCTGTGATTCCCACTCTGGCTGTGAGTGCAGTGGGATCACTGGGATCACTGGGAAGGCTGTGGCTGAGTCCCTGGCCGTCCGTGCTGGGCTTTTTGCGGAGCACGTGGAGCCTGTGCCGGGCAGAACAAGGAACAGAGGTGCTTTGTGTGGCCGCAGCACGAACTGGGCCACGAACTGCCTGGGCGTGCCCTGCTAATGAGCTGGGGGTGCTGAGCGCCTACGGCTGCCCCGAGCCCCGCAGGGACCAGCCCTGGCAGCAGGACGAGCCCCGAACCCGGGCAGTGGGATGAGCCCCAGCAGTGGGAGCAGCTCTGGCATCAGGACAAGCCCTGGCAGCAGGATGAGCCCTGAGCCCCAGCCGTGGGCTGAGCCCCAAGCCCCACCATCAGCATGCCAGTACCTGCCCCGGGAGCAGCAGGACAATCCCCCTTTTCTCTCTGGCTTCCCGTGGCGTGGCAGATAGAGTGGGCACTGTGCCCCTGCTCGGCCTGATGGGGGCACAGCCCCAGCCCTGAAGTGCCCCCAACCCCACAGGAAGGGGCAGGAGCAGGTGGGGCTGCAGTCCCACTCCCCAGGGATGCTTTGGGGTAGGCAGTGGGTCAGGATGCAGCGGGTCAGGATGCAGCAGGCACCACTGCTGGGAGGCAGGAGCCCTGTCCTGGGGTGGGAGTCTGAGCCAGGTGCCTTGGAGTGGGTTTTACCTGGGCTGGAGGTGGGTCCTGGTGGTCGTGGCTGGTCTGGGGACCAGGAGGGTCCTTGCAGGATGTCACCTGTGGAGGTGACACCCACAGAGCTGCTCTGCATGGGGTCCTAGGATGGGGATCTGTGACCTCTGGGGATAGGAAGTGCTTGGACAGATCTGGGGGCTGTACGCAGGCTCCTCAGGATGCTCAGAGATGATGTGGTGGCTTTGGTTTGACCATACCTTCTGATTTTCCCTGGACAGTGCAGGTACGGGTGGCTCCCCCACGGCTTCTGGGCTGGGGGGGCAGGGCAGGTCCCCACCTGTATGCAGGAGTGGGGCCCGTGACTGTCACCCCCAGTGAAAAGCCAGAGGGGCCAGCTTGGGACCTGCTCGAAGGGCTGGTTCTCCTGCTCCCTCCTGGCCCAGAGCTCCCAAAGGACAGGCACCAGCTGGAGATTTGCTCCACGCTCCAGTTCCCAGCCAGAGCCTCTTCTGCGGCCACTCCAGGCACCTTAATTCCAAAAAAACTTTATTTGTAAGACAGTCCCATGTTGCCATGGCAGGGAGTGTTGTAAGAGCATGGAGGCTCTGCTTTTCCTGAGCAGGAATCGGGCTTCAGGCTGATTTATTTATTATTTTGTATTTATTTATTTATGCTTTTACTCTGGGAAGTGTCAGTATCAATCACTCTGGACGTGCCACTGCTCTGCCAGTGACACAGAGGGGATTGCACAACAAAGCTGTAGTCACAAGGTACTCACCCAAGGGGTGGGTTCATGTGGTCAGAAAACCTCTGAATTCCCAGAAGTGGCTGGAGCTGGGGCCGTGGATAAACCAGTCAGATAAACCAGTAAGATCTGGCTGATCAGGCCAGGATGAGCTG
The DNA here is from genome assembly GCF_000738735.6 of Corvus cornix cornix. Taxonomy (NCBI): domain Eukaryota; kingdom Metazoa; phylum Chordata; class Aves; order Passeriformes; family Corvidae; genus Corvus; species Corvus cornix. The sequence goes on along the minus strand of NC_046333.1, from coordinate 154,130,891 downwards.
TTCCTGTGCCACAGACAAAAGAAAATGGATTTTTTTTTTTCTTTTGTGAGTTGCCTGTGGAGCAGGTGGTGCCATCCTCCCCCAGGCCACCCCCGTCCCCTCAGTGTGTTCCTCAAGCCTTCCCTTCCCCCAGGTGAACCAGGGGAACATGCCCGGCATCCAGAGCACCTTCCTGGCCATGGACACGGAGGAGGGTGTGGAGGTGGTGTGGAACGAGCTGCTCTTCACTGACAAGAAGGCCTTCAAAGCACACGAGGTGAGACCCTGAGACCCCCCACACCTTCCTGGGTGGGGCATAGCCTGGCAGGATGGGCCTGGGCCTTCCTTGGCTGCTCTCTCAAAGGCAGCTCCAGTGTCCTCTGCACCGCAGACCAGTGTCCCTGTGATGTCCCCAGCCCTTGGGATGCCCTGCCCCATCCCAGAACCCACACCTTCCCTGTCCTGCCCCATCCCAGAACCCACCACCTCCCCTGTCCTGCCCCATCCCAGGACCCACACCTCCCTTGTGCTCTGTGGGCCCCCAGGAGAAGATCAAGACCATGTTTGAGCAGCTGGTGCTGGTGGATCACCCCAACATTGTGAAGCTCCACAAGTACTGGCTGGATGTGAAGGACTTGAAGGCACGGGTAGGGGGTCTGGGGGGGCACAGGGGAAGCAGGTGGGATCCCAGCTCTGCTCCTCATCCTGCTCCTGGGCCTCCCTTCCCCATGTGGGGCCGGGCTGGGGGGAGCTGACCCCCTGTCCCCTGCTAGGTCATCTTCATCACGGAGTACGTGTCCTCAGGGAGCCTAAAGCAGTTCCTGAAGAAAACCAAGAAGAACCACAAGGCCATGAATGCCCGGGTGAGTTCCCGGGAGCACAACAGGGGGTCCAGCTGGAGTGGGTGGCTCTGGCCGTGTCCCAGGAGGGTCTCTGGGATCTTACAGGGCAGAGCAGGTGGGGGTTGCTGTTCCCTGGGTCACATGGGGACCCTGCTGGACCCCAGGGGAGCCCAAACTGGATCCCACTGGCTCCAAGGTGGGAGTGGCTGCAGTGGGTGACACTGCCCAGGGCTGGCACCTGGGGACAAGGGACCAGCATCCCCTGCAAAGCCACTGCCCAGGGCTGGTGTGAGGGACCTGTGGGATGATCCAGAGCCACCCCTACCGTGTGCAGGGACACCTCCCACTGTCCCAGGCTGCTCCAAGCCCCAGTGTCCAACCTGGCCTTGGACACTGCCAGGGATCCAGGGGCAGCCACAGCTGCTCTGGGCACCCTGTGCCAGGGCCTCACCACCCTCACAGGGAACAATTCCTTCCCAATATCCCATCCATCCCTGCCCTCTGGCAGTGGGAAGCCTTTTCCCTTTGTCCTCGATCTCTTGTCCAAAGTCCCTCCCAGCTCTCCTGCAGCCTTGAGCCATTTGCTGGAGTCATTTGAGCAGGGAACAGGGGCTGCTTTTGTGGGACAGTGTGGGACACACCCCTGAGCCTTAGTCGGGCCTAGTGGGATGTCCCTGTCGCTGGGAAGGGGTGGGAAGGACCCTGAGCTTTGGCAGGGCACAAGGGGATGTCCCTGTCGTTGGAAAGGGGTGGGAAGGACCCTGAGCCTTGGCAGGGCACAGGGGGATGTCCCTGTCGTTGGAAAGGGGTGGGAAGGACCCTGAGCCTTGGCAGGGCACAGGGGGATGTCCCTGTCGCTGGGAGGGAGTGGGAAGCCCTGGCCTGGCCGTAGGTGCTGGTGTGTCCTGGCTGACGGAGCTCTGTCCCTGCCCTAGGCCTGGAAGCGCTGGTGCACCCAAATCCTCTCGGCTCTCAGGTGAGGCTCCCCTGGCTCCCTGCCCTGCCCCGCAGGGTCCCGGGGGTGTGGGCTGTGCTCGGGACACCCCTGTGTCCCCCCAGCTTCCTGCACTCCTGTGAGCCCCCCATCATCCACGGCAACCTCACCAGTGACACCATCTTCATCCAGCACAACGGGCTCATCAAGATCGGCTCCGGTGGGGCAGCGCCGGCCCCACCCCAGGGGTCCGGAGGGGTCTGGGGGTGTCAGAGGGGTTCAAGGGGGTCTGAGGGATCCAAAGGGGTCTGAGGGGTCTGAGATGGTCCAAGGGGGTCTGAGGGTCCAAGGGGGTCTGAGGGGGTCTGAGGGGTCCAAGGGGTCTGAGGGGTCCAAGGGGGTCTGGGGGGTCTGAGATGGTCCAAGGGGGTCTGAGGGGGTCCGAGGGGTCCAATGGGTCTGAGGGGTCCAAGGGGGTCTGGGGGGGTCCAAGGGGTTCAAGATGGTCCATGAGGGCCCAGGGGGTCTGAGGGGTCCAAGGGGGTTGGCAGGAGGAAGGGGGCAGGGGTCATGTGGGGTGTGGGGGGGGTCCTAGCCGGGCAGGAGCCCCAAGAGTTGTGGGGTCCCTTTTGGGGTGCCAACCTTGGCATTACCTGTTCTTCTCTGTCCCCTCCTGCCTCCCCAATGCCTGGCTCCCTCTGGCGCTGCCCGGCAGTCTGGCACCGGGTGTTTGCCAATGGTGAGTGACCCATGGCCACCTTCCAGCATGTCCCCTGCCCTGGGGACACCCCCCTGTGGCCCCTGAGCCCCCACCAGTGGGGCACCGGACACAGGGGAGGGGGGGACCTTCATCCCTCTAGGAATTGCTGCTCCTGGGTTGGGAGCGGAGGGGTCTCCTGGGATGGGGTGGGCAGGGGCACACACAGATCCCCCCTCATCCCCTCAGACCCCCACGGGTGGGCACACACAGACCTCCCTCAGACCCTGCCTCGTCTCACCCCCCCAGCGCTCCCGGACGATCTCCGCAGCCCCATCCGGATCGAGCGGGAGGAGCTGCGGAACCTGCACTTCTTCCCTCCGGAATATGGCCGTGAGTGGGGGCTGGGACGGGGGAAAAGGGGGACATGGGGGGTCAGGCACGGGCAGGGAAGAACAGGGGAGGGCAGGAGGAAGTGTCTACAGGGATGGCATGGGGCGGGGGTCTCCAGGTGGGGGTCCAGGCCTGAGGCTCTGTCCTGATGTGTCCTGGTCCGTGTTCCAGAGAAGGCAGATGGCACAGCCGTGGACATCTTCTCCTTCGGGATGTGTGCGCTGGAGGTGCGGAGCGGGATGGACCCTGGGAATGGTGGGACCCTGGCCCTTGTCCGGGGTGTCCTTTGTCCGGGGCTGTCCCTTGATGGGAGGTGTCCCTTGTCCAGGGGTGGCCCTTGTTGGGAGGTGTCCTAGGTCCGGGGTGTCCTTTGTCCAGGGGTGTCCCTTGTCCCTGCCCTGTCCGGGGGTGTCCTTTGGGAAGCCCCCATGGACTGGCCGTGTTTCCTCTCGCAGATGGCCGTGCTGGAGATCCAGACCAACGGGGACACGCGGGTCTCGGAGGAGGCCATCGCGCGGGCCCGGCATTCCCTGGATGATCCCAACATGCGGGTGAGTGCAGCTGGAGGAGCCTGCTGGGGGTAAATCCCTGTCCTGCACCACTCCTGGGATGTAAATCCCACCCTGCATCCTTCCTGGGGGTAAATCCCTGTCGTACATCCCTCCTGGATGCAAATCCAGCCAGTTCCCAGTAGGTGCAGGTGGGGTCTGGCCCTGTACCATGAGTGCCCGTTTTCCCTCAGAGCTATGGTCTCCCAGGTATCTGTGCCCCCTTCCCAAGCTCCATCTCACTCCTCACCTCCTCAGGAGGCCCACATGGATCCCAGGGAACAGAGAACAAGCTGCCCCACAAATATTTGGGAACAGAGTTTAATAAGGAGACAGGGCAGTTTGGGGGGGTAGTTGGGATTCGGGCTCAGCCAGAGGAAGGCATGGAACAGCCGGAACCTTTGATAACCGTCCATCCTCCCTGACCCACTCAACCCCCCTTCCTCTTCCTTTGGCAGTCTCCAAGACATCCCATAATGAGTTTGTACATTCCCCAAATTCTCTTGTTTGATCACAGGATTTCTCGAGGCATCCCACAGTAAATCCTGCCCCTTAGATCCCACAGTTCCCACGACTTGGGAGAGCCAGGGAGTCTCCTCTGCAGAGCATCGGCTCCGGGAGTGGTTGGAGTCACGCCCGAGGGTCTCTGGGGCAGGTGGCTCTGAGGGGTCCAGTCTAGGGGTGCCCACCTGGCACCCTTGGGATCACTTTTGGATCTATCCCAGATATCCTGGCCCATTCCCTGTCAGCAGCACGGCAGGAGCTGCAGGAGCAGCGGAAGATTGGGCTCCTCTGCTCTCAGTGAGCAGGAACGGGCAGATCCCTTGGATTCCGCTGCTCATCCTGCCCTTTCCCCACTCCCACCACCACATTCCTGCTCTTGGGGCTGATCCTGGTCCTGCCCCTTCTCCTGCAGCCTTTGCTGGGCTCACACCCGGGATGGGGCCAGTGGGGACCCACTTCCCATCTCTGCCCACCTGGAATTCTGCTGTGGCTCCCTGTCCTGGGGCTCCTGCTGCAGAAAGAGTGCTTTGGTTCCATTTCCTGGGAAATTGTATCAAAAATAGTGTGACCTCAGGCCTAGGGCAGTGACCCCTGTGCTGGCACTGCTGGGGCCCCTCCAGTCCTGGGGCAGGTTTGGGGTGCCCAGGTAAGGACATTGAGGTGCTGGAGCATGTCCAGGGAAGGAAATGGAGCTGGGGAAAGGTCTGGAGCACCAGGAGCAGCTGAGGGAGCTGGGAAAGGGGCTCAGCCTGGAGCAAAGGAGGCTCAGGGGGGACCTTCTGGCTCTGTACAACTCCCTGACAGGAGGGGGCAGCCAGGGTGGTTGGGCTCTGCTCCCAAGGAACAGGGACAGGACAAGGGGAAATGGCCTCAGGCTGTGCCAGGGGAGGCTCAGGCTGGACATCAGCAGGAATTTCTTCAAGGAAAGGGTGGTCAGGCCTTGGGAGGGGCTGCCCAGGACAGTGTGGAGTCCCCACCCCTGGAGGTGTCCAAGGAGTGACTTGGACACTCGGTGCTCTGGGCTGGTGACAAGGTGGGGGTCGGGCACAGGGTGGACTCGATGGTCTAGGAGCTCTTTTCCAGCCTCAGTGATTCCTGTGATGGTTCTGTGCTTGTGTGAAATGCTCCTGTGAGAGGAGCAGGGGCATGTCCCGCTCTGTTCCAGCTCGTGCCCCTGCTCTGATCCCAGGAGTTCATCCTGTCCTGCCTGACCCTGAACCCGGACAAGCGCCCGACCGCCCACAACCTCCTCTTCCACCGGGTGCTCTTCGAGGTCCATTCCCTGAAGCTGCTGGCAGCCCATTGCTTCATCAACCACCAGTGTGAGTGCCCGGGACCACCCGGATCTCTGAGCTCATCTTCTCCCAAGGAGCCAGGCAGGGAGAGCTGGGAATGTTCACCATGGAGAAGAGAAGGGTCCAAGGAGACCTCAGAGCCCCTTCCAGTGCCTAAAGGGAGAGCTGGAGAGGTCTTTGGACAAGTGATGGAGTGACAGCACAAGGGGGAATTGTTTCCCACTGCCAGAGGGCAGGGATAGATGAGATAATGGGAAAGAATCCTTCCCTGTGAGGGTGGGGAGGCCCAGAGGTTGCCCAGAGAAGCTGTGGCTGCCCCATCCCTGGAAGTGTTCCAGGCCAGGTTGGACAGGGCTTGGAGCAGGCTGGGATAGGGGAAGGTGTCCCTGTCCATGGCAGGGGCATAGAACTGGATGGGATTTAAGGTCCCTCCCACACAAACCGTCCCGTGATTCCATGTGCAGAGCCTGGGGAGGGAGGCGGTGACTCCCATCCCCTCCCTGGAGTAGGGGCTGCAGGACCCACCCTGCAGGATCCCCCAGCCCCTGAACTCGCTGTGCCTCTGCCCCAGATCTGATGCCAGAGAACGTGGTGGAGGAGAAGATCAAGGAGCTGGACCTGAACATGGTGATGGCCGAGATCCGCAGGGAGGGTCGGCCCGGGGCACAGTGGAGGTGAGGATGGGGGAGATTCCACAGCATCCAGCCTGGAGATCCCAGTGCCGTGGGGAGCAGCCCCTCACCCCCTGAACCCTCCTGTCCTGTTCCCTGCCCAGGTACTCGGAGGTTTCCTTCCTTGAGCTCGACAAGTTCTTGGAGGACGTCAGGTGGGTTGGAGCTCCCAGCTCTGCTCCCAGCTCTGCCTCAGCTCCCCAGGGAATGTGGAGCCAGGATGGGCACAGGGGATTGTCCGTGCTGTCCCCAGCTGTGCTTGGTGCCTCGTCCCTGTGGTGTCCCCAGGCTCGGGGAGCTGCCCACCCCTGCTCCTTCCAGAGCCAGCTCTGCCAGGGCCATAGGGGATGGAATCAGCTCTGTGTCCTCCCTCTGTGTCTGTGCCAGGAATGGGATTTACCCCCTGATGAACTTCGCTGTCTCCAGACCCCACGCCCTCCCACGTGCCTTGTCCCAGCCCCAGGAGGATCCTCAGAAAGCCAAGACTCCCACGCCAGAGCCCTTTGATGTGGAGACCAGGAAGGTAAGGCCAGACCCAGGTGGGGACAGCTCCTCACTGGTCTCCATCCCTGCTGCAGGGACACCTCTCCTGTTAGCCATGGCCCAGGTGAGAGCTGGGAGAGGAATTACAGGGTTTCAGTGGGAATTCCAAAGTCCTGCTTGGGAAGGCCCCAGAGCCAGAGGGGCCCTGTCCAAGCTGATCCCCAGCTGGGCTTTTCCAGGTGGTGCAGATGCAGTGCAACATGGAGCTGAACGAGGACAAGAGCCAGTGGCACGTGAGTACCCGGATCCTGACCCACTCCCGGCGCTGGGAAAGACCTGCTCCCTGCACATCCCGCTGGGAATGGGACTAGGAATGGGATTGGGAATGGGATTGGGAATGGGACTGGGGAATGGGACCAGGGAAATGGGATTGGAAAATCAGACTGGGAAATCTGACTGGAAAAGGGGAAAGGGAAACCTGCCTGGGATATCAGACTGGGAAATGGTACTGGGAAGTCTGACTGGAAATGGTCTCAGCCAGCTTCCGTGGTACCCAAAGAACTTACTCCTGTCCTGTACAATGAAAGAATTCCCAAAGAAGCCACGAATTCCCCTGGCCTGTGGGACACAGACCTTGAGTGTCTGGATGTCTCTGTCCCTGGTGTTTCCAGACACCTTTGGACTCCCGTTTTTTTCTAGCCCAGTACTTGCAGGGAGCTGGAATTGCTCCAGGGCACCAGCACTGCCCAAGAGCTCCCACATTCCCGCAGTCCCAGCACCTCCGGGTGCCTCTGGAGGGGCTGGGATGAGCAGACTCTCTCCTGTCTCTGCAGCTCACACTCCTGCTCATCCTGGAGGACAAACTGCATCGACAGCTCAGCTATGACCTGCTGCCCAGTACGTTCCTGCAGGGAATGCTGGGTGTGGATGCTGGGGGATCCCGTGGCCCTGCTGGGATTAAGCTCTGTTGGACACGGAATGTGCCAGCTTCCCAGACAGCTTCCCAACCTTTCCCTTTCCTTCCTTTCACCTCCTCCTCCTCTTTCTCCTCCTCCTTCTCCTTTTTCCATTCCTTTCCTCTCTTCCTCCTCTTTTTTCTTTTCCTTTCCTCTCTTCCTTTCTCCTTTCCTCCTCTCTCCTCTCCTCTTCTTCCCCTCCCTTTCTCTCCTTCTTCTCCTTTACCCTTTCCTTTCTCCTTCCCTTCCCTTTCTCCTTCCCTATCTCCTTCCCTTCCCTTCTTTTTCTTTCATTTCCCTTCCCTCTCCTTACCTCCCCTTTCCTTTTTCCTTTCCTTTTTCCTCTTCTTTCCTTTCTCCCTTGTGGTCCCAGCCCTTTCCCACCTGGCCCTTTTGCTGGTGCCTCTGGCATGAGGGAGTCACCTGCCCATAAAGTGAGAGTTGGGAGGGCAGTGAGTGGATGATCCAATGGCCATTCCAGAGCTGCATTCCCACCAGGACCCACAGAGGGCAGTTCTTGGGGTCCCCGTGGTGCACTCTGCTCTCATTCCCAGCACTGGCACAGTGTCCCCAACACTTTTCCAATGGAAAGGTGGACCCTCCTCTGAGGGGGCCCAGGAAAGGGGCAGGTCCAGCTCCTTCCCAGAACATCAGGAGCCTCTGAAGGCCATGCAGCCAGAGCCCCAGGGCTGCCTCACAGACAAAATCCCCACAGAAAGCTGGGGAATGGTGCCTGGGAGCTGCTCCTTCCCCAGCCCGTTGCGGGCTCTGCTGCAGGCACTGTCCTGGGGCTTTCCCTGCTGAGCCATACAAAACCTTTCCAAGTGACACATTGTCCTGAGCTGTGTTCTGGGTGCTTGGGAACCTTGTTCCACCTCCCTGGCCCATTTTCCCAGGATGAGCAGCTCCTGCTGTGGCTCTCCCAGGTACAGGAGCTCCACGAGCTGTATCCATGTTCATGTTCTCCTGCTCCTTGTCTCTGCAGCTGATAACTCCAAGGATTTGGCCACAGAGCTGGTGCATTATGGGTTCATCCACGAGGTGAGTCCCTGCTGTCCCCCAATTTGGAGCCACAGAGCTCCTCCAGCACTGGCCCCTCACAGGCAGGAGTTGGATTCCTGTTCCCTCCGGACTCTGCTCCAGGAGCTGCTCCAAGGGGAACTGCCTGTTGCGGCAATGTTAATTAGCTGGACCTTAAATAATTCTGAGTGGGAGCCCCCAGGGAAGGAGGCTGATTCCTTACTTAAAGAATCACAGAATCGTTAGGTTTGGAAAAGACCTCCAAGATTATCGACTCCAACCTGTGACCAAACATGCGAGGTCACCCTGATGACATCCCCAAGTGCCACATCCACACGTTTATTGAACACTTCCAGGGATGGGAACTCCACCACTGCCCAGGGCAGCTGTGCCAGGGCTGCACAGCCCTTTCCAGGAGGAATTTTCCCAATATCCCTCCTGAACCTCCCCTGGCACAGCTTGAGGCCATTTCCTCTTGTCCTGCCCCTCATTCCCTGGGAGCAGAGCCCGATCCCCACCTGGCTGCACCCTCCTGTCAGGGAGTTGTGGAGAGCCAGAAGGTCCCTCCTGAGCCTCCTTTGCTCCTGGCTGAGCCCCCAAGGCTCCCTCAGCCGCTCCTTTCCTCAGCTCTCTTCCCTCCCCTGGACATGCTCCAGCCCCTCAGTGTCCTGTACCTGGGGACCCCAAACCTGCCCCAGGAATGGCTTGGGATTGGGACTGTGGGAGGCTGCAGGGACCTGGGATAGCCCAGCAAAGGGAGCTGTTGGCACGTTTGGATTTCAGGACGACTGTGAAAAGCTGGCCATGTTCCTGGAGAGCGCCTTCCACAAGCACCGCTCCCAAGCCCTGTGAGTGCCGGGGACCCACTGGAGCCCCATTCCCAGGGGATTAAGGTGCCGGACTGGAGGATCCCACAGGGCTCCCGACCCACCGAACTGCAGCAGGACTCACCTGGCCGGGCCTTGGGCCGAGGGGGATTTGCCCAATCCGTGCTCTGGGAAGGCAACAGCTGACAGAGGACTCGGCAAACACCAGGAATTACATCCTGGAATGTTGGGACTCATGTTCTGGTCCCTGCTCCCAAGGGGAGATGTGGGGGAGTGGGCAGCACCCCCCAGCAGCCCCTTCCCGGTGGGGTTTGTGAAACTGCTGCAGGAACCCCCAACCGGATCCGTTTCCCTCTGGGAATGATCGGCTTTTCTTGCTGCAGGTCCCAAAGCTATTTTTTCCCTCTTTGCCATCTGGAATGGTCCTTGCTGAGGGGAGGGGAGGAGCAGGCTTGGAAAACCCTGGTGTAGCTTCCCATCTGCCACATTCCAGTCTCAATCCTGAGTTTCTCCAGGTTTAAGGTCTCCACTGTGCTGCCTGTGCTCAGAATCCTCACGATGAGCTGGGACTGTGTGAGCTGGACATGATATGGCTTGAGAAGAAATTCCAGAAATCCTGACCCACCACCTGCATCCACACACGTGGATCAGCAGGAATCTCGCTGATGCTCCACAGAATCCTTGTCATTCTCCAGTTTCTCCTACAGCCTTCCAAAATCCCTTGGCATCTTCAGGAGAAAGCCCTGGTGCCTCTTCCTCCCATTCCTCCTGCAGTGACTGGAATGTCAGTCCCTAGCCTGGAGATGGGGGAATTGCCACCGTCACCACCCCAATGCTGCCCTTTGCCAAAGGGACACGTCCTTGATGTGGGGAAAAGTGCAAACAGGAATTTTCTCTGTCCAAGAGTCGTGCGGGGCTGCTCCTGCTGCTCCTACTGTGCCAGGGAAAACTGGCTCTGATATCCTGCTCTGTGCTGTGCCAGTGCTGCTCCTGCTGCTCCCACTGTGCCAGGGAAAACTGGCTCTGATATCCTGCTCTGTGCTGTGCCAGTGCTGCTCCTGCTGCTCCCACTGTGCCAGGGAAAACTGGCTCTGATATCCTGCTCTGTGCTGTGCCAGTGCTGCTCCTGCTGTGCCAGGGAAAACTGACTCTGGCATCCTGCTCTGTGCTGTGCCAGTGCTGCTCCTGCTGCTCCTGCTGTGCCAGGGAAAACTGGCTCTGGCATCCTGCTCTGTGCTGGTGCTGCTCCTGCTGCTCCCGCTGTGCCAGGGAAAACTGGCTCTGGCATCCTGTGCTGTGCCAGTGCTGCTCCCGCTGTACTGGGGGTGTCCAGCTCTGGCACTGTCCTGCTGATCTGCACCATGCTGGTGTTCCATGCTGGCATTCTGTGCTGGTGCTGCTCCTGCTGTGCTGGAGGAATCTGGCTCTGCCATCCTGCGCTGTGCTGTGCCAGTGCTCTGTGCCGTGCCAGGGAAAACTGCCTCTGGCATCCTGTTGTGTGCTGTGCTGGTGCTGCTCCTTCTGCTCAGACTGTGCTGGGGGAATCCGGTTCTGGTGCTGTCCTGGTGATCTGCACCACGCTGGTGCCCCATGCCACTGCTCTGTGCCAGTGCTGCTCCTGCTGTGCAGGGAAAACTGGCTTTGGTATCCTGCTGGTGTTGCGTGCTGGTGCTGCTCCTGCTGTGCCAGGGAGAACTGTCGCTGGCATCCTGCTCTGTGCTGCTCTGTGCCGGTGTTCTGTGCCAGTGCTGCTCCTGCTGCTTTTGGTGTGCCACAGGAAGCTGGCTCTGCCATCCTGCTCTCTGCTGGTGCTCTGTGCCGGTGGTGCTCCTGCTGCTCCTGCCGTGCTGTGGGAATCCAGCTCTGGCATCCTGCTCTGTGCTGTGCCAGTGCTGCTCCTGCCGTGCTGTGGGAATCCAGCTCTGGCATCCTGCTCTGTGCTGTGCCAGTGCTGCTCCTGCTGTGCTGTGGGAATCCAGCTCTGGCATCCTGCTCTGTGCTGTGCCAGTGCTGCTCCTGCTGCGCTGTGGGAATCCGGCTCTGGTGCTGTCCTGGTGATCTGCACCGTGCTGGTGTTCCATGCCAGTGCTCTGTGCTGGTGCTGCTCCTGCTGCTCCCACTGTGCCATGGGAAGCTGCCTCTGGCATCCTGCTTCGTGCTGATGTTCCACTCTCTGCTGGACCTCTGTGTGGCACCACCTGCCCCGCACTGCTCGCGCTTTGTGGTGTCGCTCTGGCTGCATCCCACCGGGATTTTATCCGTGCTCAGATGCTGCACTGCCAGCTCGGGCTGCATTCCCGGCCCAGGCTGCATTCCTGGCTCGCTCAGGCTGCATTCCCAGCCTGTGCTGCATCCCCAGCTGTGCCAATGTTCCAACCTGACAAATCAATAAAGCAGCCAGTCCCACTGGAGGGCTCTGCACCAAACTGCTTGTAATTCCTTACTCCAGTGAAACCAAGGAGGAGGGATTCAGGGAACACCTCACAGCTGCTGATTGCCAATCCCCCCAGAGCAGACCCGCCCTGGGCCCCAGACATTCCAGCCCCTCCTTGGCACTTCCCTAATGCACCCCTCCCATGAATCCATGGATTCAACAGGATCTAACACAGCTTCTCTGACCCTGGAATTCCCTGCCCTTGGTGAACTTTAGCGGCCCAAACTCCCAAAATCCTTTATAAAACGTGGGGGCTCTGTGAATTCCTTGGGGGTTTTCCTCAGTCTTGTGTATCTTCTGCAGTGGGAGTACAAGATCCTGGTGCCAGTTCCACTCTGGAGGTGCCGGGTGTGACAGCACCTGTGTCCTGCTGGGGCTGCTTGTCTTTGAGGCAGAACCCACACGTGGGGAGGGACATCAGGTGGGGCCATCCCAGAGCTGCCCTTCCATCCCCTGGCACAGAAACACAGAATCCCAGGATGGATGGGTGGGAAGGGACCTTCAAGACCCACCAGTGCCATTGCTCCAAGCCCTGTCCAACCTGGCCTGGAACACTTCCAGGGATCCAGGGGCAGCCACAGCTTCTCTGGGCAACCTGTGCCAGGGCCTCCCAACCCTCACAGGGAAGGATTCCTTCCCAAGATCCCATCTATCCCTGCCCTCTGGCAGCGGGAAGCCATTCCCCCTTGTGCTGTTCCTCCAAGCCCTTGTCTAAAGTCCCTCTCCAGCTCTCCTGGAGCCCCTTTAGGCACTGGAAGGGACTCTAAGGTGTCCCCGGAATGTTCTCCTTTCCGGATGAACATTCCCAGCTCTCCCAGCCCGGCTCCGTTCCCTGTGCCGGAGTTTGGCCGTGGCTCTGCGTTGAAATTTGGACACCAGGGATTGGGGCCCCTCGAACAGAACCAAGAGAAGGGACAGGACGGGAACAGAGACACCGGGATGGGGACAGGGACATTTCACTCCAGTTCCCGGCAGACGGTCCCGATCCGCCCTCCCATGACACGTCCAGCACCTCCCGGGGCCCACCGCCGGTACCGGGAGGGGGTTCCCGCGGCTCTTCCCCCGCGGCTGCGACCAAGGGCCACCTGGTACCAGCCAGACCCTCGGTTTTAGCATGTTTTGTCCCGTTTTAGCTGGGTTTACCCAGGTTTAGTGCATTTAGCCGGTTTGAGCCCGTCTTATCCAGGGCCCGGCCCGTTACAGCCCTGCCCATGGCACCAGCAGCTTTGGACCTTCCCGAGACACCGGGCACTGCCGGCCCAGCACCAGCCCAGGGGCGCTAAAGTGCGCAACAGCCGAGCTGGGGCCCTGATCCCCCCGGGATCATATCAGGCCGTGCTTCACCACGCCTCCGGTGACCGCGCCTGGGCAGCGCCATCTTGACAACCGCTCGGGTCACATGACATCCCCGAACTCTCGCGATACCTTTTCCCGTGAGGACCTCCTGTTGCCCGTTTCCCGCGCGCGCGCCGCGGAGCTCTCGCGAGACCCGCGTGCTGTAGACGGGAAGGACAAGATGGCGGCGACAACGACGATGGCGCTGGTGAGGGGGCGATGGGGCGGCGGGACCAGGCCGGGCCGGCTCCTCCCGGCTCCTCGGGGCTCCTCTCGGAGCTGGGGGCGGCCGCCAGGGGGAACCGCGGGTGAGGGGTGGCGGTTCTGAGGGGACGGCGCTGCTTCCCCCCGGTTCTCCTCCGGTTCTGGGCTCCCGACCCGGCCTTCTCCCTGTGGGGGAGGTGTCGGTGCTTCCCCTCCCGGTCCTGAGCCGGTTCTCCTCAGTTCCCTCCCCGCCTGCAGCGGGAATAGGCGACCTCGGGCTCTGCGTGGAACGGTCATGGCTCCTATAGGCCGTGCAGGAAATGAGATCCCCGGGCTCTGCACGGACGGCAGTGCTTATCCTGGGCCGTGCAGGGAGTGAGATCCCCGGGCTCTGCACGGACGGCAGTGCTTATCCTGGCCGTGCAGGAAATGAGATCCCCGGGCTCTGCACGGACGCAGTGCTTATCCTGGGCTCTGCACGGACGGCAGTGCTTATCCTGGGCCGTGCAGGGAGTGAGATCCCCGGGCTCTGCACGGACGGCAGTGCTTATCCTGGGCCGTGCAGGAAATGAGATCCCCTGGCTCTGCACGGACGGCAGTGCTTATCCTGGGCCGTGCAGGGAGTGAGATCCCCGGGCTCTGCACGGACGGCAGTGCTTATCCTGGGCCCTGCAGGGAATGGGATCGGGCATCACTCTGCGAGGGACCGCACAGGTCGCTGGTTTTGGGCTGGTGTTTCCAAATCCACTTGTTTAAACTCTCCTTTTTGGGCTACTGTTCCCACGTTCACCTGTTTAAATGCTCGGTTTGGGGCTGGGTTTCCCAAATCCGCTCGTTTAAGTGCTGGTTTTGGGCTCCAATTCCCAAATCCTCCTGGGCTGCGTCTTATGGGAGTTCTTTATGGGTTCTGAGACATTTTTAGGGCTTTCCTGGATGGGTTGAGGGTGTGAGAGAACAGGAATTTCCGGGCTGTTGGTTTTCCTGGGTTTTAACCGTGAGTAGAGTGATGGAAGTGCTTCCGTGGGCCTGCTGGGCTGGTTCTTGGCTCACTGGGAATTGTGTGAAATGGAAATAGCCTCGCAGGTGCCAGGGCTCAGGGAAGGAGCCTGGGAATACCTGTGGGGCCCGTGGGCTCCCCTTGCAAATCCCCAGATCTCATGGAGTACTGGGCTGGATCTGCAGTCTCTGTGGCACAGCAGGAATTTATTGTTAGGTTTGTCTCCTGTTTCCCCATCATTGTTTCCATGGAAAATACAGGATTTCTCTGAGGAATAGCTCCAATTACAGAGCTGCTCAGCCTTGCTCCAAGGGGCTGCTCCTGATCCCAGAAGGAATTGTGTGTCCTGGAATTTGTTTTGTGAATTCACAGGTGTTGGTGCTCTCATTTGGGAGTAAATATAAATAATTCTCTCTTTGTTTCCTGCCTTATCTTTCCTTAATCCGTTGGATTAGGAAGTTTCCCAGGTGAATGCTGGGAAGGGGGGGGCGGGTCTTACTTTGTGAGGTTCCTTGTGATTCCGCAGGGGATGGGAAGTGAACACCTGGCCTCAGAGTTCCCATTTATCCTGTGAACACACCTGCACAGGGATTTCCAGGTGTCAGGAATCTCTATGGATGCACCTGCACAGGGATTTCCAGGTGTTGGGAATCCCTGTGGACACACCTGCACAGGGATTTCCAGGTGTCGGGACTCTCTATGGACGCACCTGCACAGGGATTTCCAGGTGTCAGGAATCTCTATGGACACACCTGCACAGGGATTTCCAGGTGTTGGGAATCTCTATGGACACACCTGCACAGGGATTTCCAGGTGTCAGGAATCTCTATGGACACACCTGCACAGGGATTTCCAGGTGTCGGGAATCTCTATGGACACACCTGCACAGGGATTTCCAGGTGTCAGGAATCCCTATGGACGCACCTGCACAGGGATTTCCAGGTGTCAGGAATCTCTATGGACACACCTGCACAGGGATTTCCAGGTGTCAGGAATCCCTGTGGACGCACCTGCACAGGGATTTCCAGGTGTTGGGAATCTCTATGGACACACCTGCACAGGGATTTCCAGGCGTCAGGAATCCCTGTGGACACACCTGCACGGGGTGACAGGACAAGAGGACGTGGCCTCAAGCTGTGCCAGGGGAGGTTCAGGTTGGACTTCAGGAGGAATTCCCTTGAGGAAAGGGTGGTCAGGCACTGGAAGGGGCTGCCCAGGGAGTCCCCATCCCTGGAGGTGTCCGAGGAAGGACTGGACGTGGCACTCTACTGCAGGCTAGTGACAAGGTGTAGATTAGGCATAGCTTGGATTTGATAGTATTGGAGGTGTTTTCCAACCTCAGTGATTCCAGGATGCCAGGAGCAATGGGAATCACACAAAGGCAGGTGTGTGGCTGCCTTTCAGATCCAAAATCAGCTCTGATGTTTCTGGGGTACCTTTTCTCAGCCCAGAGCGGCTGATTAACTTCTGCGGGAGGCTGGGGAGGACCAGTGAAAGTCCATTCTACATTCCCTCCTTCCTTCTGACCCAAAGGATTTGGAAAACAACCGCTGTGATGTTTGCACTGGATCATCCTTCCCGGGCGGCTGCCCCGGGCAGGGGAGAGCTGTGCTGCGAGACAGAGCAGGGCCCAGGGGATTGTGCATGGAATTCTCAGGGAATCTCTCCATTCCCTGGATGGTACCTTGGTGTTAGTGGTGGCTATGGGATCACCTCTTGAAGCTGATCTGGGCGTTGCTGTCTTGCTAAAGGAATCTTGGGGCTCTGGGACCTTGGGTGGCACCATGTCAGTGCTGTGATAGTGCTCCCAGTTCAGTGTTCCCCTCAGTTCTTGAGCTGGGACCTTCCCACACCCCTTGGGTGTTTTTCCTTTGCTCTCTCCTGACAGTCTTGGCTCTCTGCACCCCTGGAAATGGGTACAATATTCCAGGCCCTTGGGTATTTTTCCTTTGCTCTCTCCTGACAATCTTGGCTCTCTGCACCCCTGGAAGTGGCCACAATATTCACCGATACCATTTGGGAGAACAAAACCTCTGTGGAGGGATTTTGGAGCATTCCCTATCACTATCAGCCCTCATGCCCTCACATCAACTCCTCTGCCAGTGCCTGACTTGCTTCTGCATTCCTGAATCCCATCTGGGTTGGGTGGGTGGTCCTGCCCTGCAGGAATGTGTGGTCTCCATTCGGGACTTCAGTGACATCAGTTTTATCAGCCTCAGTTCCATTCCCTTGGCTGAGCTGTGCAGTTTGGCAAAAGTCATTTGGGAGCCTGATAGGGTCAGCCACGGAATCATGAAATCACAGCCTGCTTTGGAATGGGAGCAGTCTTAAATCTCATCTGGTTTCACCCCCTGCCCCATCCCTGGGAGCATTCAAGGCCAGGTTGAACAGAGCTTGGAGCAACCTGGGATAGGGGGAGGTGTCCCTGCCCATGCAGGGGTGTGGGACTGGATGAGCCGTGAGGCCCCTTCCCACCCAAACCATTCCATGATTCTGTGTCACTGGCCACGTCTGCCATTGTGGGAGCCATTTGCTCATGAGGTGCTGCAGAAATGGCCCGTTTTGGGAGGTTTTGATTCCTGCCAATCTCTAGGAGCACACCTGGGAAGTAGCGGAGAAGCTTTGGATGTGCCCCATGCTCTGGATTCTGCATGTGCCAGCAGTAACTGCCAGCACTGCTGTTCCCAGTTGGGAAAGAGCATTCCATGGGCTGTGGGAAAGGAGTTGCTAAAGCAGCTGAGGAGTCCTAAAGGTTACGGTGCCCACAAGGGCTTCCAGAGTTCCAATGGAATCCTCAAGGGCTTTGATGGTAAATAGGGACAAACTACTGAGATGTGGTATCTGCCAGGAAGGGCCTTTCCTGGACACTTGCCTGTTGTAGAGGAGTTTGTTTCTGGAAACGGTGGTCAGGCCACTGGAAGGGGCTGCTGCTTGAGGTTGGAAGTCCCCTTGCTTGGAGGTGTCCAAGGAACGACTGGACATGGCACTCAGTACTCTGATCTGGTGATAAGGTGGGGATCAGTCACAGGTTGGACTCCATGATCTTGGCATCTTTTCCAACCTCTGTGATCCTGGGATTCTGTGCTGCTCAGGTGATGCTCTTCCAGCCTCTCTGCTGCGGGCAGTGTGAAAGTACTCAGCTGAATTCCTGTTCCATGTCTTGGCGAGGAGGTGGAGCAGGGATGGAGCCACATGCCCTGGCCATGTGCTTCATCCTTCCTTTTTGCACTTGTGTCTCCTTGAATATCCGCGTGGTTTGATGCTTGTGGTTCCTAAATGAACGGGATTCTGTGGTTTTTGTCATTTTTGTGTGTTTATACTTCAGAGAAGTTCTCAACCCTGTAACAAATTTACAGGAATATTTCTGAACTCTTGGAGTTCAAACCCCCTAAAAGGGCTCAGCCATGCTCAGACACCAGAATAGCAGCAGGAGTCCGGGTCCCATATCTATTTCTCTCCAAAGAAGCTCCTGTTCTCTTGCTTCCTCTACCAGCTTTTCCCAAGTTTTTTTCCCTCTTTCCTCGCTCCAGATGGCTGTTAAAAAAAAACAGATGTGGGAATAAGGTTTCAGGGGAGGAGCCTGAGCACAAAGCCCCAGCTGCTCCTTGCCAGATGCTGTTGTTTGGCCCCAGGGAACTGAGCTGGGCCTGTTCCTGGAAGCAGGGTTATCCCAAGGTGCCTGGAAAGAGGAAATCAGCAGTCCAGGCTCTCTTGAGTATGAGGATGGAGGCTGGGATGGGTTTGCACAATGTGCTGCTTTCCAGGGAGCCTGGAGTGACAGGGTGATGATGATCCTTGGGGAGTGTTCCATGGTGAGGGATATATGCTCAGGAATTCCTGTTGGAGCCATGCCATTGGTCAGCAGAGATCACCCCTGGATCTGTGAGTTCTTCCCAGAGGGATGTGTGGTGGCAGGGAGCCTGGAGCCAGCAGTGCCTGGTGCTCCTAGGCACTGCTGGGTCCTTTCAGCCTCGGCTTCATCCTCTGTGTCAGAGCTGGGATGTTCTGGAGCAGTTTTTGGAAGCTGTTCCTGTTAATGAGCCCAAATACGTAAATTATATTAACCTCAGTCCTGCAGTGGGCTGGGTTTGGAAGAATCACAACAGATTGGGCTCCTGGCTTTCTTATTCTGAATAGTTACATTTGGCAGCCCTTCACTCTGTTCTTCTCCCCCCACATCTCAGAGCTCCTGTAGTGGTTTGGTCCAAAATACTCATTCCTTTTTACCTTCTGTGAGATAAGAATTAGGAGAAAAGCAAAGTAGGCACCAAACTTGAAAGAATATAAAGAAGTTTATTAATAGACCTAAAAGAAGAAAAAAAAAAAAAAAGAAATCAGACCACACCTTCAGAACACTTCTCCTCCCCCCGCCTTTCCCCCTTCTCCCACTGACGATGTGAAAAGACAACCCTTGAGATGTTCAGTCTGTTTACCACTTCCTTGTTCAATTCATTTAGGAAGTGGAGTCTCTCTTGCTCATGCTATGGAGACATTATCACAATGAGACAGCCGCCCGGGTTGGTTCTCTGCTCTCATGTGAGTCCTTTCCCCGACTTGCAGCTTTTCCCACAACTGCTTTCGAGGGTCCACTCTTGAATTACTGGGGTACAGTTTTAAGGTTGAGCCATTCAGAAACAAAAGTTCTCTTCACCCATCTCTGGGAGCATTTCCATCTCTGAGAATAGAGGCCCTCCTCCTTTCCTGGGAGAAAAAAAAACATCTTCATCTCTAGGACTATCTCTGAGAGCATCTCTAGGAACTGAGGTCTTCTCCTTCCAATTGGAGCAAGAGTCCTCATCACTTCCATCTCTCCCTTTTCAAACTTCTGATCAAATTACAGCTGCTTCAGCATTTGCTTATTCCAGCACAGGTGCCTTTGCTCACAAGTGCAGTTTGAACGCTCCACCCCACATGCCTTCATGAAATCACTACGGGTACTCTGATGTATCGTAGTCCATCACCACCATAGCTTTACAACAGATTTTCACCTTTAAGCATCTCCTCTTTCTCCTCCCTCAGGTTTTCAGCTCTTCACAGCACTAAAAGGGTTAATCTCACCTGGGCCTCACAGCTGGAATTTCTCTTATCGCTGTTGGTCACATTATCTTTGCCAGGCAGCTTCAGCTGAATCTTCATCTTCGGCCGTAGCAGGACTGGGGGGGCCGCAGGTGGAACGGGGCTGCACGGCTCCAGGATGGCTCCAGGATGGCTCCAGGATGGCTGTGGCCCAGCTCGGCCTGAGCAGGGCCTGGCCCGGGCCCTGCAGCTGCATGTCCCAGCACTGGAAACGGGACAGAGATCTTCCCGGGGTTTGTCCGTTCTTAAATGTGGACCACAGAGGCAGTCAAAATTCTAAGTGGCTTAAAAAATTGTCCATATTCAAACTGGCCAGCTGATAGGTTCTGTCAGGTCACAGAGGCAGCTGTAAGCACCTCTTTGCAAGAAAATCACTTCCGGGACTATGCTTGCTAACCCATGACAGTTCCTAAATTGGAATAATTAAGTTTTTTAAGCTGGAGGAGATGGGAGGAGCAGTGAGAAAAGGATTTGCAGGCTTTGAGATTGGCTGGGGAGAACACTGGGCCTGAGTGTCCAATGGCAGAGATGTGGGAGGGAACAGGGGCAGCTGGTGACAAACAGGGCTTCAGCCAGGTGGGAAAGGACAAGAAGGGTTTTTTTAATTAATTTATTGGATGTTCCACAATCAAAATGAATCTTGGAGATGAGGGAGCCTTCTTTTATAAACAGATCAGCATTTCTGGGTTGTGTTTGTGGTTGGGTGGAGATGGCATTTGAGGACATGGTCACTGCTGGCATTGGCAGTGCTGGGGACAGTTGGACTTGGTGGGCTGTGAGGGCTTTTCCAATCTCAGCAATTCCATGACACCACATCACTTTGCTGGTCTTGTTTCCAGTTTGGGTGTGGCCTGTGCAGTCGTGGCTTTGTGCACTGGAGTTTGCCAGTTTGCAGCTCCAGCCACCTCTGTTCCCACGTCAGCTCCCTGTTGGTGCCCTGGTGTTCCCATCATCCATGGCTGGTGTTCTGTCCAGCCATGAACTTCTGAAGGGACTGGGGAAACACCTGCAGCTCTGGATACTGTCCAGACACGTGGAGAACAGAATTTTGTGCTGGGAGGGTTTGTCTCCTGTTTGCTCCATGTTCACTGATCCTAGAAAATGCTCACAACACCCCCCAGGGAGCTGGAGGCTGCACAAAACCAGGAGTCTCCTTCTTGCTGTAAAATAAGTCAGATGATTTGAGGGTATGTCCTGGAATGGTTGGGGTGGGAAGGGAAGCTGTGGCTGCCCCATCCCTGGAGGTGTCCAAGGCCAGGTTGGATGGGGCTTGGAGCAACCTGTTCTAGTGGAAGGTGTCCCTGCCCATGGCAGGGGGTGGAATGGGATGAGCTTTAAAGTCCCTCCAACCCAAGCCATTCCATGATTCTGTGACAATCCAGGAGAAGCTTTGCAGTTGGTAAAGGAAAAGCTTCAAGTCCTGGTTCCTGCTCTGAAGAGAGGTTTTTCCGTGCTACTTGTACTGGGAGCAGAATCTTCCCACAGGAGCGTGTCCAGGACCACAGGCTGGAGTTTGTCCCCTTTGGTTTTTGGGTGGTTGATGGGAAATGTGGAGTCGAGAGAAGGAACCAGTTCTGTTTTGATGGATGGTGCTGCCAGAACCCACATGAGCACTGAAGGCAGGGCCACATCTGCTGCTGGGGGCTGAGCACAGGGTCCCAGCAGTGAGATCACCATGCTGGAATTGTGGTCCCAGCAGTGCAGTCATTGGGTTGCTGAATTGCTGGAATCAGTCATGGTTCCAGTAGTGGCATCGCTGTGCTGGAATCACAGTTCCAGCAGTGGGATCACCATCCTGGAGTCACAGTCCTGGCAGTGGGATCACTGTGCTAGAGTCAGTCACAGTCCCAGCAGTATGATTCATGGTTCCAGCAGTGGGATTGCTGTGCTGGAGTCATAGTTCCAGAGAGCTGGAGAGGGACTTTAGACAAGGGCTTGGAGTGACAGAACAAGGGGAATGGCTTCCCACTGCCAGAGGGCAGGATTAGATGGGACATTGGGAAGAAATCCTTCCCTGTGAGGGTGGGGAGGCCCTGGCACAGGTTGTCCAGAGAAGCTGTGGCTGCCCCATCCCTGGAAGTGTTCCAGGTCAGGTTGGACAGGGCTTGGAGCAACCTGGGATAGTGGAAGGTGTCCCTGCCCATCGCAAGGTGTGGGACTGCGTGAGCATTAAGGTCCCTCCAAAGCATTCCATGATTCTGTGATTTGGGAAAGTTTCAGAGAAGGTTTTAAAACGAGAACTTGAGAAAGTTGGGTCAACAGAGCTGGGAGGGAGAGGTGGGATGAGAACACTAGTGGGGACATCAGACATGGGATCTATTGAGGGGATGGAGATGATGTGAGCAAGGATTGAGGATTATCTGATTGTCTGTTCATGGAAAACATGGTTGGAGAACTCTGTAAGTGTCCAATACATCCCTGGGTTTGTAAAATTGCTGGGATGGCTCTTCCCACAGGGAATGCTGGGAATATGGTTTTCCTGACGTACAGGGTTTGGAAAGGGTTTTTAGCCAACTGTGATGTTCTGACATGAAGTGCTTTGGTTTTCTGGGAAGGAAGAGACAGGTCACTCCTGTGAGAACAGTTTTCCATGAGCATTTTCTGTTTCCTTAGGGTACGGAGTCCATTAAGATGGAAAATGGGCAAAGCACAGCAGCAAAGCTGGGGCTGCCCCCTCTCACCCCAGAGCAGCAGGAAGCTCTCCAGAAAGTGAGTAAAACTGATGGGAGTTTGCTGTTTGGGGGGGTGGTGTTGTTTGGGTTTTTAATGAGCCTCTGTCTCTGGTGGGGCCAAAGGGAACTCAGCACCAGATCTCTGGGATCGCAGCCATGCTGGAGGGTCCCACAGGCACATTTGGGCCCAGGAATTACTTGTTTTGGTTTAGAGTTCATAGACACTTTTTGGGAGCATGATGGGGAGTTGCTGTTGGGGTGGGTGATAGCAGGTTTGATTTAAAAGTAATTAAGTTCAGAAAAATGGCATCCTAAGTCAGATGGGAATTCTGAGCTGGGGTATGGGTGCCACAAAGTCACTGAGGAGCAGCTGCTTCTCCACAAGGACTGGGGTTGGGATCTGCTCTAGCTGGCCTGTCACTGTCCACACCAGAATGCATCCCAGAACATCCCTGTCCTCGGGATGACAAGGATAGAGAGCTCTGTCCTCACGAGGCTCCATGTGGATGTGCCTGTGCTGTCACAGCTGTCCCTCTGTGTATGGTGGTTGGCTCCCAGCCTCATTCCCTCTGGCTTCTCCAGAGCCTCTGGATGCAAACCTCCTTGTCCATTTCCAGGTTTCCTAAGCTCAAATCCCTTGGGTTAGATCCTCCCATTCCCTGGCAGCTCCCAAACCACAGCCATGGAGACCAGGTGCCCAGGGGGGTGGCTGTGTGTGTGTCCCGGGGAATGTGCACAGGTGTGGGGATGAGGTTTGCCTTGGCACAGAGCCTCCATGCGGCACGGCTGGAATCTCTGGCTTTGCCAAAATTGGAGAGGACTGAGAGAAACCCCAAAGGAGCCTTGTTGTGTGCAGGCAGAGCCAGAGGTGAACTGGGGCATTTAGGGAGCAGAGCCAGGGAAGAGCTGGTGTGTTTTGGGAGCAGATCCAGAGCAGGCCGGGTGTGCTGAGAGGGGAGAGCCCAGCCCAGGGGTGGCCATGGGGAGGTGGAGGCCCTTCCCTCCTGTAGCACCTGTCTGTGCAGACGCTCTCTGAGAGGAGAGGACTGAAGGAGGCCGTGCCCCACCCTGGGCCCTGCAGGTAAGGGGCTGTGGTGGGATGTGAGGGCGGAAGAGGGGAATGCCGAGCTCCTGGTGCATGCTGCTTCCCTGCGCTGCCCCTCACAACATCCCGCTGTGTCCCAGGGCCTCGAGGTGCTGGGGAGCTGTGGGCAGTGCCGTGGTGCTTAGGGATGGAGACTGGAAGGTTCTGGGAGCTGTGGTGCGGAACCAGGCGTCGCTCCCTGCCCCACTGTGTTGTACTGCCCCTACAGCCCCTGTTTTCCTTCCAGGCCAAGAAGTACGCGATGGAGCAGAGCATCAAGAGCGTGCTGGTGAAACAAACCATCGCCCACCAGCAGCAGCAGCTCACCAACCTCCAGGTGAGACCCCCCTCCGAGCTGCTCCTTCTGCCTCGTGCTCCCCCCGACACGGTGGAGTTCTCAGGGCCCTCGGAACCAGAGCACAGCCCTGAGCCTGCAGCTCACCCAGGCACCCCAACTGACCTCACAAATTGCCCGCAAATCTCTTTGATTCCAAGAGGAAATGGTTAAAAATTCCTGTCCTGTTGGACGTCCCTCCATGAGATAGAAGAAGCCAAAGACTTTGCCGTGGGTTTTGCTTCTGAGCTATGTTTAAGGTGGTGAAGGCAGAAGTGATCCTGGGAACGATGTCCTGTCACCATCTCCTCTGCCTGAGGGAGGGTCCCTGCGTCCCCGTGTCCCAGTGCTGGCCCATTTCCCTCCCCTGCACTCAGGTGCTCTCAATTTTGGAGAAGTTCTGTTGGCTGTTCCTGCTTGTACTGGAATGTCCATACTGGGAGAACCCTTAACTGGGGTTTGACCTCCCCTGCTTCAGATGTTTCTGGAACATGTCTCACTGCCTTTACATGAAGTCAGGAAGCCCAAAACAAGGGCTTTGCCTGAGGAATCCCTGTGGATGTGCTCTCCTTGCCCGGCAGCTGAGGCCGTTTGGGGCTGTGCCTGGTTCTGAGGGTCTGCTCTAGTTGAGGGGCTCCTTTTAAATGCTGGGGGTGAATCAACGACAGTGGTTGCAGAGGTTACTATTGCCTTGAGTCCCCCCCTGGGATCCCACCCTGCTTCCCGAGGCAGCGGCAGCAGCACAACCCCACCCTGGCCTGGTGGGACTGGACTCGGCAGGGTCCTGGCGCCGGACAGTCCTGGGGACCAGGCAGTGAGGGCCGAGGAAGGAGAGGCCTCTCCGCAGGTGCCCCTGTGCCGCCGCTCTGCTTGAGTTTGTACAAACAGCCGTAGTATGCTCAGCTCCAACAGACTGAACTCTGTCTTTACTGTCTTTCAGATGGCAGCAGTGACAATGGGCTTTGGAGATCCTCTCTCACCTTTACAATCGGTCAATAGACATATTCACTTCTTCTGGGGCACTTGTCTTAGTCAGGGCCTAGCGTGGGGACGTTCGTAGTGGTGCCAATGCTCTTGTCCGCGCCCAGCACAGCCCTCCCACATCCCCACCTGTACTGGACACGCCCAGGAGCAGAGCGAGGTGTCACTGCCCCGAGAAGACCCCAGGCTGTGCAGTCTGCGGGGACACTGCCACTCGGGGGCAAAGACAGCTTTAGATTTCCACCAGTTCTGAACACACCCGTGAAATTGTGGGAGCTGCATTTCTAGGGATGCTACAGTTCTGAGGTCCCGACCTAAAACTAACGGCCAAGGTAACTCACCAAGGGGCGATTTCTTGTGGAACGACCTCCCAGCACCCAGAGCCGGCCGGTGCTGGGGAGGGCCGGGGCGCCGGAGGTTGGCAGAACATGGTGTAGCCCAGGCTCAGATGCTCTTTACTATGTATGGTCCAGACCAGGGGAATATGGCACGTTCCAAGTGCAGCAAAAGCAGGATGGAAGGGACAGAACTGCAGGACTGATCAGAGAACTTGTGTGAGCCTTTGTGCCCGTTCTAATCAGAGGCCACAAAGAGCTGAGCGACGTGGCATGATCCATCCCCTCCTTTTTCCTAGATGTGCTGGACAAAGTGTCCTATGACTCGTCTCTGCACCCAAAGGTTCATTTGTAAATTCCTTTGCATGTTTGTAAATACCTTTCAGTCTTGCTGGAATATGAGATTTGTGCCTAGTGTAAAACACAACCGGAGGTTTGAACTCCAAGAAAAAGGGCACTGAAGTGAAATCCCCACTCTCCCTCCTTTGGCAGTGGGTGGTGTGTCAGTGGGGAGCCAGAATGGATGTTCTGGGACAGGGGTAAGTTTGGAATGGAACAGAGCAACCATCTTGGTGTGGATTTGGCAGAGACGGTGTCGGAGCCCTCATGCCTGGGAATTCCTCCCATCCCTGGGGCTGCTGCCTGACAGTGGAACTCCAGCAATTTGGCTTAAATGACTTTTGGCTCATTCTACCCAGCTGGGCACAGCTGAGTTGGTGGCACAGGAAAGTTTTAATGGCTTATGACCCCCAGGCACTGGGCTGTGACCCCTTTTCCTCAGCTATTCCTCCCTCGGGAGTCACAGGCGGACACAGCCCAGGAGCAGGAGCCTGGTACAGTTCAGAGCAGTCAGGATATCCCATTCTTGGCAGATGCGTCATCCCAGATCCCATTGTGAATGCACAAAGTGCAAACAGCCCCCTGTCCAGCACTTTTCCTGTTGCCAGGGTTCCCCAGTTCCTCCGTGGGGGCAGCACAGCCTGAACTCCCTGAGCTCTGGGTCTCAGGGCCCAAGTTACAGCTTCCCGTGGGCTCAGTCCTCCCTCCACATGTCACAGTGTAAGATTCCCACGTCCCTTCACCATCCTCTGGTGTCATTGTGTCATGACTGATGCTTGTGCTCAGGGTTGTGCATCGCCTGCTTTGATATAAGAGCACCCCACGGTGCGGTTTTTGCCTGTCCTTAAAAAAACCTCCCAAATCCCTTTAGAGCAGCATCAGTTGGGGGCTGCTGCCTGGCTGAGGCTGCAGGTGCTTTTCCATGTTACCCGAGGAGAAGGAGGCACAGGGGCAGTGAAACCAGTGTGGGGCCTGGTGAGAGCAGTGAGATGTCCAGGCAGGAGGCCCTGACACTGACCTGTGCTGAGCTCAGGTGCCCAGGGCATATCCCCCACCTGGATGCTCCTGTTGGTGACCCACAGACACCAGAGTCAGCACAGCCCACCTCAGCTCTGCCTTTTGCAGGTCCAAAATCCCAGGGTCATTAAGGCTGGAAAAGACCTCCAAGGTCATCGAGTCCAACCTGTGCCTTATCCCCACCTTGTCACCAGCCCAGAGCACTGAGTGCCATGTCCAGGTGTTCCCTGGACACCTCCAGGGATGGGGACTCCACACCTCCCTGGGCAGCCTCTTCCAATGTCTGACCACCCTTTCCAGGAAGGAATTCTGCCATCGGAAAATCCTGAGTCCTCCTCACTCCCCCCCTCTCCTTTAGGGTCCTGTGGCAGGGCAAGGTGGGGATTTCCTCCTGCGGAGGCTTCTTGGGAGAGGCCTCTCCCTGGGACACCCGGGGTGACACTGGTGATGGCTGTGACCCCCAAACGGACACGCTGCAGAGGGGCTTTCCTGCACCAAAGCTGGGGATGTGCTGGAGCACCTGGGAGACCACCCAGCCACTGTCCTGCATGTGTACGTGCCATAGTCCTGCTGGTCACAGCCTGCAGAGTAAAGAGAGCCATGGCCCAGCCATGCTGGGAAATCCTTAAGCCAGGCAAGGGGCAAGCTGGATGTCACCACAGGAGCAGCAGTTGGGGCTGGATGTCACCTCAGGGGCAGAGTCTGGGCTGGATGTCACCACAGGAGCAGCAGTTGGGGTTTAATGTCACCACAGGAGAAACAGCTGGGGCTTGGTGTCACCTCAGGAGCAGCAGTTGGGGTTTGATGTCACCTCAGGGGCAGAGTCTGGGGTGAGAGCCGTCCCTGTTTGCAGTGTCCTGTATGGAGTGGCAGGAGTTAAACCCTCCTAGGTTGTTTTCTCCTGTGGCCAGTGGTAGTCCCAGACAGGTGCTGTAGGGAGCAGGAGCCCCTCGGGTACAGGCTGTGTCTGTGGTGCTGTGCCTGTCACAGATGAGCTCTCCCTCCTTTTGGGTTGCAGCATCTCCAGGCAGAGCTCCTGCGCTCATTAGGGCACCCCAGAAATCAGCCTCAAGAAGGCCCTGAGTGCTTTCCCTCTGCCCCAGGGGTCCCCAGGCATGGCAGAGCTCCTCTGCTCATTAGGGCACCCCAAAAATCGTCCTCCTCAAGGTCCTGGTTGCAGCCCCTCTGCCATGGGGGTGCTGGGTTAGGAAGGGGGTGCTCAGAGCTCCCTGCTATGGTGCTGGGCAGGGTCAGAGGCATCACCTACTGCTGCACGTGCTCTGCACCAGCCTCTTCCTGCCCCAGGTGTGTCCCACCTGTCCCAGAGCCATCCCCTCACATGCAGGCAGTGACTCCTCCAGACCCCATGGTGTGGCCACATCTCCAGGGCCACACGTCCCTTAGCAGCTCTAGAGCTGCTCTAGGGGTTACAGACACGAAGGACACACTGTGCTCTGCTTTTGGGATCCCTCCTGTAAGGAATGGCTGGATTTGTCTTGAGAACAGGTTTCCAGGCAGACTTAGGACACAGTAGCAGAAATCCTCTGTGCAGCTGTGTTGGGGCTGCACCAGTACAGCCAGTGCCGCCAGGCAGGGATGAGTACTGGCACCACACGCTTCCCAGGAGTCCCACTGGGCCACGGGAGTGTTTGGCTTTGCTGTTGAGCTGTGGAAGTGGTGCCCAGTACTGGATCTTGGACTGCTGGGGGTGGGGGGAGGCTCTGGAGCCCGAGGGAGCGGGGGGAGGTTCCCAGTTCCAGACCCTTTGCTGCCAGGGAGGATGGGGCGGGGGTGGGAGTGCCGATGGATCTCTGCTGTCGGGGGGGAGCGGGAGGGATTCTCCCAGTGCCCAGAGCTGAGCCCTTTGCTGCCTGGAGGGGGAAGCTGCCCTAGAGTGAAGGGATTCCCTCCTCCTGCAGGTGTGGCTGGAGATGAGATCAGGCTGGGGGACACCCGGCCAGAGGGACCGGAATGTGTCTGCCCCAGGATGAGCCGGACTTTATCCGGGACTGAGCCGGATGGATCCGCTCCAGCGCCCTGTGCAGCGAGCAGGGAAATCCTTCTGATCCAGGCTGTGCCAGAGCTGCCGCCGGGGGTGGCTCCCGGGAGGGAAGCAGGAGGGGGAGGAGGCCCCAGTGGCCACGGCCAGCCCAGCACTGACCAGCCAGTCCTTGTCTCGCTACAGATGGCGGCTCAGAGGCAGCGGGCACTCGCCATCATGTGCCGGGTCTACGTGGGCTCCATCTACTACGAGCTGGGGGAGGACACCATCCGCCAGGCCTTCGCCCCCTTCGGGCCCATCAAGAGCATCGACATGTCCTGGGACTCTGTCACCATGAAGCACAAGGTGGGATGGGGCTTCCAGGCTGGTGGGAGGTTCCCTGCCCATGGCACGGGGTGGAACTGGATGAGCTTTAAGGTCCTGTCCCACCCAAACCATTGCGGGATTGCCTGGGTCTGGCAAAGAGCAGGTGAGCTGTCCTGGGAAGGAGTGGAATTCCTTGGGGGCAGCGAGAGCTGGTGCTGATGCCCCAGTGATGAGGCGTTTTGGAGTCTTCTGCAAGGATATTTCTTTCAGCCATGTGTCCTAAACACAAAATAACCAGCTTTGGTGGTTATTGAATTGGATGAGATACTGGAAAGCAATTCCTCCCTGTGAGGGTAGTGAAGCCCTGGCACAGGTTGCCCAGAGAATCTGTGGCTGCCCCATCCCTGGAAGTGTCCAAGGTCAGGCTGGATGGGGTTTGGAGCAACCTGGTCTAGTGGAAGGTGTGGAACTGGATGGGCTCTAAGGTCCCTACAACACAAACCTTTCCATGATTCTATGATTCCCAGCCCTCAAGGAACATCCTCCTCTCTTCAAGGCTTTCCAGATGCAGCCAGGAGAGGAAGGGGCCTCTATCCTTGTGAAGAGCAGGTTCCTTTTAGCACTGGGGACGAATGTTTGCAGCTCCCTGATCTGCGTAGGGCAGGAGTCTGTATGGGAGCCAGGGGTGTGTGGGGTGAAGTGCATGGAATCACGGAGTCATTGAGGTTGGACAAGAGCACTTGAATGAGCACCACATTCAGTCATTCCTCGGACATCACCAGGGATGCCTCCCTGGGCAGCCTGTTCCAATGCCTGACCACCCTTTCAATGAAGAAATTCCTCCTGATGTCCAACCTGAAGCTCTGCTGGAAGTGCTGACAAGGCAGCAGCCCTGAGTGAGATGGGGTTTTGCTGTGGGACCTCAGAGACCGAGAGGCTCCAGAATCAGGTGCCCTTGGTGGAACCTCTGCAGGCCATTTTCTGCCATTCTCTAAGGAATCTTCTTGGGCCATGAGCAGGAATCAGTGGGGTGGGAATCAATTTCACCTGTAGGGATCTGCTCCATGGGAAACCTTGGCTGCGTTAAGATTGGCACAGCTGGAGTGATTGACAGGTGTCTCCTCCTATCCCAGGGCTTTGCCTTTGTGGAATACGAGGTTCCTGAAGCCGCCCAGCTGGCCCTGGAGCAGATGAATTCTGTCATGCTGGGGGGAAGGAACATCAAGGTGAGTTACATGCCTGCTCTGAAAATTCCTGCTTCTCTTTTCCTGGGAATAATTGTTTCATGCCTGGAAATGCTCCCCACAGCACTGTGATGGGGGAAGGAACCTAAAAGCTGTTCCCTGATGGACCTTGATGTCCAACATGGGGCACACGGCGGCTCTGGGTCCCTCCTCTCCGAGGAGAAACCGCCGGCCTGCGAGTCCCACCTGAGATCGGCTCCAGGGACTCGACTCAGGTTTTCCCACACACACATAGAATTCTCTTGAAGACAAAGTAAAGGTGATTATATCTTATATGATGTCTCTGACATGCCCTGAGGGTGTGCAGGGTCCCATGGCCCAGGGGGTTTAGGAGACCCTGAAAAAAAGGGGTAGGAGCACTGTGATTTGCTTGCAGAATCCTTCTCAATCCCTGGAGGTTGGTGTTTGGTGGGTCAGGGAAGGTAAATGGGAGAGGTACCGGGAGGAGGGAGCAGAGCCCAGATCCTGGTAGTGCCAGCTGTTCCTGGAGCTGTCCCTCTGTTGGTGATAGCCCTTTGAGGTGTCCTGTGGTTTGCACAGGCAGGAAGGGACCAAGTGCTGCCCTGCTCCATGGACTGTCCATGTCACAGAATAATGGAACTGTTCCCATGGGAAAACCCCTCCCAGCTCATCGAGGCCAACCTGTCACCCAGCCCAGAGCACTGAGTGCCATGTCCAGGCGTTCCTTTGACACCTCCAGGGATGAGGATTCCACCACCTCCCTGGGCAGCCCCTTCCAATGCCTGACCACCCTTTCCTTGAAGAAATTCCTCCTGATGTCCAGCCTGAGCCTCCCCTGGCACAGCTCAAGGCCGTTTCCTCTTGTCCTGTCTCCTGTTCCTTGGGAGCAAAGCCCAACCACCCCGGCTGCCCACTCCTGTCAGGGAGTTGTGCAGAGGCAGAAGGTTCCCCCTAAGCCTCCTTTTCTCCAGGGTGAGGCCCCCAGCTCCCTCAGCTGCACCTGGTGCTCCAGGCCCTTCCCAACTCCATTCCCATCCCTATCCCTGCAGGTGGGGAGGCCCAGCAACATCGGGCAGGCTCAGCCCATCATTGACCAGCTGGCAGAGGAGGCCCGGGCCTTCAACCGCATCTACGTGGCCTCCGTGCACCAGGACCTGTCTGACGACGACATCAAGAGCGTGTTTGAAGCCTTTGGGAAGATCAAATCCTGCACCTTGGCCAGGGACCCCACGACAGGGAAGCACAAAGGCTACGGCTTCATTGGTACAGCCGGGTGGAGCTGGGGCAGGGGCGGGAGTGTCCTCTGCTCTTGGGGGTGGCTTTGGGGTTGGGTTTTCCACTCTAGTGAAGGAATTTTGTTAAGTGATAGGAATAAATTGGGAGCTGGTCAGCGCTGGATTTAGGAATATAATTTATAGCAGCTGTGAGGGTGGTGAGGCCCTGGCACAGGCTGCCCAGAGAAGCTGTGGCTGCCCCATCCCTGGAAGTGTCCAAGGCCCGGTTGGATGGAGGTTGGAGCAATCTGGTCCAGTGGAAGGGGGCCCTGCCTATGGAAGGTGGCAGGGAGTGGGACTGGATGGTCTTGAAGGTCCCTTCCCACCCAGACCATTCCATAATTCCATGATTGAACAACAGAAGGCTCATTTGTGAATGATCTCTTCCTGCAGAATACGAGAAGGCCCAGTCCTCCCAGGATGCCGTCTCCTCCATGAACCTCTTTGACCTGGGGGGTCAGTACCTGCGGGTGGGCAAGGCCGTGACGCCCCCGATGCCACTCCTGACCCCGGCCACACCTGGAGGACTCCCACCCGCGGCTGCTGTCGCTGCTGCCGCCGCCACTGCCAAGATCACGGCACAGGTGAGACGTGGGGAGGGCTCAGGGGAGGCACAGGGACGGCTCAGATGAGGCACGGGCACAGCTCAGGGCACAGCTCAGGTGAGACACGGGGACAGAACAGGGACAGCACAGGTGAGGCACAGGCACAGCTCAGGGCACAGCTCAGGTGAGACACAGGGACAGAACAGGGACAGCGTAGGTGAGGCACAGGCACAGCTCAGGGCACAGCTCAGGTGAGGCACAGGGACAGCTCAGGGCACAGCACAGGTTGCCTAGAGAAGCTGTGGCTGCCCCATCATCCCTGGAAGTGTCCAAGGCCAGGTTGGATGGGGCCTGGAGCAACCTGGGGTAGGGGAAGGTGTCCCTGCCTATGGCAGGGGGTGGCGCTGGATGAGCTTTAAGGTCCTTTCCAACACAAACCATTCCAGGATGTCATAATTCCGGATCATGCTCTGTCCCAGGATTTCACACATGGAAGCTTATCCCTGGCACCTGGGGAATCTGAGACACCAGATCTTGGAATGGTCTGGCACAGAACTGGTGGGGAAGGTTGGAGAGAATTCCTAGTCTGGAAATCAAACCAGCAGTGAGGGAAATGTTTGCAGAAGAGGCTGAAAGAAAGCAGGGAAGGACATGGAAGGGGCAGAGGGATGAGGGTAGGAGCAGTTGTGTGAGCAGCACTCTGGTGAAAGGTCCCACCTGTAGTAGAGTGGAACAGGCCTGGAATGGTTTAGGATGTTGGGAGACAGGAGAGGCAGTGGTGGGGTGGGTTGGATATTGATACAGAACTTGACTTCTCTGATGTAATTTTCCTGAAGTACCAGGAGCTCCTGGGTGGGAACAGTGGGCACAGATTCCCATGGCTGTGCCCCCATCCCTGCCTTGGGCAGCAGGATCCCCCCATGGCACTGTAGCCCATGGAGAAAGAAAATTCCAGCACTGTTGGGTTTTGGGATTTTCTCAGGCAGGAATTGCTGGTCAGTGCAGTCCCTGGTGCTGCTGCAGCAGAGCTGGGGTTAGAAGAGGCTTTTTGGGGAATGTTTCCCTGAATCAAAGGTGGAGGCAGGAGTGGGAGGAGCTGCCCCTTGCATGGAACTCGCAGGTCCCCAGGAAAGATTCCACAGGTCTGGAAACCTCTGCAGTCAAGGGAGGGAGGAAGCTGAGACATGGCTGGAATTACTTGGATCAAAATCACTTTGGGAAAGAACTATGGACTCTTCTTAAGTGAAATGGTAGAGATGTGATACAGATATGGATAAATCCTGCTGTTTGTCAAGAAACTGTGGGATCTGTTCTGTGAGGAGAGTGGCACTAAAGAGAGTGGAGCAAAGGTCATCCCTGTCTACCAGAGGTAGGAAA
This sequence comes from Corvus cornix cornix, assembly GCF_000738735.6. NCBI lineage: Eukaryota > Metazoa > Chordata > Aves > Passeriformes > Corvidae > Corvus > Corvus cornix. The sequence continues at coordinate 154,098,225 of NC_046333.1, read as the reverse complement.
AGTCAGGCTTGCAAGGAAGTGAAGGAATCAAAAGTGGTGGGAGAAGTTTTTTAGCCATTTCAGTGAGAAGTGGGGGCAGCTGGTAACCAGTGTAGCCAGAAATTCCAGTGGTTTTGTTCCAGCACTTTCCCATTCCCCTTCATTAGGAGCTTCATCTCCAGTGGAAATAGGAGTGGCCTTGTGGGCACTGGGAGCAGAGCCCTGATGGGATGGGTTGGATCCCAGAGTTTGGGTGTTTTATGTAGAGGAGAGCTGGGATATTGCAGCAGCTTTGAGTCGCAGATCCATGAACATGTGGGAGTGGAGGGACAAAACCTTGGGATCTCCTGCTGTGCCACATCAGGGATTACAGGAGCCCTGAGAATACAAGGAAGAGAAGGATGTCAGCAATTAAATCAGGACTACAGTGGCCTGGGAAGCAACAACAACCAAAAACATTGGGGTCCTGGAGTGTGTTTTAGGCACATTGTTTTCCGTACTTCCATGGAAGTGTTTATTGTTAAACTGCATGTTCCTCCCAAATGTTGTTGGAATTCTGGGCACCTGGAGTTGGGGTGTTTATTGGGATGTGAGTTCCAAGAGGAAGTTTTTTTTCCAAGGTGCTTCAGAGTCTGTTTCCCTGCTGGGCTGGGTGACACCTTTCCCTTCCCCAGCAGCACTGGGAGCTCCTGGGAATGGGAGCATCTGGCACATGCCAGGTGTAGGAGAGCTGAGCCTGGCTGGGTGCTCTGCACATGCCCTGGGGCAGGGCTAACCCGAGGTTTTCTGCGTCCCCCACAGGAAGCCGTGGCAGGAGCTGCAGTGCTGGGCACGCTGGCGACACCAGGGCTTGTGTCCCCTGCCCTGACCCTGGCCCAGCCCCTGGGGGCTCTGCCCCAGGCCGTGATGGCAGCGCAGGCCCCTGGTGTCATCACAGGTGGGACCCCTCCTCCTGCCACCTGTGTCCATTTTCTGCTGTCACCTCTGTGTGTCCCCTTCTGTCACCTGTGTCCCTTTCTCCTGGCACTTGTATGTGTCCCCTTCCTCCCATCACCTCTGTGTCCTCTTTGTTCTGTCATGTATGTATGCTCTTGTCACCTGTGTGCTTGTCTTCCTGTCACCTGCATCTGTCTGTCCCCTCGTCCTGTCGCCCACGTGTGCTCTTCCCTTGTCACCTCTGTGTGTCCCCTTGCTCCTGTCACCTGTGTATGCTCTGCCTCTTGTCACCCATGTCCCTTTTCCACAGATGGGACTCTGTACCTGGGGTCCACTTGGAGCCAGAACCTGCTCCTGGCCCTGCCTGGGCAAGAACTCAGATGTTTTATGGATTAATTTTGGTGTCCCATAGATGGGACAGGCCATGGGTTCCCAGCAGGAACACCTGACATGGGGGGAAAAGCTGGATAATTGGCACTGGTGTCACTGACCATTGCCCAGGTGTCACTGACCATGGCCTGGGTATCACTGAATGTTTCCCAGGTATCACCATTGTCCAGTGTCACTGACCACTGCCCAAGTGGGCATTGCCCAGATGTCACTGACCATCACCCAGAGGTCACTGACCATCTTCCTGTCCTGTGCCCTCCCAGGTGTGACCCCTGCCCGGCCGCCCATCCCAGTGACCATCCCACAGGTGGGGGTTGTGAATCCCATCCTGGCCAGCCCCCCGGCCCTGGGGCTGGTGGAGGTCAAGAAGGAGAAGGAGGAGGAGGAGGTGTTCCAGGAGTCGGAGCGGCCGGAGATGCTGAGCGAGCAGGAGCACATGAGCATTTCCGGGAGCAGCGCCCGGCACATGGTCATGCAGAAGCTGCTCCGCAAGCAGGAGGTGAGTCCAGGCAGGTCACAGCTGCCTCGTGTGTCCCAGGGTGGGCTCTGCACGCTGGGGGGGCTCAGGAACACCCACAGTACCTCTGAGCTCAGGGGACTCGGGGACACCTGCAGCAGCACAGGGAAAATGAGAGTAGTGCCCAAGGCTCCTTGTGGTTCCAGAGTGTATCCCAGGAAATCCCGGGGATGACACACAGCATTCCCAGCCCACGGGAATTCCTGATCCAGGGGCCAGCCCCTCACAGCCAGCAGCAAACAGACCTGGAAACTCAGTAATTATCCCTGGGAAGCTGAGCCATCAGTCCCATGGAGCGTGCCTGGAATGGCCAGGGTGCTTGGGTGTCTCCTCTGTGTCTCCAGGCGTTAATTCCTCCGTCCCTTCCCTTGCAGTCCACGGTGATGGTGCTGCGGAACATGGTGGATCCCAAGGACATCGATGACGACCTGGAGGGAGAAGTGACGGAGGAGTGCGGGAAGTTCGGGGCTGTGAACAGGGTCATCATCTACCAGGAGAAGCAGGGGGAGGAGGAGGATGCCGAAATCATCGTCAAGATCTTCGTGGAATTCTCCATGGCCTCAGAGACTCACAAGGCCATCCAGGCGCTCAACGGGCGCTGGTTCGCGGGCAGGAAGGTGGTGGCCGAGGTCTACGACCAGGAGAGGTTCGACAACAGCGACCTCTCAGCATGAACTGCATCCCATGGCTGGGCTTGGATCTGGGGAATGGGCCCAACTCTGGTCCCAGGGCCCAGCTGAGCTTGGTTCCAGGGAATTGGTCCAACTCTAGTCCCAGGGCCCAGCTGAGCTTGGATCCAGGGAATTGGTCCAACTCTGGTCCCAGGGCCCAGCTGAGCTTGGATCCAGGGAATTGGTCCATCTCTGGTCTCAGGGCCCAGCTGAGCTTGGCATCTGGGAATTGGTCCAAGTCTGATCCCGGTGCTCGGCCGAACTCCAGTCCGAGGAATCCACCCAACTCTGTTCCAAGGAATTGGCCAAGCTCTACTCCGGGGACTGGCCCTGCCCCCTCTGCCTCCCAGGCTTTTTGTAGCTGTGTGTAAAGGACATTCCAGGACATTCCAGGGCGGGCACAGGGATCTGGTGTCTGGGGAGTTGGGATAAAAACACAAAGCAAGCTGGTGTCACCTGTGTGTCTGTATGACAGGGCTGGCACCTCCTCAGCCCAGTCTGGCACAGGGCTATTATTATATCCAGGGACATTATTACATCCCAGAAACCTAAATTCTTTAAACCGAGAGTTCCAACGGGCTGCAACTGCACTGGCATCTCCACAACCCAGCTTGGCACCTCCTCAGCCCAGGCTGGCACAGGACTGGCACTGCACTGGCATCTCCACAACCCAGCTTGGCACCTCCTCAGCCCAGGCTGGCACCCTGAGGAGCGGGGCTGGGCTTAAAGAGGTGCTGTGGGTGCCCCTGCCCAGCCCCGAGCTCCCTCCAGCCACGCTCAGCTCAGGACCCTGCGGCACCTTTGGGGGAGGAGCCACCACTTCCCTCCAGGATGGGCCCCAAGGGGTTGGGATGGAGCCAAGGGGGCACTCGGGGTGGGGGTGTCACCCTTGGGGGCTCCTCTCCTGGCAGAGGGAGGGGGCTGGGGGTGCCGGGAGGGAGCCCTGATGCAGAGGAACTGTGAGCTGAGCCCGTGCTCAGGAATTCCACAGACCTGGGATGCAGCAGGAGGTCTGGAGAAAATGATCCTTTTAGTTGAGGAATCCAAATCGAAGCAGAATGATCTCCAAGGAACTGCAGCAGGGAATTCCGAGCCCAGCCTCCCTCTGGGGGCTGCTGCCAAGCTTGGGCGTGTCCTGCAGCAGAGCCTGGGAAACTCAGCCTGGGCTGGAATCGCACGGGCTGCAGCAGAGCCGGGATGCTGAGTCAGCACAGCTGCGATGTTGGGATGCTGGGGTGTCCTGGAGCTGTGTTTAGAGCAGCGGGGGGGGGGGCCAGGATGCAGGGATGCTGTGTCTGTGGCAGCTGGGATGTTGGGATGCAGGGATGTTGGGATGCAGGGATGCTGTGTCTGTGGCAGCTGGGATTTTGGGATGCAGGGATGTTGGGATGCAGGGATGCTGTGTCTGTGGCAGCAGGGATGTTGGGATGCAGGGATGTTGGGATGCAGGGATGCTGTGTCCGTGGCAGGCGGGGATGTAGCTGGGATGTTGGGATGCAGGGATGCTGTGTCTATGGCGGCTGGGATGTTGGGATGCAGGGATGTTGGGATGCTGTGTCTGTGGCAGTGGGGATGTTGGGATGCAGGGATGTTGGGATGCTGTGTCTGTGGCAGCTGGGATGTTGGGATGCAGGGATGTTGGGATACCAGGGTGATGTGTCTACAGCAGTTGTGGTGCTGTCTTTGCCAGCCCCGAGCTTTCAGGGGTCGCTGCGCAGCCATTGAGCAGTTATGTCTGGGGGCTCCTGTCAACGGAGGCTCTGGTGTTTAGGGAAAAACATCCCAAAATCCATGGGTAAGCACGGGACCTTCTTCCTTGAGTGCTGCAGCTCAGGGCCTGAGCGTGGCCAAGGCTGGGCTGGACGGGGCTCTCGGCCAGGATGTCCCTGCCCATTGCAGGGGGCTGGACGAGATCAGCTTTAAAGGTCCCTCCCAGTCCAGACTATCCTGCGATCTGGGAGTCCAACCTTTCTAATCCCTGAAGGAAGCGGCAGCGGGGGGAAGGAGAGGCCAAGAGGCTGCTGGGGATGGGCCTCCACATCTCGGCTCCGCAGCCAAGGGCTCACAGACTCCAGCTCCGTTTTGGAGTAGGGCTCTGAGGCTCCTCGTCCGGCCAGGGATTCACTGTGGGACCAGAGCTTGATTGGGATGTGGCATCCAAGTCCGACGAGAACGAAGACCCCGTGACTGCTGGGGAAAACAAGCAAGGATGGAGAGGCCCCCAAAGAAATAAGTGACATGGAAACCGCTCCCCAGGAGAGGACACTGGATGGGCTTTGAGGCCGCCCCGTCCCGAACCATCCCAGAGCCCCCGGGCCCAGGCTGGACGGGGCCTGGAGCAGCCCGGCCCAGGGGAAGGTCTCCCCGCCCATGGCACGGGTGGCACTGGACGGGCTTTGAGGCCGCCCCTTCCCGAACCATCCCAGAGCCCCCGGGCCGGGCTGGGGCGGGGCGGGCGCTCGGCAGCGCCGTCAGCTCGTGCTGCCACCTGGTGTTGGCAGCCGGAACTGCAGCCGCGGGGCGGCGCATGCGCAGTGCCGCTGTTTCCCCGCGCTCGCTGCTGCCCTCCGGTGGACAATTCCCGAAGTACAACTCCGCGGCGAGTTCCAGGAGATGTGCGGGCTAAAGAGGGAAAAATCCCCTGATTTGAAGGAAAAAAGAGTTTCCTGAGCGAAACATCAGGTATTTCCATAAACAAATGGGTGGCGGTGCCTCTCTCCCCGAGCCTCGCGCTGCTCTGTGGTCTCAGAAAGGCCGTCAGACCCCAACGAGCGGCGCCTGCGCCGAGCTCCTCTCGAGGTTACCGGGAGCACGGTCTGCTCCCAGGAACTGCTGCTGGCTAACGAGCTCCTGCTTCAACAAACAGCCTTGGGAACTCATTTTTCTTGCCTGGAGAACAACCCAAGCGGAACAACATTTTCGTTATCGAACTTTCAAAGAAAGTCCCTGACCCAAATTGCAGCTGGGATGGAAAATGACGGTGGCCAAAGTCCACTCTCTTGTGACCTGTGGACGCCGTCCTGAGACCTTTGGAGCTGTCCCGCGCCTCGGCGGGCTGTGCCCAGCATCCCCCCGGCAGCGGGGCCCCACGTCCGCTGTGCTCGGAGAAGCAGCGCCGGAGCCTGGGCTGCTGCCCCGCTGCTCGGGGCTCGGCCCTTCGGCCCTCGGGGAGAGCAGAGGCAGCGACCCTTCCCTGAGCTCTGCGGGATTTCTCAGTGCAAACCTGCCCGTGCGCCTGCACAGCCGCGGTGCCTCCCCTGCGCCCGCACCGCCGGCACCTGCCCGCTGCAAACTCTTCAGGGCTCTGGGTGGGAGCGCGAATGCGCTGCAGCGAACGCAGCGGGAATGTTCCTCTGGGATCCTTAAATTCTTTAGAGTTGTGGGTAAGTCAGGCTGGGGTGATTTTAGGTTTACATTGACCAATATTAGATTTTTTTCTCTGTGTGTGCTTTATCCGTTGAGTAGCAGAGTGAGCTTTGCCAAAGAACTCTGTCGTGCTTTTGCTTTTATTTTAAACCTGCTTCTGCTGATGCTTTTGCCGGGGGTTCCTTAAGTGACCTTCAGACTCTCATGTGCCACAAAATGTTAAATGGCAATATATAACCATGAAACTGCTTGTGGCAGTACCAGCAGTTCACATCTGGGAATACGTGACCACATGCTGGTAAATTGAATTATTTTTGTAAATTGTTTCTTTTCATTATTGGGGGATTAAAAATTTCATCCATAAGAAAATACCTGAGTTATTTTAAAGCTAAAATGATCCAGTGGCATTTCCATGAGTTGTAGAAGCAGCTGATCGTAGCCCTCAGCAGGGCTCAGAGCTCTGCATGGGAGCAGCCGATAGTGAGAGGAAAATGTTTAGAATTTGCCTTATTTACCACAGATTTTAAAATTCCTGCACGTTTTTTGTGAAGCGTGACAAGGATTTCTTAGTTGTGCTGCTGAGCTTTAGCTCCTCATTGGAATTGGGGTTACGAAGACTGTGGCTGAAAGAGTTGTGGAATCATCTTGTCTGTATCTGTTAAATATTTTAAATTACTGGGATTTAAATATTTTAAATTACTGAAAGTTTAATCAGCTGTCAGGGCCTGGTTTTCACTGAAAAATACTTGGCAGAGGTGTTATTTCAGTGAAGGAATTTCAAGCAAAACACAATTCCAGGGTTTTTCACCACAGCACATGAAATGTTCCAACCTGATGCTGAAATAGGGGATCTGAGGCAAAAGAAAGGAATAATGGCCAATCCTGCCCTTCTTTTCCTGAAGCCAAAAGTTGATCCATTCTGGCAGATCAAATGGAACTCTGGGATTTTTGGGAAATGCCCATAAGCCCGTGACTTCAGTTCTGTCCCACAAAGTCTTCTGAAGAAGAAAAATCCTTTTTTTTTTCCTCTTTTGACCAATTTTTGGGGAGCAATGGAAAAGCAGGATTCCCTTCCCTTTAATGGGAATCTCTGGCACAACTGAGGCAAGCAAGGTGGGTCAGGGTTGATCCCAGCATGTGTCCCTGGCAGAACGGAGTGAGGAAAAGGGCAGGGGGGGTCTGTGGGCGCTGAGGCTCATTAGGGTTAAAGGAATTGGGGTGTGGAAATAGAGTTTGTTTGGGTTTAAATCCTGAATATGTGGAAATTCACAGAATTTGGGCATGAATGCAAGTAAATGAATCTCCAAAGAAAAGTTGCAGAGGACGGGGGTAAGATTTTTTTTTGTTTGTTTGTTTTCTTTTTTTTTTTTTTCCTCTTTTCTTTTCTCTTCTCTTCTCCTTTTCCCCTTTAGGTCTTGGAGGGGGCTTGTTGATCTCATCAGGCCTCTTGTCTGGCCATGGCCAGTTTGTTCCTCTGATGAAGTTTCCTGACCTGCAGATTTTCTGAGCTTTGACAGGGAAGCCACAGAATCACTGAATCACAGAATCACAGAACCACTGAGGCTGGAAAAAACCTCTGAGATCATCCAGTCCAACCTGTGACGGACCCCTGCCCTGTCACCCAGACCATGGCACCGTGTGCCACATCCAGTCTTTCCTCAAACTCCTCCAGGGACAATGATCCCACCACCTGCCTGGGCAGCCCATTCCAATATCAAATCACCCTTTCTATGAAAAAACTCTTCCTAATGTCCGACCTAAACATCCCCTGATACAGCTTAAGACCATGTCCTCTCGTCCTATTGCTTTTTTCCTGGGAGTAGAGCCTGACCCTCTCCTAGCTCCACCTTCCTGTCAGGGAGTGGGGGAGAGTGAGAAGGTCCCCCTAAGTCTCCTTTTCTCCAGGCTGAGCCCCCTCAACTCTCAGCTGGCACTGGTCTGCCACCTTCTCAACCCATTCTGGCAGCAGTGTGGCACCTCCTCAGCCCAGGCTGGCACAGGACTGGCACTGCACTGGCATCTCCACAACCCAGCTTGGCACCTCCTCAGCCCAGGCTGGCACCCTGAGGAGCGGGGCTGGGCTTAAAGAGGTGCTGTGGGTGCCCCTGCCCAGCCCCGAGCTCCCTCCAGCCACGCTCAGCTCAGGACCCTGCGGCACCTTTGGGGGAGGAGCCACCACTTCCCTCCAGGATGGGCCCCAAGGGGTTGGGATGGAGCCAAGGGGGCACTCGGGGTGGGGGTGTCACCCTTGGGGGCTCCTCTCCTGGCAGAGGGAGGGGGCTGGGGGTGCCGGGAGGGAGCCCTGATGCAGAGGAACTGTGAGCTGAGCCCATGCTCAGGAATTCCACAGACCTGGGATGCAGCAGGAGGTCTGGAGAAAATGATCCTTTTAGTTGAGGAATCCAAATCGAAGCAGAATGATCTCCAAGGAACTGCAGCAGGGAATTCCGAGCCCAGCCTCCCTCTGGGGGCTGCTGCCAAGCTTGGGCGTGTCCTGCAGCAGAGCCTGGGAAACTCAGCCTGGGCTGGAATCGCACGGGCTGCAGCAGAGCCGGGATGCTGAGTCAGCACAGCTGCGATGTTGGGATGCTGGGGTGTCCTGGAGCTGTGTTTAGAGCAGCGAGGGGGGCAGGATGCAGGGATGCTGTGTCTGTGGCAGCTGGGATGTTGGGATGCAGGGATGCTGTGTCTGTGGCAGGCGGGGATTTTGGGATGCAGGGATGTTGGGATGCAGGGATGCTGTGTCTGTGGCAGGCGGGGATTTTGGGATGCAGGGATGTTGGGATGCAGGGATGCTGTGTCTGTGGCAGCTGGGATGTTGGGATGCAGGGATGTTGGGATGCAGGGATGTTGGGATGCAGGGATGCTGTGTCTATGGCGGCTGGGATGTTGGGATGCAGGGATGTTGGGATGCTGTGTCTGTGGCAGCTGGGATGTTGGGATGCAGGGATGTTGGGATACCAGGGTGATGTGTCTACAGCAGTTGTGGTGCTGTCTTTGCCAGCCCCGAGCTTTCAGGGGTAGCTGCAGCAGCCATTGAGAAGCTCTGTCTGGGGGCACCTGTCAACGGAGGCTCTGGTGTTTAGGGAAAAACATCCCAAAATCCATGGGTAAGCACGGGACCTTCTTCCTTGAGTGCTGCAGCTCAGGGCCTGAGCGTGGCCAAGGCTGGGCTGGACGGGGCTCTCGGCCAGGATGTCCCTGCCCATTGCAGGGGGCTGGACGAGATCAGCTTTAAAGGTCCCTCCCAGTCCAGACTATCCTGCGATCTGGGAGTCCAACCTTTCTAATCCCTGAAGGAAGCGGCAGCGGGGGGAAGGAGAGGCCAAGAGGCTGCTGGGGATGGGCCTCCACATCTCGGCTCCGCAGCCAAGGGCTCACAGACTCCAGCTCTGTTTTGGAGCAGGGGTCTGAAACTCCAGGCCTTGTTCAGACCAGGGCCTCCCTGTGGGCATAAAGGTCCTGGTGTGGAGCAGGAGCAGCTGCAGTGGAGGCTGGAGAAGCACTGAACCCCAGAGCCTGGTGCCAGCAGGACAGGATTGGCTCCAGGCTTTTGAGTTTGGATCATTTTGGGGGAAAAGGGAACTCAGGTGCTCCTGCTCCTCTGCTGAGGATTACTTCCCTGAAAAATCAGGCTGGAGGTCTCATCCCCAATGGATACAGGTGCTTCAGTAAGCTCAGTCAAGCATTCCATGATTACAGGATTCACCTGAAACTGGTTCTGGTCCATTCCTGTAGCTGTCACTCCTGCTTCCCCCCACCTTTCCCAGTGTGGAAACACTTTTTTCCAAGTCCCTTTGATGTGAATAATTAATCACCAGCTGGAATCCTGCATCTGGACACCCCATCAGAGTATTCTTCCCACTTGGTAGATGAGCAGGAAGAGCCCAAATCACTTGGGAAGCGACAGCCTGAAGCAAAGCAGCTGCACAAGGAGGTTGCTCAGTGTCTCACTGGTGCTTGGACAGGCTCTGTTCATATCAGCTTCATCTCAGGTAAATGGTTCAACTTGGTGGGAATAAGGGAAGATCCTGATTTGTCAGTGTTTTGCTGTGTGTACTGCCTGGTGTGGAGATCTTTGTTTCCATGGTTGTTGGGAGAGGCAGTTGGAATAACAGGGCTGGCATTGCCAACACATGAGTGCCCTGTCCTTCCAAACTCCCACCTGGCAGGGGGAGACTGGGCAGCACTGGTGAGTTTGTGTGGGTGCTCCAGAGAGTCCTTTACCTGCAGCCAAACCCAGGGGCTGGCTGAAATCATCACAGTTTACAGCCATGGATGTTGTTTTAGGGGTCTATTTTGTATGAGCTGATTACCAGGCTTTTCCCTGGCAGTTGTGTGGGGAGTGACCACAGAAGCCTTTGTTGGTCTGACAATTCATACCTGGATCTCAGCCAGAGCCTGGAGCAGAGCTCCAGCTCAATCCCACCTGTTCCCAATGACATCAGAACTCCTGGGGATTGTTCCTGGGACCTCCCTCCTGCAGAGCCCAAGAGCTGCCGCTGCAGGCACAGGTCTCTCTCTCATGAGCCATTTGCACTGAGAGCCATAATTTCATGGAATTCTGGAATGGTTTGCGTTGAAGGGACTGTAAAGCCCACCCAGTCTTACCCCACTGCCATGGGCAGGGACGCCTTCCACTAGACCAAGTTGCTCCATCCAACCTGGCTTTGAACCCTTCCAGGGACGGGGCAGCCACCACCTCCCCGGGACAGAAGGAGAACATTGATATGGATCTAGTCCATAAATATATTCTATGGATCCTTGTGACCAGAGGTCAAACCCCTCCGTGCTTCCACTGCCAAAAGGATTTGGTTGCTTCCACGTTTATTTCCTCCAGGTCACAGACAGGCGGTTTGGGGTCAGTGGCCACCCCTGGCGGGTGAGTGCAGCAGGCGGTCCCAGCGGCGCCGTGGGCCTCGTGCTGGTGTGAGCAGTGCTGCCTGCTGGGCGCACTGGTGCTCCCGGAGCAGCTGCTCCTGCTGATCTTGCAGCCGGATTTTGGCGTCCTTGAGGAGCTGGCAGTGTTGGAGGAGGCCGAGCAGCTCCTGGCGCAGGTGCCCGTTCTCTGCTTTCACCTGCTCCACGTGCTGGATCAGAGCTTGGAGCGCCACTTCCTGTGCTCTGCAGGTGAGCTCCTGCATCCTCTGGTGGAATTCCTGCTCACAATCAGCCTTTTCCTGCAGGAACCTGCTCCTGATGGCGTGGGTTTCCTCAGCACACCGTATCCTGGTGACTCGCAATTCTTTCTCCAGCGCCTTCACCCTCTGCTCCGCCTGGACTAACAGGTCCCTGTACGGCTCCAGCTCCTCCAGTTCCGTGTCCAGGAGTGCAACCTCGGCCTCCGTGTCCTGCAGGGAGCTCCTCACCTCCTGCTCCTTCACAGCATACTGTGGGATCAGCTCCTCCTTCTGCGCCTGGATTTGGGCCAGATCCCGGCAATTCTGGTCGTTCAGGGTGATAACCATATGCGGGGGGTCCTGGCTGCACTTTGCTGTGCAGGACAGGTAAGCCTGGTTCTGCTTCTGACTCCCCTGGGCTTCCTTTTCCAGGCATTTGTTTCCCTGCAGGAGCTGCTCCGCTCTTCCCAGGTACGTGTCCAGGTGTTCTGTGAGGATCCTGCATTCCTCCTGCAGGTACAGCTTCCTCTCCTGGGGGGGGTTTTCCATGTCACTTATTTCTTTGGGTGTCTCTCCATCCTTGGTCCCCATTCTTTGCTTGTTTTTCCCAGCAGTCACGGCGTCTTCTTTCCCCTTGGATTTGGATGCCCTTTCCCAATCAAGCTGTGAAAAACTGGAACAGAAGGAAAAAAGGCCAGTTCAGAGCAAATATTTTTGCTGCAGTTCTTCCCTTGTGTTTCCAACTGGTTCTTCCAGCAGATCAAATGTTTGACCCAAAACTGTTTGGGGTGGAAGCGCAGGTGCCATACCTGGATTTGCATTTCCCATCCTGAATTGCCTCAGGAGAAAACCAAAAATGCGCATTTTTTAAGATTTCTCTTTTTTGCCATATAATGCTAGGATATTCCTAACAGTTTGGAGAGTTTGGAGGAAAAAGTGCAAATATGCCCCGTTCCTGCCTCACTGATTCCAGTGTCTGAAAAGGCATCCCAAACCAGTATCTCCTGTCCCAAACCAGTATCTCACATCCCAATTTCAGGAGATTCTCTTTTAAAAAATATTCATCAGCATTATTTTAATGAGATTCACGTTTTTTAACACTTTTTAAGCATTAATTTCAGGATTGACTGAATTTATGAACTCTTTATTCCAGTGTAGAATGCTGAAATTCAGGATTTAGAGCCAGAGTCTGACAAGTCTGATAGTTTTAGTGAATATTTTTAATTAAAAATTCTCATTTCCTAATACAATTCATGTCAATTTTTAAGGAAAAAAAATGCAGAATTCCAGGAGATGGGTGAAAAACAGAATAAATCCACTAAAATCCCTGCACAGGCTGCACTGATGCTGGAATTTTGGGGGGTTGGTGCAGGGGATGTGTGAGGGTCAGAGAATTCCCAAATCCCCGTGGGAAAAGGACAAAGTTGGGTTTGTACAAACTTTGGGATTTTAAGGCACTGACCTTCCCTGCTCCCAGGTTTTCCAGCTGCTTCCCTGGTTCCACTGCTTCTGGTTTGCTGCTGGCCAGACTGGTCCTGGAGCCCAAGTGTTTGGGAGCTGTGTCCATGGAGATGAGGAGTGAGATCACAAGGGGGAGGTCCACAGTGAGTCCCTGGGAAACTGCAGTGGGTTCCCATCCCCAGTCAAGTTCCACAGTGGGATCTGATCCCCGAGGAAGCTCTGCAGCAGGATCCCATTCCCTGGGAAACTCTGTCACCAGCACCCCCAGATCCTTTTCCATATTTCCAGCCACTCTGCCCCAAGCCTGGAGCCTTCCATGTGGTCATTGTGACCCCAGGGCAGGACCCAGCACTTGGCCATGCTGACCCTCACACCATTGACCTCAGCCCGTCGATCCCATCCCATCCCATCCCATCAATCCAGCCTGGCCAGATCCCTCTGCAGGGGGATCCAGGATAAGTTTGGTCAAGGCACGTGGCTGATGGAAGGAGGCAGGAGGCTGTGCCAGTTCCTAAAGGTGACAGCTGGGTCTCCAAACCCTCAGCTTTTCCTGGGATCCCAGCTCCCAGGGCAGCATGCAGGATTGAATTTAGTAGGATTTATAGAATTTATGTATCTGGAGCAGTTAATGATTATTTTAGTGTTTCTTGAAAACCTTGGGAACGGGATGTGTGGAAAGATGGATGCTGAAATAAAAAGCTGTTTCCGCTTTCATAGAGATGGTGGCCAAAATCTGCAGGAAACAAGAGGAGTTTTGTTATAACATGAGGTGGAAAACTGGGAAATAAAGCTGAGAGGTAGGGGAAAAAAAAGGATGGAAGGAGCAGCCAAAATATGGCAAAAAGCTGAAATGGATTTCTTATTCTTGTTCCATATTATCATGGAATCCTGGGACGGTGGTGGGTTGGAGGGACTTTACAGCTCATCTTGTTCTGCTCTGTGCCATGGGCAGGGACACCTTCCACAGGACCAAGCCCTGTCCAACCTGACCTTGAACACTTCCAGGGACGGGGCAGCCACAGCTTCTCTGGGCAGCCTGTGCCAGGGCCTCCCCACCCTCACAGGGAAGGATTTCTTCCCAATGTCCCATCTAATCCTGCCCTCTGGCAGTGGGAAGACATTCCCCCTCGTGCTGTCCCTCCAGGCCCATGTCCAGAGTCACCAGAGCAGGGTCAGGTGGAGAAAAATGAAAAGGAAACTCATGGATTGAGTTAGAACCAGTTTAATAATTCGAAAGAAAATTTAAAAATATGGGAAAGGAGAAAAAAAGTCAAAAAGAGAAGACAATCCCCACTGTGCCCCTCTTTCCCCAACCCACACAGCTGCAACCCGACACCCCAGCCATGGCTCAGGGAGGGTGTCCACAGGGCTTGTCCAGTGTCCACCCTTTGGGGGGGGCTCTCTGTGCCCCCGGCCAGTTCTGCCATCCTGGTGACGCCAGTGGCTCCATCCCTGACACCTTGTCTTCAGCAGCCGTGATGACCTTATGGCTCAGGGGATGCTGGTGACAGCTGCCAGCACTGCCAGGAGGAGTCCAGTGAGGCCTGGGGGGTCTCTGGGGACACTTCTGCCTGGGGAGGCCAGAGAAGGGGGTCAGGGGGTTTGTGCAAAGTAGAATAAAAACTAGAAATCCCTCATCTTGGGGTGTGAAATAGTGCTGCCCCCAGGAAACAAGCCCACCATTGGGACAACACCATGACATCCCATCCTATCCTATCCCATGCTCTCCTGTGCCAGGCCGTGCCATCCCAGGAAAGCCGCTGGAGCCATGCAATGCCACACACCCAAAGCCCCGCCACCTCCCTCAGCTGCCCCACCACAAACTCTCCTGCCCCAACAGAGCTGGTGCCCTCGTGCCCCCCACACCCAGCTGCAGGTGTCCCCACGCCAGGAACGTCACCTCGGAACCACGCGCAGTTGTATTTGCTGTGCACGCCATGGGAGCGGAGGTGGATGTAGATGTCGTCCCCTTGGTGGGTGATATTGGTGACCTTGAAGGTCTCAAAGGGTGGGATGAGGACCTCCTCCTCCTCGGGGTAGTTGGAGAAGTACCGGATGTCAGCACCGTGGCAGGTGTCCACCTCAAAGGTGGTTCTGGTGCCGTAGGACTTGCTGACATTTTTCAGCAAGGAGGTGGAGGCGAACTGGCCAAAGCGGATGATCTGTCCGATCCTGCTGGTGAAGCGGATACCATCGATACCCCGGTACACGTGGAGGCAGTGGGGGTGGCCCTGGGCACCCCGCAGCTCACTCAGGGCCTCAGTCAGCAGGAAATGCAGCACCTTGAAGTGGAAGGTGTCCAGGTACTCCCGTCGGGAGCGCCCGGCCACACGCACAGCCCTGTTGAACTCCAGGTACAGGCCCTCCTCCATCGTGTAGGCCAGGAGGGCGATGGCCTGTTCCAGCTGCAGCAGGAAGGGGCGGCCCAGGTAGGGGCGGCTGCCCCATTTGGCTGCGGCCCTGTTCCAGGCCTCGGCGTAGTCACCGTGGGGGACAAACTCCGTGCGGTTGAGTGCTGGCAGCACCCTCACCATTTTGAAGTGGCAGCGCAGGTACTGGTCATCGAAGGAGTTGGGGGCCATGTCCAGTCCAATCTCCTTGATGGCGCTGCTACGGTCCCACCAGTGCAGGTGGATGCTGGTAGCCAGGGTCCCAGCCAGCAGCACCAGCACCAGTGACAGGAGTTCCATGGTGGGCAGAGACTCCCCAGGGACCCCTCGGACCCTGCAGGGACTCTGGGGGGGATGTGGGCAGTTCCTCTGTGAGGGGCTGAGGAGGTCGGGAGGGAGAGAGGGGACAGCCCAGGGAGAGGGGGGTACCCCAGCTGCATCTCTGGCCAGAGAGGCCCCCCAGCCATGTCCCAGTAGTGCCCTGACCCCAAGCCTGGTCCCATGGGCTGCTGTCCCCCACACATCCAGCATCCCGGCCTGGTCCCCACAGCTCCATGGCATCACTCCCAGGACCCTGACCCAAAGTGTTACCTGTGCCCTGTGGTGGGTGCAGGGTCTGGGTGCTGCTCTCAGTCCATCCCTGCACTCCTGGACAGGGGACATGTGGTTCCTCTGGCATTTTATAGCTGAGATAGCTGGGCTTGGATCCAGACACTCTCCCTGCTCCTGGGAAATTTTACTGTTTCCCCCACAGGACTCAGAGAAGCCACTGTCCCCTCTAGCCCCTGGAATGGGCAGGAACCCCCTGATAAATCCTCTCAGCCCCCACCCAGGTGTGGTGGGTTGAAATAATTCAGCAAAACCACAAGCAAAAACAAAAGGTTGCAAAAGCAAAGGCAAAAAAATAAGATTTTATTCTCTACTTCCCATGAGTAGGTGAAGTCCAGCCGCTTCCCAGAAAGCAGGGCTCCAGCACTTGGAGCCATTTCTTCAGGAGGCAAATATTGCAAATAACAAATTTCCCCCACTTCCTCCTCCTTTTCTGAGCTTTTGTATCTGAGCCAAGGTCATGTGCCCTGGGCTATCCCTGTGGTCAGCTGGGTCAGCTGTCCTGGCTGTGTCCCCTCCCAAGGCCCTGGCCTGACAGATGGGAGCTGGAATGTTGGGGAGATGATGCTGGTACAGTGCCAGCCCTGCTCAGCAGCACCAAAGCACAGGGGTGTCATCGGTACCTGCCCAGGTCCCGCTGCCGAGCCCAGCTGGGAGGGCTGCCAGGGGAACAGGAGCTCCAGCTCAGTCACTCCCAACACACCAGGGTGAGGGAAGGTCCCACTGTGGGGCCAAGGGGCACCAGGAGGGAGAGATGGAGGGGACAGAGCCCAGGATGGACTGGGGCAGGACCTGGGGATCCCCCGGTGCTCACCCTGTCCCCAGGCTCAGCTCAGACTCACTGCCTGGGTGAGTTTATGGCAGCAGAATCCCTTGAAGTTCTCAACAGTTATTGATTAACTTGAGTTTAGGCTCTGCAGAGCCTAAACAGGATCAGGACAGGCCAGATTGATGGGCCAAGGCCTAGGGGATGAGGTTCATTGGGGCCAGGTTCTGGGTCCTGCCCTTGTGTCACCACAGCCCCCTGCAGAGACCTGGGCCTAGGGCAGAGCTGCTGGAAAGCTGGAAGAGGACCTGGAGGTGCTGGTGACAGTGGCTAAACAGGAGCCCAGGTGTGCCCAGGTGGGCAAGAGGCCAATGGGACCTGGCTGGTATCAGCTGGAGTGTGGCCACAGGCCCTGGCCAGGCCTGTGCTGGGCACTGTTTAGTCACCTCCAATCCTGGGTCAGTTTTGGGCCCATTCCAACTAAGAAGGACATTGAGGGGCTGGAATGTGTCCAGGGAAGGGCAACAGTGCTGGGAAAGGGTCATCCAGCCTTTCCAAACCCCTCTGCAGAGGTTCCTGCCCTCCTGCAGATCCATGCTCCTGCCCAGCCTGGTGTCCTCTGTGAGCTGGCTGAGGTGCCCTCAAGCCCCTTGTCCAGAGCATTGATACAGACATTGAACAGGACTGGCCCCGGTACTGAGCCTAGGGAATCCCACTGGTGTCCGGCCCCAGCTGGATGTAGCCCCATTGCCCACCATTCCCTGGGCCCTGCCATGAGCCATCGAACAGTGCACCTGTCCAGGCCAGGAGCAGCCAGGTTCTCCAGGATAATGTTGTGGGAAACGGTGTCAGAGCTTTACTCGAGTCCAGGCAGACACATCCACAGCCTTTCCCTCAGCCACTGAGAGGGTCACACTGTCACAGAGGGAGATCAGGTTGGTCAGGCAGGACCTGCCTGTCACAACCCTGAACTGGCTGGGCCTGATCCCCGGCTTGTTCTGCACATGCTGCGTAATGACACTTGGGATGATCTGTTCCGTGGCCTTCCCAGGCACCAAGGTCAGGCTGGCAGGCCTGGAGTTCCCTGGACCCTCCTTCTGGCCGTGCTTGTGGATGGGCATCACATTGGCATCTCCAGTCATCTGGGACCTCTCTGGGCAGCCAGGACTGATGATAAACAACGGAGAGCAGCTGGGCAAGCTCTCCCTCGAGAGACACATTTTATCAAACCT
This sequence comes from Corvus cornix cornix, assembly GCF_000738735.6. Taxonomy (NCBI): domain Eukaryota; kingdom Metazoa; phylum Chordata; class Aves; order Passeriformes; family Corvidae; genus Corvus; species Corvus cornix. The sequence continues at coordinate 154,080,788 of NC_046333.1, read as the reverse complement.
CTGAGCCTTATGCAGAACTGTAATTCTTGTCTTTGTCCCTGCCATGATCTTGCACCTCTGCTGAGGCTTAGGTAGATCAATGAAACCATTCTCAAAGCATCATGGGTTTGCTCCATTGTACTGCCCCTCCACTTATAGGAAACAGGGGACCATCCTATACTTGTACAAATGCTCAGAGCTGGCCCGAAAATTTAAATTTCATCTGTCTAATTCCTAATGGCCAATTCATTGTCTCTCACACAGATCCTGCTGTCACGCCCATATTTCCTGGCTCCCTTGATGATTTCTGACAGGGCACGACACCAGCTGATGCATCACTCCAGGTACTGCCCCAGAAATAATAATTGGTATGAAGTCACAGGTTCGTGTTCCATGTGGCAGGATTGCTCTATTACAGGATTGCTGTGACAGACACAGCAGGATATCTCTGATACAGACACTGCAGTTGAGGCAAATGAAAGCTCGATAAACCCAAATGTTTAAAAATGGAATGCCAGGACAAGGGGGAATGGCTTCCTACTGCCAGAGGGCAGAAATGGGATACTGAGAAGAAATCCTTCCCTGTGAAGGTGGGGAGACCCTGACCTGGGTTGCCCAGAGAAGCCGTGGCTGCCCCACCCCTGGAAGTGTTCAAGGTCACGTTGGACAGGGCTTGGAGCAACCTGAGCTAGTGGAAGGTGTCCCTGTCCATGGCAGGGGCATGGAACTGGATGGGCTTCAATGTCCCTTCCCACCCAAACCCTTCTGTGATTTCACAACTTCATAAATTCCTTTCTTCCCAGTTTCATAGCCTCTGCCTGTGGTGGACGGTGAAGCTGAAAGGACAACTTTCCCCTCCTCCTGCCTGCACAAGGACCAGTCCCCCACCAATGTTTTACCAGTGCCTCAAGCTCTGGTGTCACTCAGGCACTGGTCACTTTCTGCTCATTGCAGGATTATTTCTGACTCTGCAGTCTGAGAAATACAGTATCTTTCCTGCCCTGGGTTGATGTCCCAGGTGTCCCAGGCTGTTCCTGGGTTGTGCCCAGTGTCGCACAAGTGTGGGTATGAAGAGTTGTCACAGTCAGACTGTGAGGAAGGAGGATTTGATCTCTGAAAGAAAAATGAGAGAGAAATGAGGTAAACAACCATGGCAGGAGCTGGTGGAGAGCTAGGTGCAAGGCGAAAGGAGCTGGAACGGAGAATTGCATCTGGAAAGGAGACGGTCTGAGGGCCATGTGACAGCGCTGGGATAAGAGATAGAGCAGGGTTAAACTTCAATGAGGAGAAACTGGACAGGAAAGATAAAGAGTGACAAAGCAGCCAGGAAACTGTGAAAGCAGTAGGGGATAGAACAGGGAGGACTGCAGTGTCCTGGGACAGCTCAGAGGCAATGATTCCCTTTGCATTTTGGCTTTTATCACGAAGCAGCACCTGGGTGCTGTGTCCCAGAACAGACATGTGTGGGCTTTAATCCATCTGTTGTGCCCTGTGCAGGGAGAAGGGATGGAGGCGGCTGCTCATTGTTTCTCTTGTGGCAGAGCTTTCTCCAGCTTCACACTCCAGGAGTCCTCGATTCCTGTTCCACGCATGAGCATTGACTGAGCTCTATCCACGAGGACCTGTTTCATGCTCCTGGTTGCCTTTGTGCACAGTCTCTGGTCCCACCAAGTTTCTACAAGAGAAATGCTGCTCCACGACAGAATTTCACGCCGTGGCAGGGGCTTTTTGCAATGTGTTTTCCTAAATCCGATCCCCAGATCTGGCACCTGCCAGTGATGCATGTCCGTGTGTGTCCGCCTGTGTTTGTGTCTGTGTCTCTGTGCCTACCCATGAGTTACTGAGGGAACCCCCAGACCCCGCTGTGCAAACACATTCGGGCTCGTTCTTCTCTCGGGATGTTTTTCCTCCTGGATGTTTTCCGGGAGGCGGGGGTTGGCGGCTCCAGGGGGATGGTCCCCCTGCCGGACGCGCCTCCGGTCCATCTCAGGCCTGCGGCGCCGGCCCCCGGGGCGGTGCCGGGCGGCGGCGTGCGGGGCGGGGGGGAGCGGACTCCATTTCCCAGGGACTCCGTTTCCCAGGGACACCCGCGGAGGGCGGCGCGGCCCCGGGCGCAGTCCGGGAGCGGCACCGGGAGCAGCTCCAGGCCAGGGCGGAGGGAGCGGAGCGGAGCGGGGGCGCTGCCGCAGCGGGAGCGCGGCCGCCGCTCGGCGCAGCCCGGCCCGGCCCCGCACATCCGGGCGCTCCCGCAGGCCCGGCTCCTATCCCGGCCCGGCCCGGGCGATCCCGGCCGGCTCGGCCCGGCCCGGCCCGGCGCGATGCTGCGCTGCATGCCGCCGCTCTGGCGCTGCAACCGGCACGTGGAGGCGCTGGACCGGCGGCACTGCTCGTTGCAGGCCGTGCCCGAGGAGATCTACCGCTACAGCCGCTCGCTCGAAGAGCTGCTGCTGGACGCCAATCAGCTCCGCGAGCTGCCCAAGGTGAGCCCCCGACCGGCACTGCCGCCCCACGGCTCCCGGAGCGCGGCTCGGCCCGGCCGCGGCCGCTCCGGCCCGCCCGAGCGCTGCCCCGGCCTGCGCGGTCCCGCTCGCCGAGCGGCCTCCGCTGAGCCCGGCGCCCTCCCGTGCTCAGGGGGCCGGGGCCGGGCGCTTGTGCCGCGGAGCAGCGCCGCGGGGAGTCCGTGCGCCCCGCGGGGACCGGCGGGCGCGGTGCGACCACCACGGGCCGAGACCGTGGCTGAGGAGGAGCCCTCCGCTGTGAGGGGCATGTCGGCTGCTCGATTAGCGGGATAAAGGGGTGTCCCCTGCCCGCGGGGAGATCGCTTTATCCGAGTCATCAGTCCTGTGACAGTCACTGCCAAGCGAAGCACAGCATGAATTAAAAAAAACTCTGGTTTAATCAGTAAGCTGCAAAAAGTGTCGAGTAAGTTAATTAAAAGCGATAGAACTGCTTTATAGTTATGATCGTAGGGCTACAGGGATGCTCCAAGGGCTGGAGCATCTCTGCCGTGAAGACAGGCTGCGAGAGCTGGGGGTGGGTGTTTGGTGTTTGGCCTCGAGAAGAGAAGCTCTGGGGAGACCTTAGAGCCCTTTCTATTGCCTAAAGGGGCTTCAGGAGAGATGGAGAGGGACTTTGGACAAGGGCCTGGAGGGACGGGACAAGGGGGAATGGCTTCCCACTGCCAGAGAGCAGAGTTAAAAGGGTTATTGGGAAAAAATTCTTTCCTGAAGGGTGGCATGGCCCTGGCACAGGTTTCCCAGAGAAGCTGTGGCTGCCCCCTTCCTGGAAGTGCCCAAGGTCTGGTTGGATGGGGCTTGGAGCAGCTTGAGATAGTGGAAGGTGTCCTTGCCTATGGAAGCGGGGGTGGGACTGGATGGTCTTTAAGATCCCTTCTATCCCAAATCATTCCTTGATCTGGGGCTCCAGCCTGCACTTGCAGCTTCTGTTGCCATTCTGTTCAGCCGCAGAGCTCTCCACACAGGGAACACCAGGAGAAGCCCTCCGTGTGCTGTTCCACGCCACCGTGATCTCTGCAGAAGCAGAGGACTGGACATCTGCTCCACTGCCAGCTTGGCCCAGGATCTCCTGACTCCCAAGGCTTTGCTTTTGCAGGGCAGGGTGCTGGGATGGGATGAGCTCTTGTGTTTGTGTCCTGAAGTACCATGCAGCTGGAACCCAAGCCGTGATGCTCCCATTCTGCCTGGTAATCTGGTACACGGGATGCTGCAGATGGGAATTTGAACCTGCCTCTTGGGAGGTACTGGGCTGTGGGATATTCCAGAGGAAGTTTTATCGTGTATCCCCTGTGGAGACTGTATGATTTTTTTAAAGTTATTTAAGTTCTGCCTGTGCCAGAGAGAGAAGGTGTTTGGCTGCAGTGTGTTTGGAGAGATGGTCTTCAGAGAATATAGGCTGAGTTGCCTGTTTATTAAAAAAATTGAGAAGTAGGTCATTAGCTTTCAAGTTTTTTATTGGATTACTGACATGTTATGGAATTTATCATTAAATGTAGAAAAAAAAAACCCTTACAAACCAGAAACTTGGTTTTGATTCAGACCAAAGTAGTTTGGTTCAGTTTTGTTAAAACATACAGTTGACGCATCCCCGCCCAAGCAGATTCTCTTGTCTGGAAGCAGCAGTTCTTGCTCTGGTATTTTTGGGTTCTGTTTGTCTTTCCTGCTTGTCTCTTCCTGAATCCTGGTGAGCTCGGCTGCCTGTGGGATTGAGTTGTGAGGTTGTTTAGGTCTGGAGACACCAGTGTGATACTCTCTGCTCTTCTGTCAGGTAGCTCAGCATCTTGTTGTACTTTAGGTGGGAAGATTTCCCAAACTACTGGGAAATGTGTGTTATGGGCAGGCTGGGACATGGGAATGGGTGTCAGTCCCGTCTGCAGAGGAGAGTGATTGCGACAGCCGTGGAGAACCTGCTGGTCCCTGTGCTCTCAGCTTCATGTATCCTGCTGAACAGTCACAGCCCAGCCTTGTGCTACATGGAACCCCTTGGAACTGGGACAACCCGGGGTTTGTGAGCTTGGAAGAGCATCTTTTGGATTATAAATGCAAATTTTATACTGACATTTTACTTAGCCTGTGATGGTGTGGACACAATCCTTCCTGTGATCGCAGGTGCTCTGTGTGTGCCCTTTGTACCTTCCAAAGAGCTTCTGTTTCACTTAACTGTGGCATCTGTTCGGCCTGGAGCATCAGGGTTCTTGCCATGACCTGTCCTGGGCTCACAGGCTCCTCTCTGGCGTTTGAGTTCCCCTTTTGGAGTCTTCTGGCAAAGAATTATTAGAAGAACAAATTGAACAGAACAGTGAGGTCCTGATCCCCTGGTCTCAAGGAGATGAAGTAAATCAGGAGAGGGACAGAGAATGGGGAGCAGCAAACGGTGTAACCAGACCCAATGTATAACAGCTTTTGCACAAGGGAAGTGAACGCTCTCAGGATGCCTTCATCTGTCTGGGAAAGGCAGTAAAAGGTAGAGCCATTCCCCATCTGATGGCAGAGGCCTAGAGTGTAAATGATGGCCCAGAGAGGGTGGACAGGGAGCAACTGACTGCTGCCGCTGCTTGCAGGAGAGCATTGAGTGAAACGAAAAAGGGCTCAGTTCAGAGCAAATTAAATCATTTTTCATGCAAAATGTAGTTTAACTGAGCTGCAGAACCACTTGGCACATGACATAACAGTGCTTTGAGTTAACATGAGCTCAGGAGAGAAGTGGAGCAGTTCACGAAGGAGAAAACCACCAAAAATGAGGATCTGCAGACACCACTGTGTGTTTGCACTGCGTGTCCTGGGAGAGACTTGGAGGGAGTTTGGCTTTGGACTTGCTGTACTCACACTCTTCCTTCTCAACCCCTGTCTGGAGCTGCTGAGGGCTTTCTCTGGCCATGCCAGGTGTCAGCCCATCCCCAGCCAAACCTAAATGCCCTCATATGACAGCTGAACATCAGGTGCCTGCCGCTGTGGACAAGAAGGGAGACAAGCAGAGCAGTCCTGAGTGCTGCTGCTCCTGAGAACAGCCAGGGACTTTGGGGATGCCAGAGGTGCTGAGCCTTGGAGACACATTGGGCAGAGAAAGCAGACTCGCGCCCCACTGTGTTTCCCCTTTCCAGCCCCTCCAGGTTCCCTGTGGCTGGTGCCATGGTTGGTCCAGAGGTGTGTGAGGAGGAGGAGGAGGAGGAGGTATGCAGTTGGTAGAACAAGAAAGCAGGTTTGATCCACCTTAGGTTTGACTCTGTGTGTCTTGAAGGTTTGTGTTCGCAGTGCTTCCCTGAGCAGTGCCAAGGTGTGTTTGGTCCCAGGCACGCAGGTTACTGCAGGAAGGATGTTGCTGTTGGTAGGGACAGATACATAAGGCAGGAGTAGGAATCTGTGTAGTATGAGGTGGATATGGTGATGAAAATTGAAAATAAACTGGCCTTCCACCAGGAAGAGGGAAGGTGGGAACACTGGGTTTAGGCACACACTGCCCCTGAGGGATGGTGGTGGGCAAGGTCTTTGGTTGGGTCAGGGGGATGTTTTCCATGTGAGGAGCCCTTCATGGTAACAAGGCTTTTGTGGGAAAGAGACCCTGGGAGGAGGGTTTGTGCTTTCCATGAGGTAAGGTGGAGAAAGGGCAGTTTGCTTGTTTCACAGAACAGGGCTGCACATGCCCATTCCATGGGAGAAAGTCTAAAGGACACAGAGATGTGCCTGTGAAGATCTGTCAGAAAAGTGGGAATGAGAGAACATTTACAGCCTTGGGCAGCAAGTTTGTGTTTGAGGGCTCAAGCAGGGATTTTAGGGAAGACTTCTCTGTGGAGATGATTTTTGGGGTGAAAGGATTGGAGGGATGGCTTTTGGAAAGATCAAACAACTCTCCTGAAAATACCTGAGTTTATATGGTTCCTCTTCTGAGGGGTTTCTTACCCAGCACCAGCTGGGTTTTTCAGATGGGCTTTTATGTGTCCTTATTCCACCCGTTCCAGAAACATGGAGTCTCTTGCTCTTTCTGTGGCACCATTTTCCTCTGCAGAATTTCCAGAGTGCCCTTTGTGCTGCTGCTCTGCTCCAGATCTGATGGGATGCTCTGCCCATGTCCTGGGATTGCCGAGTGACACTACTGTGCTTTCTCCTCACTTCTCCCTTCCCAGTTGTGGAAGTGAACCTGTGTTTCTCTCCATCCTGTAGTGCTGGGTACTCTTCTATCTGCTCTTGCTTCGTCGCTTGTCCCTTGTGGAAACTTGCCTGTTTTGAGCCTAAATTTCCCCTTAGGGTGGCTCTGCTTGGGCTGTTTGAAGGGATTGATTAAATCTGTGTGGGAGCATCTGCTGCCCCATTGCAGGGATTTGCTGCCAGGGTGATACCACATGATTTAATGAAAAATTATAAATTCCCTTTGATAAGTTGCCTGTGCTTTCCACGAGGGTGTCTGAATTCCAGAGGTGGAAATTACTTGCTCCGTGCTGACTTCTGCTATACCTATCTTGCAGAGAGTGGTAGCTACAGGGTATCGGCAGGAGCACGGTGGAGAGCAGATCCTGCATTGGGGGTGTAGGTTTTGGAAATACAGCTGGCTTAATCACTGCATCAGAGCTGCCTAACACCTAAGTCATCCAGGCCACTCCGTCAGCACTTGAGAAGCACAGGTCTCACCAGGAAGGAATGAACACAGTGTGGAATTTGGAGCACTTGGAGGTGGCAGACAACAGAGCCAGTCACAGCCCAGAAGGATCCAGAGACTCTTGGTGTGCTTTTGGAGGAGTGCTTTGGTTTGGAGTATAGGGAGGCAAAAGGGAGGTTGGAGGAGACCTGGGTGGAGCAGAGCTGGTAGGGCCTGGTGTAGGAGGACAAGAGGGTGGAGCTGAGTAGGAATTGAAATCCTGAACAAGTCTGTGCAGAGGGAGGAGACCTCAGAGCTCTCGTGTGTCAGCATGGGTGTGCACAGGGACAGGCCAATGGACACCTCCTGGGGGAATACTGGGGCTGGAGGTGTCTGAGGCTGTGGGCAGGCTGTGGGCAGGCTGTGGGCAGCACAGAGAGGAAACTCAAGGGCTGGCTGTGGTCCCAAGAGTTTTAGCAGTGGTGCTGAAGAGGGAAGCTCCCGGCATTTCAAATGTAGGGGCTGCAGTTCCACTGCTTTGCTTTTTCCTCACTACAGCTCTCATGGCAAACTGAGCCCCGTGCAGAAAACACTCTTCCCGCTGCTCAGTGAGCTGATAACCACTTGCACTGGAAATTGTGGGAGACGGACACTGAGGAGAGGAGCCCATTTCTGTCCAGGGCAGGTCCTTCCCTGTTTGGGCTTGTTGCTGTTTGCATCATGGCAAGGCCCTTTGAAACTGGCTGGGTTTCAGCAGTTCCTCCTGTTTGGCTGCTGTGGCCTGGGGCGAGAGCATCCATGTCCTATGTCCGGAGCCAGGATCCCAGTGCACCAGGGTGAAGCTCAAGGCCATGGTTGCTGCTTTCCCAAAGCAAAATGGGGCCTCACAAAGCTAATTAAGAGCAGCTTTTAATTTCCTGGCATCTGAGGGCTGTAAGGAGGATCTTGGGTTTTATTTACTTCCATGGAAGAGTAAAGCTTCTCCTTTTAATCTCTCTGTACTAATAGCCCTTCCCTGAGAAAGTCAGGGAGCCGGGAATCCTCCGTGGCTCACTGTGTGGAGCCAGCCTTGGAGCCTGTCAAGGCTTGATGTGCAGAGGGCACCTCCTCTTGCTCTGGATGTGCTTCTTTCCATCCCAGGCTGTGTCAAAGCTACAGCTGCATTTGTTTAGCAAAACCAGCCAACAAACTGGTTTCGCTTGCTGGTTGTGAGACTGGTGTGCAGAGCTGGCATGGCTCTCCATGCTTTGGAGGACCTCAGGAACCCTGTGGGTTAATGGGACAGCTGGATGTGTTTGTCTCTCCAAAAGCCATGTGTTCTGGATTGCTGCTGCCCAGAAGTTAGAATAAGCGTAGGCCATGTCCCCTGCATCCTCCCATGGTGACAGCGGAGGTGTGGGATCTATGCTGGGGGTGGCAGCAGCCAAATAAAGGCTCAGTCACAGAGAAAAGAGCTGATAAAACTCCTGGACATACAATTCTTGGATACACAAACAGGGAACAGGAGAGAGGCGCGCAGATGGAGTTTACGCTTGGGGTCTGTGAATGGGAAGTGACTGTTACTATTCACTTCCCTGAGCTCCGAGGTGTGTTCAGCTCTGTGTGGGACAGGCATGGGTGTGCTGTCCAGCCTGGGTCTCCCCAGCAGCTTGGCTCTTGGAGGAGGTTCAGGTGCGTGGAATAGCGAGGTACAGAGGCAGCTGGGCAGCAGAGAGCTTTAGTGGCGTAAAAAGTTCATGAAAATTCAGGTGGCCGTGGTTGGAATGGCTCTGCCTCTCACCAGACCTTCCTTGGCACTGGTGTGGTACTTGTGGGGAGGTCAGCGGTGGAAGCTCCTGCTCAGTCTTTCCCAGGTTGTTATAAACCTCTCTGTAGCTCTCTGTTGGGTGATTTAACACCTGCCCTGTCTGTGGGTGCATCACTGCCAGCTTGGTTGGCCCCTTTGGGGTTCCTGCTGTTGCTTGCTGATGCTTCCCTGTGTCAGTTGCCTAAGCCTTGCTGGTGCTCCTGACACTGTCTCTGAAGCCTGAATGTGACATTGCAGAGGCCCTGCCTGCACCTCACACGTGTCTCCAGTTCCCTTTGGATGCTGCTGAGTGTCTGCCAGGAAGGGTTAATTCATTGATGGTTGGAGGTAGAGGCAGGGCTGGGTTAACCTCTTCAGGTCTCCTCTGACGTGTTCTGTGTGTTTCCTGCATTTTGGAACACTGTTTTGCCATCTCCCTGGCAGGAACTTGGCTGAGGCAGTGGTGGGAGTGTGATGGATGGAAAGGATGCTCTGTGCTGAGCAGAGGATGTGGCATCACAGCATCTCTATGGGCTCCAACTCCTTGTTCCATTCCTGGTTCAGGGCATTTACTGGTCTGTGTCTGGGCTGTTTCCCTGGGAGCTGTTCCAGCACCTCCTTCCTTGTGCTCTTCCTGCTCAGAGGAGATGTTTGGGTCTGTGTCCTTCCACTCAGGGACACTTAACTCTTCTTCAAGACTTCTCCAGTCCCCCAGATGTGCTTTCCTGCACCCCAAGGGTACAGTCTGCTACTGAGTCCCCTACTTTGCACCAGTTACCGGTCTTGGTCTTATTGCCTTGACTTGGATTCCTGGTATCAGGGTTAGACCTGGTTTGTTGGGGTTTTTTGGTTGTTCTATGGTGCCTCCCTGTGCTGGATAAACTTACTTATGATTTCTGCCTCAGGAAAACACAATCCAATTGGAAACAATTTCAACAGGTTATTGTATAGTACAACTTTTGGCATTGTTCCCTTTGCTAATGGCTGTGGCATTACAGATCAGTCAATTACTTTCTGTAACTGCAAGTTGACCCTCTGCTGAGAAGATGGTTTAGAAGTAGATGGTGTCCTTTGGCTGAACAGGAGAAGGTGATTCCTGAGGTGCTGGTATGCCAGGGAGAGGCCGGGGTGAGAAGTCCTAAACTGTAGGGCAAATCAGAAAGGGGCAGAGGTCCTTGGGTAGTGCTTGTGGTGTGCTGGATTTGGCTGCTTCACCTGTACCCAGGATGCTCTCCCATGAAATATCTCCACAGGTCTCTCCAGATTAATGCTTTTGCAGTAGAATCACAGAATCATTGAGGTTGGAAAAGACCTTCAAGATCGAATCTTGCCTTTGACTGAACACCATTTTGTCAACTAACCATAGCACTAAATGCCATGATTATTTCATATATTCCAGTACTTCAATGGAAAATGCCCCTGAATGCCCTGAGCCTGCTGCAGGGATTTCTGGTCCTTCTGACTTGCCCCATCCCACCGCACAGACTAAGGTGGAGGCTGTAATTGTGGTCGGGGCCCCTCTCCTCACACAGCCATAGTCTACTGGTGCCTCGTGTTGAAGATCGGTCTGAGAGCATCGATCACTTCCCAGGCCTTCGAAGCAATGGGATGCTAATTGTGGTGTCTTGATTTAATTCTGGCTCGGGATTGCCTTTCTGGGGGCCTGGGTTGGTTTGTTGTTTCACCTGGACCAGAGATTCCTCCCTGCTCCTAGTTGTGTCCTCGCTGTGTGCTGGGCAGCAGTTGCTGCCCTGGCCCCTCTGAAGGGGACAGCATTCCTCAGTCCTGCTTCAGTGCCTGAGAAGCAGCAGCTGCTGAGCCTTTGGCTCGGAGACAGCTTGCTTTGTCTGTGCTGGAATGTATTCCCAACACTTAAGTGCTTTTATATATTAGCAGTGCATTCCTCAGGGCCTGATACGGGGTTAAATAGTCGGAAATCCGCTGGTCTGCGTGGGGAGGGCTGTGGGGAGGGCTGTGTCCGGCTGGCAGGAGCAGTCTGCTGGTCACTGGTCTCCTCCTGGCTCCAGTGTGTGGGAGCATGTGGGGCTAGTCCTGTTCGCTGCCCTCAGCGCCCCTGCCCCGCCTCGCTGGGCCCCTTCGTGCCTCTCCTCCTGTGGGCAGGCAAGGAGTGTCCCCTCTCCCCGTGCTCTCTGCTCTGGGTCTGACTGCAGACCTGAGTGTGGCTGGCATGTCAGCGGTGTCTCTTGTCTGAATTGCCTCCTTTCAGGTGTTGGTGACCATGTGCTTGTGGCCAGAGAAGTTCACTAGCCTGGAGCTAGTTCAGGATCTGGCAAATACTGTGAGGAGTGGAGAAGGAAACACTTCTGGAGTGGGAGACAGCTGGGAAGATCTGGTGCTGGGGGGACAGGTGGTCTGTGTCCACTGCCTGAGGTGTTGTCCCACGCCTGCTGAGGTGGGTCAGACCAAGTCCCCGGGTGACTGGCACCTGGATGGTGGTTGTGGTACCCTCCCTCTGGCACCAGGGTTGCCCCTGGGGCTCAGTAGCAGCCGCTCTGCTGGAGCTCCAAACTGATATTCCCACCTCTCAGCAGTGTGATTGCTTGTTTGACCTCTGCTCGTGTTAACTCAGTTATCCTGATCAGATTTTGGTGATTATTCTTGAATTAAGCTATTCTGGGAATAACCATTGCCTTCCTGGTTTCTCTCTGTCGGGAAAGGTGTCTCTTGAGTTTGCTGCCCTGGTGCTGGCTAGAGGGATTGGGCTCTGCTGAAAGTGGACTGAGTCCTGCTCTGCTGAGGGAGCTGTGCAGCCTCTGGAGCTGGCGTCCTGCCTGTGCTGCCCAGCCATGGGATACAGGTCTTTCTGGTTCTGTGGCCTCACCTGTGCCATGCTGGCTTTGAGCACAGTGACTTGGAAGTGCTGGGTTTAACCTTAGAGCTGATCAGCTCCTGGATGTTTTGCTTTGCTTTGCTGCTTGCAGCTCCTCCTGACTCTGTCCCAGGCTGGCTTCCCCCAGAGACAATGCCACTGGCACAGGTGTCACAGATCTCTCAGCACACGTGTGAGAGGAGGGGCCCCAGGTCCCTTCACACTTCACCTGCCTGTAGGTCTGAGACAGGCAAGGCAGACACATGTGCTCGCATGTCCCAGTGCCCAGCTGTGGAGCACGCAGCAGTCTCTGTTTCCTCCAGGGGCAGGTCTTAAGATGTCAAGCCCCTCTTTAACCAGGAAAATGGGAATGAAACACAAGGCTCAAATACATGAGCTGGTTTTGCTGTCAGCATTTGGGGAGCTGCTGTGTTGCACTGGCAGATGGACAGATGGATGGACAGACACCTCCGACCTGCAGTGCAGGATCCCATGCATTCATCCTGCCTGGTGACAAACACAGAACTTAACTAGGAGCCCAGCCCATGGTGGCATGGGAACCAGGCCCTGTTGCTTGTGAATCACAAGGAGAATTGTAATTATTTTCCTGCTGCACAGTCTGATCCTGCCTTTAATTAAACATGTGCTGTCCTGCTGGAGTCAGGGACTGTACCAGCAGGGCTGGACAGTTGGACTTGAAATTCTCTGAAGAGAAATGAGAGGTGAGGAGGCTGAGGAGGACTTTAGCATGGGCACTTCCATGGTTGGAAGGGTTGGCAAAACCTCTGCTCTGGAGTAGAGCTCGTGTTGGAGGAGTTGTCACACAGCAGGCACTGCTGGGGTGCTTGGTTGCTACCAACACTGCTGGCTCAGGGCTAGTGTCTCAGGGCAACCTGGGTTGTCACACATTGTTTTTGAGGAAGAGGAGGTGTCCAAGCCCTGCTATTTGGGCAACAAAGCTGGGAACGCTGTGGCAGTTTTGGCTGCAGAAGCAGGAAGTCTCTGTCGTATTCCAGAGTGAAGATTGTGTTTGAGATGTAGACCCCGTTCCTGATCTCCAGCTGTAGAAATTGTCACTGCCTGGTTTCAGAGCCATTGGCCTGAGTGTCAGGTGGTTGTGACTCTGTGGTTAAGCTGGTGCCTGACTCCTCTTCCCCTGACATGTGTCCTGCTCCCCTCCAGTAGCGCTGCTGTTTCTCACCTGCAGAGATTCTGAGGTGTTGCACTGAAACCTGCCTAAAGCCTGCTTGGCTGAGGGAAAGAATGTCCCCAGGGCCTGTGGTGGCATTGGGCAGCCACCCCCCTTCTTGCCTGCTGTCGGCAGGAGGGGTCCTGGGGCCAAGGCAGCTCCACAAGCTGTCTGTGCTGAGGACAGCATGGCTTCCTCTCCACGGAAACTGGTAGAGGAGCCCAGGTGTCTGTCTGTCCTCCTCTCTCCCTCTAACACATGGAGATGGCTCTCCTCCAGGTGCAGGTGGGAACATGGGGGCTGGCCCTCCAGACAGAGCACAAGGTGATGCTGGGGAACAAGGGCCCCCATGTCCTTGTTCCCTTCCCCTGGCATTATGAGATTAGGCACCAGGTGAAGGGGAGAGCTGGAAGCTTGGGTAGGCCAGAAACCCTTTTTTTATAGCCTCAGGAAAACAAAGGTTTGGAAAAGAGTCGTGATGCTGACCTGGGAGGGGGATCAGTCTGCATCCGGACACTGTTGGTGTTTTCCAGGTCCCAGGCTCAGCACGCAAACGCTTTCTCTCTTTTCTTGGCAGTGAAGATGCATCTCCTGCAGGTGGGACGGGAGCTGTAGCACACAGGGGTTTGGGTTGCCATTGTGTGCACAGTGGGTGGGCATAGGGCTCCGTGGTTGCTGCAGGTTGCAGACACAGCAGTCTGTGTGGGAGGCTCGGTGGATCTGGTGGATCTGTCTCCCTGACCCTGCCATCTACCATCAGTCTGCATGGGTTGTTCCAGGACTGCAACCCATTCACCCCTCCTGCCTGAGCAGCAGGACCAGCTCCACCAGCCCACTGTACCAGCCTGGGGGTGGCTGTGGTGACCCTGAGCCAGGCTGCCTCTCTGTCCCTAATCCTGGCTGGGGAATGGCTGGCTTTCCGGGCCTGCCCTTGGGATTTTGCCATTTCTGGGAAACAGCATAACTGAGTGGTGGCTCAGAGGGTTTGTCCTGAGCCTTTTATCCATTGTCCTTTCTCCTTTTTTTCATTTTCCACCTCTTGGTCTGACTGAGTAAGTGAGCAGGGGCGGACCAAGGCTCTGCCAAGCATCACGCTGCAGCAGGAGGGAGACATGTGGGTGGTGTCTGAATTCCTAGCATCACTGGACACTGTGGTTCTCTTAGATCACCTAAGAGCTCCAGCAACCCTTTGTTCATGTCCTGGGGCTCTGCTGCAGCCTCAGCACTGTTGCTGGGAGCTTCATGAACATGAACACAGACATGTCACATCAGCTGGAGAAACACAACTTGAAGGCTTGGTCATGGCAGAGGGGATGGAACTTGCTCCAGGTGGTTCCTTAAAGACAGAGGATGGGCTTAGAAGGCCCTTTGAGATTCTGCTGTGTAGATACGTGTCACGTGTGACTGCTGTGTATATGCATATGTGTGACTGCTGTGTATGTACGTCACATGACATTGCTGTGTATGCACATACTGCCCTGGGTGGTGTGCTATAGCTGACCTTTCTCTGGGCAGAGCTTGGACTACCTGGTCTTAACAGGTCCCTTCCAATCTCAACCCTCCGTGGGTCTGCTGGACCCATGTCTGTGGTACAGATTGCCTTTTGGAGGGAGCTGCTGTACTTGGCAGTCTGTGTCCTTCGTCCTCCTGTGCCTTTGAAGCTGTCGGCTCTCCGGAACATCCCCTGCTTTCTGGGCATGCCTGGCAGCTCTGTGCTGGTGTCTGCAGGGCCTGGGATGCCTGCCTGGTGCTACTGCAGGCTGTGTGAGGACAGGTGTGGTTCTCTCGGGCAGGGCAGGAGGTGGCTGGTGCAGCCAGGTTTGGAGCAGGACAGTTGTTTCCCCATGCAGTGAGTGAGGAAGGGGTGCAGGGGTTCTGTTGTCCCTGCTCAGAAGTGGGTCATCTCTTTCTACTAATGTTGGCCAATGCCTCCTCCAGTGCCACCCATTCATGCTGCTGGTGACCCATCAGGACACGCTGGGGTGAGGGCAGAAGCTCATTCCTGATTTAGGTGGGCATCTCCTTCCTTCTGGAAGCGCTTTGCTTTCCTGTGGACCTGGAGCTGTGCCCTGACCTGGCTGAAGCACAGGCACACCTCGTAATTCCTGAGCTCCCCAGGGTCAGGGACTTTGATGCCTGTGCCTCTTGCTGGCTGAAAAGCTCTGCCAGTGGGCATTGGGCATCCTTGTGTTATCAGGGAGAATTGTGTCTGGGATCAGCAATCAGTGCCTGAGGCTCTGGGCTGCCCCACTGCCCAGGTGTTCCAGCTCCTCAGCAGGAGCCAAAGGTGAATCTGCCAGTGGAGCCTGTGTTTGCTGCTACCGGTGTGTCTTGTTTCCATAAACCGGCTGAGCCTGTTACTGTGTCTCTGGGTAACCTCAAATCCAGCCACAGTGTGCTGTGTGGGAATGTTCTTGGGCAGGCCTGACCTCACCACCGCGGGTGAGCGCGGTATGGCCGGGGTGGCTCTGCTTGGCTGCTCCAGGGTCTTGCTTGGAAGGGGACATTTTGGGGATAGTTTTGACTGTCCCAGTGTGATCCTGCTGTGACCACTGGGTATTTTTCTTTCATAAACTGACACCAAATGCAGCCTCTGAATCAAGAGGCTCACTAATAATTGCACGGGACTTTCATCCTTTCTCACTCCTGCATAGATCAGCCAGTTGGAATGAGTCCAGAGGAGGCCACAGAGATGATTAGAGGGCTGGAGCACCTCTCCAGTGCTGAAAGGCTGAGTGACTTGGGATTGTTCAGCTGGGAGAAGGGAAGGCTCTGGGGAGACCTCATTGCAGGCTTTCAGTACCTACAGGGGGTCCAGGAAAGCTGGAGAGGGACTTGGACAAAGGCTTGGAGGGGGACAGGACAAGGGGGAATGTCTTCCCACTGCCAGAGGGCAGGACTAGATGGGATATTGGGAAGGAATCCTTCCCTGTGAGGGTGGGGAGGCCCTGGCACCGGTTGCCCAGAGAAGCAGTCAATGCCTCATCCCTGGAAGTGTTCCAGGCCAGGTTGGACAGGGCTTGGAGCAACCAGGTCTAGTGGAAGTTGTCCCTACCCATGGCAGGAAGTGGGACTGGGTGGTCTTAAAGGTCCCTTTCTACCCAAACCTTTCTATGGTTTGGCGTCCCAAAACTGCCATCACATAACTTCCAGTCAAAACAGGGTTCAGCAGTGAAAACCCAGTGTCAAATGTCTCCATACTCCAGTTAAAGGAAAAAAAAAAAAGCCACTCTGTGACAAGGACAGTATGCAGAAAGGAAGAGACAGGTTTGTAGAGGGAAGCAGTGTGACTTGTGGACCTGTAGTGATTGTGGGGTGTCACTGGGCAGGGTTTGGCTCATGAAGGGCTCCCCAAATTCTGCTGGTTCCCTTCCATGGGTGATACTGGCCACACTCAGTATTTGACTGGCAGCAGCAACAGGGGATGTTTGAGGGGTTTTATTTGTTCCTGCAGAGGCCTGTGAACCACTGGAGCCATGTGGCTCCCCTGTGAGGGTAGTTATTTGGTGGACCCCGGGGCCCAGAGGAGTTTTGGGCCGTCTCCCATGATTGAAGGTTTGACCAGACAAAGGCCTGGGCAACCTGCTCTGGCCTCATCCTGATCCTGTCTTGAGCAGGAGGTTGGACTGGCGACCTCCCAAGTACCTTCCAACATGAATTATTTCAGGGGTCTGTGGTGAAGGTGATATACAAAGGACTGGAAGGATATTTTATCAGATTATATTTCAGTCCTTTTTAACTGGAAAATCCGTGGGTCTAGGTTGCCTTTTTTCATATTTTTTAAAGATTGAAGAAACTGAATTTTGTTTCAGAACTTAGCAAAAACCCTTGAATGTGTTTGCCTGCATTTGGTTCTCAATGGGCTGCTGAGGGAGGATGTTACATCTGAAAACCTACTTCAGAGCCTGGATTTCACAGCTTTCTGCCTTTTTCTGCATTGTTGTCATTTTGTGGAGCATTTCTTATCTTTTGGCATATGGTTTTTTACAAACTCTTTATACCTGTCCCTAATTAATGACTGTTTAATGTATTTCCAGTTGGTTGCACTGTGGCTGCTCTGCTCTGGGTATTGTTAAAGTTTATGTCCCTGAATTTTAATTGTAGGACAGTTCTGTAGCTGTTTTCTGCCTTATCTACCCTGTGAATACTCCCATGCTTCAACAGTGAATATCTTTGTAACGCACCCTGATTTGCAAAGGCTTTTACCCCGAGTTACACTCAGCTACTATTACATCAGTACCCCCGATCTTGAGCTTTTTTTTGTTCGTGATAACTTCCATCACACTCAGAGCTGCTGGATTCCCATGTGCTGGAATCTTCCTGAGCTGATTCTGGATTCCTGTGCGCTGGAAAACTTCTGTGCTGGTCCATGTGGGCTTTGGGCTTCTGGGCTGCCAGGAAACAGGGAGAGATTGGGCTTACCTTTTTTTCTTCTTCAAACTTCTATTTTTAATCTACTCTGAGTCCAGTTTGGACACTGAAGGATCTAGGTCAGGCAGATTTGGTGGTATTTTATTTTATAAATCAGAAACCGCTGAATTTGGGGGAGTTTCTCTTTACTGGAGATGTTCAGTGCAGTGCTTGGTCCAAGGGTTTGCTTTGTCAGCTCTGGGAATTGGGGTGAACTTTGATTAGCAAGAGGGATAATTACCAGTCTCCAGAGATGCCTACTCAAGGTTTCCCTCTTAGTTCTCGTAACAATTTTAAAATTAATTTGTTCTCATTTTCAAGCATCAGAAGTGAATCTCCTGTGCAGCCTTTGCTTTGGGCTGAGCTGAAGTCCTCAGCTTACAGAATACTGAGCTGGAAATGACATGGAAATTCGTGTCAGAGACAGCGTTTGCAGCTCTTGGTCACATCCTCTTGCCATCTTTTTTTGGCAAATGTAAAACCTGACTTTGAGCGTGAAAACACTGTAATTCTCACATTTGTTTTTTCTGGCTACCACTGATGGCTGTTGGCTGGTTTTATTTTTTGTCACACATAAATATTTTATTCAGGTCCAGTGTAACTGATTCTGCCAGGTGGGACGTAGCACTTGTGTCCATCCTCCTGCAGTTCTGCACATGGGCTGTGCCCAGCTCTGGCAGTGCTAGGGGGTTTAGAAACCTTTTTATTTTCTTTTTAAGAAAAAAGAGGAAGCTGGGGGCTGCCGCACCACATAACAGCCTGGGTTTATTCCCGTTTACTCCAAATGTTATTTACAAGTGTGAATATGTATTCGGAGGCTACCTGAACCCTGAAGCAGAAGTGCTGCAGACTGGACTGTGGATGTTCAGTCCCTGTGGTTATTTTCCAGTGTGCAGACTCTGGCAGGTCAGCACGATGTCTTGCCTGGAATTTCCTTGCATTCTAAAATTAGGAGAAGGCTCTAGGAAACAATAGCAAATCAAGTCTCTAAACTCCTGCTCCCCTGAACCTTTGTTGTTATTTAGACTTTCACCCACTTCCTTTTCACCGAGCTGGTCTGCATTAGATAAACAGAGTTAAACAGAGCCAGTGATGGTCAGTGGTGAGAGGAGTTATTTTTTAAATTTATTTACTCATTATACAATTATTATGGTCCTTTAGGACATCAGAAGTGTGAATTTCCTATCAGTGCTGTTCATCCCTGCTCACTTCCCCTGTGCAGAGTGCTGTGGGAGCCAGACAGCACCAGGGCAGCAGGGGCTGTGCTGTGGTGTGGTGTACCTCAGACACACACGTGCCCAGCAGTGTGTCCTGACTGGGACCTGGAAACTGCAGAGGTTTGGATCTGTGCAGAAACTCCTCCAGTTACACTACCAGACCTCATGGTTGTCACGGCGGGAGCGGGGAGCAGCTCACATGTGATCTGTGCACCTTCTCAAGGTTATGTTTGCTCCACCTTTTCATCCACTCCCCTCCCTTGCCTGCTCTGTGCTCTCATTTTCGGCAGTGTTCTGGGGCTCCTGAAGGTGGCCCACACCTGAAGGTGCCCTGCAGGTGTTCCTGGGGAGGTCTGTCCCAGCAGCTCTTGTGCAGGTGGACACCTGGAAAGGCACCTGAGGAGGGAGGTTCAGAGCTTGCTCTGGTTTGATCCCTCTCAGTGTGCGCTGCACGAGTAGCCCCGACTTTGGCCGTGTTTGGCGACCTATGAATAATCCCAAGATTGCCTCTCCTGTGCTGCTGTGACCCCCTCCCTGCCTCTGCCTTGGACAAACACAGGGTGATGTAATTTAGAAATGGCCTCTGCATGTCACTGCAGAGACCTGAGTTTGTTCTTGGTCACTTCTGAATGTTTTCTGCAGTGGCCCTGCATTGTTGTTTGTTATTCCCAGTACTCCGAAACAATCCAGGAAATGCAGCAAACACCCCAGCCCTGGTTCCCATCCTGTCCAGGATCTGACCTCTGGCAGTGGTTAGAATCAGCTGCAGTATTTGGTCAGTTGATAATTACGTTGTGTTTAGTAAACTTGCTGGGGCTGGTGGTGTCTTGGAGGAGTGATTGATGGATCCTGGAATTTGCCATTTGCAGCTGATGGACTTTTGGGAGCACCAAGGGGTGTGTGAAAAAGCTGAGTGTTGTGAGGGCCTTTCCAGTCACCATTCCTATGGCTATGGTGTTTCTGGAAAAGAATTTTTGTGCCTTCTCTAGTTCTGTGTTACTTGGGGCTGTGCTGACAGCTCACCTGCGCCTTTTCCACCCAGCACAAGGGGGACAAATGCTGTCCCTGATGGTGTGGGGACCTGCCACCGATGTCCTGACCAAGCATCCTGTACAGCAGATGTGTGCAAAGCAGGGGCAGCACTTTGGACTGGGAGTCTCCTTGTGTTTCTCCACTGTTGGCTCTTCTGCAGCTGACTCACAAACTCAAGTGTCTGCTGCGAGCAGAGTGACTTCCCCATGGTGCTGGAGCTCAGAGCCTGAGCTGAACTGTTGCTGTAGGAAACAAGGAGTGTTTAGTTTGTATCCTAGACAGGAGGGAGGATAGCAGTGGGGTAACATGCTAAATGAATGATCAAGCTAAACTCATTTATACCTCTTTCTTTCACCCTCATCCTTTCATGGGGATTCTGATTCCTACAGTGACTGCCCCATGAGGGCCTGGCTGGGGTGGGGGTGGTGGGAACACGCAGGTGTCTCAGGGGTGGGCGCTCAGGCTTCTCCTGAGGTGAGGAGATGGGTTTCCCCCAGAACTTCTGCTGACCCAGTTGTGTTGCTTCTGTCACAGCCTTTTTTCCGGCTTCTGAACCTGCGCAAGCTGGGCCTGAGTGACAATGAGATCCAGAGGCTTCCCCCTGAGGTGGCCAACTTCATGCAGCTGGTGGAGCTGGACATCTCCCGCAATGGTAAGGCTGGAGCTGGGCAGGAGCAGGTGCCCAGGCCCTGCAGTACTCCCTGTGCCCTCGTGCTCGGGAGAAGCAGGGCCTTTCCTCACCCTTTGGAGCAATCCCTCAGAGGTCCTGAGCTGTGACAGTGGGGTTGTCTTACCGTGTCTCAAGCTGTCACCACTACCTGCTGTCCCATTTTCTCAAGCCTCTTTTGTTCTTTCACCTATTTTTTCCAGACATTCCAGAAATTCCTGAAAGCATCAAATTCTGCAAATCCCTGGAAATCGCAGACTTCAGTGGGAATCCTCTCTCCAGGTAGGAAGGCATATGCAACCCATTAGTCCAGCTGAGGAGAACTGAAGTTGTACATTCTCCCTGGCTTTCTCTGACCTTCATCTTATAATTGTCTCTCTGTAAAGCCAAGGCCTGGGATCACCCTGCCTCTTCCAGAGCTGCAGTTGTCTGCTCTCCTGGCAGGTGGACCACTTGGCGTCAGGAGGAGCTGGTGTGTGCTCCATCCTCAGAGCCTGTGGCTGGGAATGATGAGCATTTAGTTGTACTGGTGTCAACAGTGACAACTGTCCTCTTGCAATGAGTTTGTTGCTCCCTTTGCACTGGTCACAAACCAGAATGGATGTGTGCTTGTGCTGCAGAGAAGAAAAAGCCTGCATGCCATCCTCTGCCCCCCAGAGCCTCTTTTGGGCCCCACTCTCAGCTCTTTTTGCCGCCTCTCAGCCCCTTTTCCACCTCTCTCTTATTCAGAACTGAGGACAACCATCCTTTGAACCCTGTGTTTGGTTGTTTCCCCCTTACCTCAGTGCCCTGAGCTGTGCCCAAGTAGGAATGTCTGACTTGTCTTTCAGTACTCTGTCTCTGGAGCTTTTAATACATAATATTGGAGTTCAGTGTGGCTACCCTGCCTTGGTGAGCCATGTTTTCAGGCACTGTTGTCTTGCTGCCAGGTCCCTGCAGGTGCCAGTCTGGCCCCAGGTGTCCCCTTCCCTTAGTGCTCAGGGCAGGTGCTGTCCAGGCTTTAGGCACATTTATTTCTGCTCTCTCTCCTGGTCCTGGGCACTGCTGGAGTGGGACAAGCTTCTCTGTCGGTGACAATCCCTGTACCACAGGAGTGACCAGCACTTCTGCACTGGGCATTATTTGTCAGAGTCTTTTTCTGGCTCAGGGTTCAGATGAGTTGGTGGGGGGGTGCTCTGCGAGCTGCCTGTGGAAGCAAAGGAATTTCCTCTTCCAGGGTTTTTCCCTATTCTGTCACACCTTGGATCTGTTGTGATGGTGCTTGGTCCTGGGGAACGCTGCAGTGTCATCTGCAGAGGTATCCTTTGTTGGGCACTTGGAATGCTTGGGAGCCCTCCCTTCTTCCAAGTGTAAGTGATCCCATGGCATGGTTTGGTCTGGGATTTATGCTCAGGTACTGCAGAGCCGAGTTTGCAAACCTGGACAGGTAATGTCTGGTGCAAGGGGGTTTTGTGGTCTTAGAAATGGAACTTGTCCTGGATCAGCAGCCAGGGTTGGTGATGAGTCCTGTTCTCCTTTCCATATGTTGATGTCAATTGGGATAAGACTGGTTTTGGCGGGATGTAAGTGTTTTGGGGGATTCTGTGCTTTGTGCACAGGATTAATGGAGTTTTGTTCATGTTCTCACAGGCTTCCTGAGGGCTTCACCCAGCTCCGAAGCCTGGGCCACTTGGCCTTGAACGATGTGTCCCTGCAGAGCCTCCCCACTGACATTGGGAAGTGAGTATGGCCCTGTTCTGGCAGCAGGGAGGGGGCTGGGATGGGGACACCTTGCTGGTGGGATGGGGACAGTGGCAGGACCTGGAGGGACAAGCCAGGTGCAGGTTTGCTGTGGTACTGACAGTGCTGTGTGTGAGCACCTCTTGGTTTGTTAAAAGAAAGACCTTCCTACAAAGGTTCCTGTCCTGGTCCCAGCTGCTTCTCCTGCTGTGGTTCATGGCGCAGCAAGGATTGATCCAGTCTTCTCAAATCCTGTCTTTCCCTATGTTCTGAGTGCCCATTTGCCCCTTTCCAAGCAGGTGTGGGCTGCCTGATGACGTTGGAATGATTTATGCTGCTGGCAAATGGCCCCATGGGGTGCAGTGCCTCTCCCATGGGGTTTGGCTTTCCACATGTGAGAGATTTTACCTTTTAGGGCAGACAGTCCTGTTGTGACAGCGTGTTCCTTGTCCTGAGTGTGGGCATGGTGTTGTTCCTTGTGACTGCAGCAAGCACTCACCTCCACCAAAGCCATTTACAGCTGTGTTGTTTTTGTTCCCCCATCTCCATCCACGTGTGTACATTCATGCATTGCACAGGACATGAGGGGTGGTTCCAAAGGAAGGGAGATGAGCAGCTCCTTGTATCCCTGAAGCCCTGTCCAGTGAACCTGGCTTTCTTGCTCCCTTTTCTCTTGCAGTTTGGCAAACCTGGTGACTTTGGAGCTACGTGAGAACCTGCTAAAGACTCTCCCCACGTGAGTGTCTGTCTGGGGGCTGTAGGAGTCTCCTGCCTGATCATTCTTGCTGCTTCCTCAGGGACTAGTGCAGGCCCCATCACCTGGCTTGGGAGGGCTCAGGCTGGGCATAAATAGGCTGCATCTTGCTGGATTTCCATAAATTGGGGCAAGGAGGGAGAGGATGGTGCAGGGCTGGAGAGCAGCAAAGGATGTTCAGAGCCTGTACTCAGCCTCTGTGTAAGGATTGATTTGGAATAGACAGGGTTCCCCAAAAAAGCTGCTGGAAATAGTGTGAACCATTTTTCCTGAAGAGGTGGAGCAGACAGTGGATTCTTTTGGAAAGAAAGAGAAACCTATGTGGATGGGGGTGTAGGAGGAGCTCTGTGCACAGTGAGGTTCAGGATTTGAAGAGCAACAGGATACAGCTGAAGGGTACATTTTGCTTCTGACATCTGTTTTGTTGGATATCCCTCCTGGTTGTTCTGGATGGGATAACTACCTTCCCTGCAGCAGACAAAACATAAGCCAGCAAGGGAGTAGAGGTAAGTGTTGCGACCCGTTTTGGAGTTAGGGACAGGGATGAGTTCCTGGCAGGGACTGTGGTTGGTGGAGGTAATGCTCTCAGGTGGATGGACGTGGAGAACTGTCCAGTTGGTACTTTGGTCTTTGCTTTGGCCCATGAGGGTTTGTTGAGTTTTCTACCCTACATCAGCTCTGTCAGCTTGTTTCCTGCCTGCTTATCCACCCCACTGATGATTCCCCCACCTTTCCTTGGACATCACTGGAAGGGATTCTCCTTTTTGAACAGCAGTTGTTTTGGGTCCACATGAACTCCTCAGTGAAGGTGTGATGCATACAGCTGTTGTCACCTGTCCTCAGAACTCTCTTACTGCTACTGGCAGGAACTCAGCTTGTCTGCTGGCACTTTCCCCCCATGGTTACACCCTGTAGAAGCACAGATCAGAATCACACAGTGTGGCAGTCAGCAGATCTTTTCTGCACAGCAGTGACCCTGTCACAGAAAGGTGATAGGAGGGGGCCAGCTGAGATGGTCCCATGTGGAATATCACCTCAGAGGACAATATGAGGGTTAAAGCTCTTCATCGTAGAACCACAGGATGGTCTGGGTTGGGAGGGACCTTAAAGCTCATCATGTTCCAGCCCACTGCCATGGGCAGGGACACCTTCCACTAGACCAGGTTGCTCCAAGCCTCATCCAACCTGGCCTTGAACACTTATTCCAGGCTGAGAACTGGCAAGCAGGAGGAGTTTGGGTCCTGGTGTTGGGCTGCTCTTCTGTCTGTTCCTGTGAGTGGGTGTTCATACAGGCAGGGACCACTGCTGGGTTACACCATGTCAGCAAAGAGGTGCAGTAGCTACATCCAAGATTGGGCTTTCAAACTGCAGTGAAGATAGTCCCAGTGGCTTTTCACCATCTCAGAACCAGCAAGTCTCTGGAGTCTTGAGAATTCAGTCTGTGACCACACCCCTTTGGTTTTCGTGGAGGTCTCTCATGCCCAGTGCTCCCATTTGCCCTTTGGTAGATCCGTGTGCCATCCAGCAGGGTGCTTGTAGTGTGCTGTGAGGCTTTGGTGTTTTTCACTGGAAGGTTAGTCCAGGCTTGACACTCATTCTGTAATGCAAATTCAGCTTCTTTTCATCTTTCCCCAATTCCCCAAAGTCTATTTTGGGATGATTTCCAAAAGTTGAAGATGGATCTTGAAGGCCAAGGTAATTCTGATCAGGTCTTTCAGTCGAATACAAGATGGCAGTTGATGGCCAGAACCATTTCCCTGGGTTCTCTGCCTAAGGCTCTGGTGCTTACCCTGGCTGCACTTCGTGCATAAGAACAGCTCTAAATGAGACCAGGTGACCTTGCCAAAGAGGAGAATGACTTAAGCAAGAGATGTCTGGTGCTTTGTTTCCAAGATTCCTGAGCCCAGTGGGTAGGTGGGCTTCAACGCTGAGAATTTGGGACAGCATAATGCATTGGTGTCCTTTTGGTATCTTTTTGTTGATGAGCTTCTTGAAAGGTCAGCTTGCAGTGACCTTTGCCAAAATTCCATTTCATTGGTCAGTCTTCAGATATGGACTGAGTTCTGAAACGGTTCAGCTTGTTCAGCTGGTGATCAACCCCTCATCTCTCCTATGCAGATGGGACACAGCCAGAGACTTGGGAAGGGCAGTTCTCATATATTCTTATGGAATAGTAGAGGATGATCTCTATTGAGACCTTTTGCCAGGTGTCATCAGTGTGGATTCCACAGCTCCCTTGTTCCTATTTTGGGAATTCAAGCTGTGAAGGTGCAAAGCGACAGTCAAGGCTACATCACCTTCAGAGGAGTCAGAGTTGATGTACATTCCTGGTGAAGGAGTGTTGTGCAACAGGATCCTTTGGATGAAACTGTTGATCTACCTTTGCTGGAGTTTATCTCAAAATCCACTGCTGCGTACAGTAGGAAATTAGTTTTCCTGCGTAACCCAAATGTTTTTACAGCCTGGCCCAGACAAGAAGCTCCCTTTTATTGCAGCCCCCAACTGCCTTGGTGTGGGTGACATTGAGAGGTGGACCTGTTTCCAGAGAAGTACAGGGATTTCTGTACTGGGACAGTTCCTTAAGCAGAGAATAAAACTGTTCCCTGCAGGGGGAGTGGGCAGGGCTGGCAGCTCCACCCTGGCACACAGTGAGGGGCAGCAGTCCTCAGGGGAGGTGGAGCTGGAGCTGGAGCTGATGGGTCAGACTCAGGTGATAAGACAAATGAGCACCTGGATCATGTCATGAGAGCCCCCTCCTGGGTTTGTGGGACTGCAGGCCTTGTCCATCCCCAGGTGTGGTGTATGGGATGCTTGGGGGACGTCCGTGGGCCACTGGTGGGACAGGCTGTGGGTCCTGTGCAGTGTCTTCATAGTGAGCTTCTGTCTGTATGCTGTCACCTCACCTGAGACATCAGGCCCCTGTTGTCTTCCGTTCCTCTGCAGTAGCATGAGCATCCCGTCTGGGGAAACTGAGGCTGTTGAATTTGTCATTCCTCCCTGTCCCTGCAGCTGTGCTCCCCTTGCCCCCCCAAACATGTCTTGTCCTCTGCTGAGTACCTCCTGTTGCCTGTCAGTCCGTGCCCAGGTCCCTGTCCTTGCTGCGAAACAGGCAGCGATGTGAAGGTGTGGCTGCTCATCTGTTATGGTTTTGATCAGAGTACATGATGGTGGCGGGGGGGGGGGGGGGGGGGGGGGGGGGAAGAAGGCAAACTGGTACCAGTGGAACTGGCTGCGCTGGGACTGCTGGTGCCTCTGAGCCCAGTTCCCTAGGATGAACGGTCTGGCTTGGGGAAGGGACCAGCTCTATAAACTGTTGGGCTCAGAGGGACCATGAGAAAGGTCAGGATTGCCCCACCTGCTTTAGGAGTTGCTAGAGATCACGTAATTTGTGCAATGTGTGTCCCAGAGGCTAACCTTCCACTCTTTATTTCTTGTTTTATCTCTCTGTCTCCTGTGCCTTGCAGTTCACTCTCCTTCCTTGTCAAGTTAGAGCAGTTGGATCTCGGTGGCAATGACCTGGAAGTACTGGTAGGTGAGGGCTGGTGGGGAGGGAGTTTGGGTGGTTGGTAGGGTCAGATCCTGTACCTAAGTGCAAGCAAGTGGGTTTCCACCTGACATGCAAAGAAATAGACCCTCAGGTTATTTGGGGACATTCTGATCTGCCCAGCATGGCTCAGTCATCATTCCCAGATGAATTTTCTCTTCATGTGTCAACCCTCGTGTCTTGTTTCCTGCTGGCCTCTCACACCACCTGCTCTGTCCTTTCCAGGCTCTGGGATGGTAATTCTTCCTGTCTGGCTGCCAAGGATCTTTCCTTTTCAGCAAGACTCTGGTGCTTCCCTTCTCTGTCCTGCACTGCCCCCAGCTGTTTTTCTTCTCATCCAGCTTCCTGCCTTTCTCCTTTCTGATATGATTTCTGCCCCACAGGGTGCTGGGCCATTCCGTGTTGTCCACGGCAGTGAGGGTAGCCCAGTGTGGGGACTCTCTCCATGGAGGGCTCAGCATGTGGAGAGCAAGGGCACAGTCTCAGAATTCAGGTTGTCTGGGCATTTGGGGACATCCAGTGATACTCTGTAACTTTGCAGCTGTGGATTAAGCTATTACTGGATCTTACTCATTGTGTTCTGGAATGGTTTTGGCAGAAAACCATCAAAATTAGGAGGCAAAGTGGTTCGTGCAGCTTAGCTGTACACAGGCTGAACTCACCTGTGAGAACAGGGGTGTGGCACTTGAGCCGTCCTCCAGTGGAGCAAGCTCCAGATGCTGATTGCTTGGGGGAGTTGTGGGATGTGAACATGTGTCTGTCACGGCTGATGGTGCTGCTGGGTCATGTTGAGTTGGCCAGTGGTACCCAAATGTTTATTTTCATGTCTCAGGAGGAAGATGCATTTCTTCTGTAAGGCCAGAATTTCCAACCCCTTAGAATCATGGAATCATTTAGGTTGGAAAAACCATCTGAGACCATTGAGTCCAACCGCTCCCCCAGCATTGCCAAGGCCACCACTAACCCATGTTCCCAAGTGCCACGTCCACACAGCTGTTAAGTTACCCCAGGGGTGGAGACTTCACTCCTGCCCAGGGCAGCTGTGCCGGGGCTGGACAGTCCTTTCTTGGAATTTTCCCAATATCCAACCTAAAGCTCCCCTGGCACAACTTGAGGCCATTTGCCTTTGTCCTGTCCCTTACTCCCTGAGAGCAGAGCCCGACCCCCACCTGGCTCCATCTTCCTGTCAGGGAGTTGCAGAAAGCCAGAAGGTCCCCCCGAGCCCTGTTTTGTCCAAGTCCCTCAGCTGCTCTCCATCAGAATTGCGCTGCAGGTTTAGTTCTTGCCTTGCCTGCTGACACAGTCCTGCTGTTGCCTTCTGTGTGTCCCATTGGACCTCCTGCAGCCAGTGGCCATCCCAGGCATTCCCAGACACGTGTGCTGCTATCTTGTAATGATCCATGGATGGTCCTGGGAGGTGTGAGAGGCAGAACAGTGCCTGGCTTTGCAGAGTGGTGCATCTGCAGCATCCTCAAGCAGCTTCTCCCTGTGGAAGGGACTGATGCCATCACTGTCCTGTCTCCTACAGCCGGACACTCTGGGTGCTCTCCCAAACCTGCGCGAGCTCTGGCTGGACCGGAACCAGCTCTCGGCCCTGCCGCCGGTGAGTGTCTGTTGGGCACATGTTCAGCCCTTTGCCCCTGCCCCAGCTGTTCCCTCGAGCCATGGATCTCCTCTCTGATGCAGGAGCTGGGCAACCTCCGCCGCCTGGTCTGTCTGGATGTGTCTGAGAACAAGCTGGAGCAGTTGCCCAACGAGGTCAGTGGGCTGGTGGCACTGACAGACTTGCTGCTGTCACAGAACCTGCTGGAATGCATTCCGGATGGGATCGGTGAGTGTTGTGGGATGGGGAGTGCTGCAGGACTTCAATTCCTTGGCAGTGCTCCTGGAGGAGCTTCAGGAAAGAGTGTCTGTGGCAGGGAGCTGGGGATTAATGGACATAGGCACAGTCATGGAGAGCAGAAGCAGTGGGTGATACAGGTGAGCAGAACTCTGCAGCAGAGTTCAGATGCTTCGTCTGCATCAGGTGTGTGTGAGGCCTGGTGGGAGGAATGGCAGAGCCTCTGTGGTTGGGTTATGGGATCCTTGATGGGATCACAGCCAGGTGAGTGTAGTACATCATCCTTCTCTCTGGCACTGCTCACGCCTAACTTGTCACCCTGGCCAGGTCAGCTGAAGCAGCTCTCCATCCTCAAGGTGGACCAGAACCGGCTGACAGATGTGACAGAATCAATTGGGGACTGTGAAAATCTGTCTGAGCTCATCCTGACTGAGAACATGCTGACGGTGAGTACTCAGCAGCCACCTGCCTCTCCCATGCTCAGCCAGCTGCCAGGGATCCCTTCCCATCTTCTGCCCTCCGAGCTGAATTCCTGAGAGCGCTCCAGCTGCTTCTAGAGTTTCACCAAGTTCACAGACATTTGGAAGCTGCTTTCTCTCACTGATTTTTTTCCCTAAAACATTCTCTGGGGTAGCAGGGATGCTAGGATTGCCCATCCCAAAGACCATCCCGGCTGACAGGTGCAAGATCATATCCCAGGCTGCATTGGTGAGGGGTTTGGGATGGTGTGATTGGGAACAGCCCTGCTCCAAACTGCCTGTGGTTTGATTGATAAAACATAAGGATTGGGAATGGGCAGATAAACAGAAGGAAAGTCTTGACCAGTGGTGGTTGGAATGTGCTGTGCTGTGCTGAGGGGAAGAGTTGGCATGGCTCAGTCTGTGGGCCCAAAGGAAAACCTGTCCCAAAGATGTCCCGAAGAACGTTATCCCCAGTGCATGTGCGGGGACGGAAGGCAGCTTGTTCCCCAGACCGAGGGCTTTGTGCCTTTTGCCTGTGCTGCTCTTTCCTCTTGCAATCACTGACTCGGCTCCTTCCCAGGCCTTGCCCAAGTCCCTGGGCAAGCTGGCCAAGCTGACAAACCTGAACGTGGACCGGAACCGGCTGACGGCGCTGCCAGCAGAGATTGGAGGCTGTGCCAACCTCAATGTCCTGTCCTTGCGGGACAACCGCCTGGCCCTGCTGCCCCCCGAGCTGGCCAACACCACTGAGCTCCATGTCCTGGATGTGGCTGGGAACAGGTGAGCAGCAGGAAGACACACAGGCTGGGAGGCTGCTGTGAGGGAGATGCTGGATCTGTGTGGATCCCAGGATCCACGGTGTGGAGGAGCCTGGGCTGGTTGCGGAAGGCTTGAGCTTTGCCTGTGAACCCCTTCTCTGTGTCACCTAAACACAGGGTAGAGGTAAGGCAGAAGTGTGAGGGCATTTTGTCATGTGTGAAATGGAGATCAGGGGAAATCCCTGGTCACTGGCTTCCTTTCCTTCCTGCAGATTTTGTGGGTTTGTGTTGTTAGTCCTCAGGTGAGTGGTGCCAAAGTCTCGTTCGTGGTGTGAAGGTGCCTGGGGGCTATTCTGAAAAGTCCTATGGTTCTGTTCACTGGGGTTGGTATTTTTGGAATTTGGTCAGCAGTTGGAAGCCGACCAGAGGTTCTGTGGTGAACATTCTATACTCTGGTCTGTGAGAGTATCGTTTTTCTGTTTCTAAACCCCTCCACACTGTTGGAGGGAGTTGTCCTGTGGTAAAGGCTGGTGAGGATGGGTTACTGGAGCCCAGTCCCCAGCCATGGACAAATCAGCTGTTCCAGTGGTGCAGGACTGAGGGATCCACAGCAGCTTGGCTCTGTCCCTCTCCGTTCAGGTGGAGCAGTCTGGAGCTGAGGTGAAGCTCTTTCCTGACCAGGTAAGTTTAACAAGCAGTTTGTTCTTCTCTTTTGCAGGCTGCAGAATTTGCCCTTTGCTTTAACAAATCTTAATCTGAAAGCCCTGTGGCTGGCAGAAAACCAGTCCCAGCCCATGCTGAAATTCCAGACCGAGGATGATGAAAAGACAGGAGAAAAGGTTCTCACTTGCTACCTGCTCCCCCAGCAGCCCTCTCCCAGCCTGGGTAAGAGCCTGCATCACAAGCACTGGCTGCAGAGCCTTGTGCTCAGGAGGGGGCTGAAGCCTTGAACCTTCTCTGCTGGGTTGGACTGTCCCTTACTGTGATTCCTGCAGCAGATCCAGGCTCTTGTATGGCTGGGACAGCTTTCCCAGGCAGTGATTGTTAAAAATGAGGAATTGCTTTCTGCCTGGTGATAAGGAAGCTGCAGCCTTATCTTTGAGTGTTCTGCTTGGATCTCCTGACCAAGCAGTTAATTTTCATTGTCCTGTCAGCATGGTATTCCTGCCTAATTCTACCTTTTTCTGTACTTCTTGGGTAAGGAGTGCTAGAGCTGCAGCATCAGACACTTCTGTAGAGGCTGCTGTAGGTCTGGTGGGAGATGTACAGAAGGTGACAGGATGTTGAGGCCACAGCCTTTGTCCTCAAGGCCTCTGATGCCATGGGCAGATACAACTGAAGTGCCCTAATGGGATGAGAACTGTCTTCCATCTAAGTCTACAACCCTGCTCTTCCCAAAAGGAGCTCCCACTGTGTCTCTTTCTTCCCAGAGAACCTCCTGCAGAACAGCGTGGATGAGAGCTGGACAGACACCAACTTAAACAGAGTCAGCGTGATCCAGTTCCTGGATGAACCTAAAGGAGATGATGACGAGGAGTCTGGCGCTGAGAGACGAGTAAGAAATTCCTGGAGGCTTGTTGGCTCTCTGTGGAAGCACAGGGACAAGCTAAGCTTTCTGAAGATGGGGAGCCACTGTGGTGTCCATGTTTCACCTTGTGACACTGCTGTAGGCGTGTGCAGGATTTCCACGGTCTGAAGGCTGTTTGGTGCCCTGAGGAGCCAAGCAGGAGTGAAAGGAATGAATTCCCTGGGAGCCATGGTGCAGAGTCATATCTTGAGGTTCTTCTATGGGAGTGGAGCACTAACGTGCCCAGGGAGCACTCGAGTTGTCCAGAGATCCCAACAGAGCACTGTCAGGATAGGGTTTTAGCTCACCCCCCTCATGGGGAAAGGCTGCCCAGCCAAACCCAGGCCATCCCCATCCCTCCAAGCATGGAGCCAGTGCAGCCCACACTGTAGAGTGTCCTGTTGGTAA
Source organism: Corvus cornix cornix (assembly GCF_000738735.6). Taxonomy (NCBI): domain Eukaryota; kingdom Metazoa; phylum Chordata; class Aves; order Passeriformes; family Corvidae; genus Corvus; species Corvus cornix. The sequence goes on along the minus strand of NC_046333.1, from coordinate 154,049,541 downwards.
AGTAAGTACTAAACACTGTAGGCAGCCTCAAAACCTGCAAGAGATCATTGTGCTTTCAGTGCAGATGCAAAGCCAGGATAGAAGTTTCCAGCAAGTGCTCTGAGGGTTTCCGTCTCTTGTGGATTTTTTTTCCTTTTTATTTTATGGAAAGTCATCCTTGAGATCTGAATCCCTCTAATGAACGATGATTGCAGCTGTCCTGGCAGTGTGTGTGTGTGCTGCTGGCATTGGGAGGTTTGGGGGTTTTTTGAATTGTTTTAACATTGTTACTAGTTTTAGAATGCTGGTTTTCTTCACTCTTTAGCTGGGATGGAACTCACTAAGCAGCACCAATTCTGGTGCATTTGGGCTTGGCAGACCTGTTAAGTAACTCCAGAGGAATTAGGAAGATATCCCAAATCTGTTCCAGAGGAGTTTCTGTCTTGACAGTTTTTCATTTACTAAGCCTGAAACACCATTTTAAACTTCCTATCATTCTTCCCAAACCTTCTATTAGCTGGAGAGCAGGATGATGTCCAGAGGAAGTTCTCAGTGTTCCCTGCCTCCTCCCAGCTGCAGGCTGTGTAAGAACTGGAGCAGATCCTGCAGCAGGATGTGTTGGTTGCATCCCCTTGGGGCTCTCGCTCCCTGATAAAGGTGTTCGTTACCTGCAGAGGTTCATTCCCAAGGCCTGGCACGTGCTGCCAGGGCTGGAATCCCCTTCCTGAGGGTTTCACTTTGTCAGGGCCTGCAGCGCCGAGCCACCCCTCACCCTAGTGAGCTGAAGGTGATGAAGAAGGTGATTGAAGTTCGGCGCAATGAGGTGAACGCTGCAAAGGCTGATGTCAACCCGAACTCTCCCAACTCGGAAGTGAGTGCTGGGCACTGGGGAATGGATAACCATAGAGAACATGGGATCATGGAATGGTTTGGGTTGGAAGGAATCTTACAGACCATCAAGTTCCACCTCCATGCCAGGGGCACAGACATTTTCCACTAGGAACATGTAGCATATGTGGGAAATGGGGAGGTAGAAAGGACTGACATTTGGGAAGGATTGGGAGGGACTGAGAATGGATTGCCTGGGAGGGTTGGAAATCTGCCTTGAGGTGTCATGGGGGCCTGTGAAATAGAGCAAGAGATGGAACCAGGAGACAAGGGGAATTGTGTGTGTCAGTGCCAGTTTTGTCGTAGCACAGGGAGAGGAAGAGAAGGCTCTGATATTCCCAGTAAAGAATGACGGGAATAGAGCACTTGGTGGAGGCACCTTGCTGCCCTGGTGGGAGGCTGAGAATAAATGCCTACACAGGAGGTGGAACAGGGAGGACCCAGGTCACATGGAGGAAGCTCAGGAGGGGAAGCTGTGGGCAAGCTGAGGAAAAGGTGGTTCTGTTGGTGCTGGGCTGTTCACACCTCACACCAGTCACACTGTGTGGCTCCATCTGCTGCTCTGGGTTCCATCCTGACCATCACGACCATTTTCTCAGGAGAAGAGGCTAAGTGCCACATCAAATCGCAGCGAGGACTCCCACCTGTCCACCAGCACCGTCTCTGCGGACTGCAGGGCAGAGGAGAGGGACCGGGGCTGGCCCAACGGGCAGGTGCCCGATGCGCGGGAGTTGGAGAAGGAGGTGAAGCCCAGAGTGGAAGAGGAGCGCAAGGAAGCTGCTGACCAGGAGGAGGAAGATGTGGAAGTGGAATACAATGAGGTAGGAGCCTGGGAACTGCAGCAGGGTCACGAGAAAAAGTGGAAGGACTTGGAAGTTTCAGAGGAAGTGGGAAATAGATGTACAGGTAAATCCATGTGGGATTTGGTCATCGCTGGAGGCAGATCCAGGCCGTGGAAGGCAGTACAAGCAGAGACTGGGGCAGTTTGTGGGAGCTGCACGCGTGGGAGACTGGGGTGGACAGGATGGGAGCCAGGCAGGCTGTGGGAAAACTGGGGTGACAGTGACAGGTTTGAATGCCCTCCATCCCTGGAGCTGACAGAAGCATGTCTGGGGGAAGGCGTGGTTATGGAAAAAGGCAAGGATGGGGAAATGGTAACACATTCCTGCATTTTCCTGAGCACACAAGCAGTGACACTGGCTCTGCCTGTGCTGGGGGAGGGGTCACAGGGACAGCAGGGTCCTCTGTTCCGTGAGGCTCACGGCATGTCTGCGGCTTTGCTATCACAGCCGACCGTACACTTCGCTGAGGACACACTGATACGGAGTGAGGATGAGGATGAGGATGAAGAGCGACCGTTCCCAGTGGAGAAACAGAGGCTTATTCGCAAGGACACGCCCCACTATAAGAAACACTTCAAGATCACTAAACTGCCCAAGCCAGAGGCAGTGGTGGCACTTCTGCAGGGGCTGAACAGCGATGGGGTCCCCAAAGAGGAAGAGGAGTTGGGAGGCTGCAATAATAACACAGAGCCTGAGGATCAGGAGGAAGCATGGGATGAGGATGACAGAAAGAATGCAGCTTTGTCTGCTCAGCCATCTGTGAAGGTAAGGTCTTGCGGGGCAGGGGACGGTCAGAGGGATGCAGACCTGCCCTCTGCTCCTGTGACCAAGCAGCCAGGTTGATGTGGTACTGATGAAACCACTGGCAAGAGGCTCCTGCACTTCGGGATGTGCTGAGGGTGGGAGAGCTGAAGGTCCTTGGGGGCTCATAGGGTTGTCAAAGAGCTGTGCCATGTTGCTATGTCTGACACCTTCACTGTATCCAGGTCCTTGCACCATCCCCATTCCATATACTGTTCCCTGTGCTGCAGGAACAGTTCTCTGTCTCATCACTGCTGGGTTCTGAGCCTCCTCCTCACTCGCTGGTTGTTGCTGCTGGTTCACAGGAGGATGAGCTAATATCCCTGGGTGGATTCAATCTTTGGCATTTGGGCCACTGACACTTGTTGGCACAGTGCTTCCTGGAGCATGTAAGTGCAGCCAGGAGTGTGCCCCTCCCTGTGCTTCCACCCAGACACAGCCTGATGGAGGGTGCGTTGAGATTTCGGGGAGCTTGTGCTCTGAAGCTTTGGCCTTACTGGTTATACTGGGGCTTAAGAAATAGGGGATCCTTGGCTCTCTTCAGCTGAACCACCACGTTTGGTTAGGGACACACAGAGGTTCCTGCTTGAGGAAGTTGCTTGCAATGGAAAGGAATATGTGGATGAGGGACACTTCATGAGATCAGCCCAATTCTCAGCCAAGCTGGTTTGAGGATTTTTAATTGTATTTGGTGGGCAGAGGTCAGGATGTGGCTGAGTCTCCATCACAGTCTGACATCAACAAATCTCATGGGTGAGATGTGGGTCTCCAGGTGTGGAAGGTGCTGGAGTAAAACCTGCTTCTGCTGTAACTGCACATGCTCCAGGGTGCCGGGATAATTCCCATCCCTGCTGGAGCTCAGGTTGCCCACGGAAAGGTCCTTTCCCTCACTTGGCTGTGAAGCCTTTCCCTCAGTGGATGCTTGCTTTGCTCTGCTTAAGCCGATGCAGCTCATCCTGTGCTCCCCAGGGATGAGACATGCAGTTTTCCCACTGTTGGTGAAGTTCCTCAGAAGGAATGTTTGAAACTGTCCCAAGTCCCCTTCATCCAAGACCTACCATACTTGGGAATGCCCTCACCCGAAAAGGTTGTTTTAGCTGGGGACTCAGAGCTGAGGAAACACTGACCCACTGGCAGAGCCTGTGATGTCTGCTCAGGGGTGAGGTACCTGTCAGAAATTACCCTGGTTGTCAGCTTAACCTTCTGCCTGGGACTCAGTTCTCCTTTCTGTAGGGCTGGGTTGGATGCCTGCTCCATGAAGACATTTATGAGTTGCCTCCTGAGCTGCATTCCTGGAGTGGGGATGTAGGGACCAGTGTCCCTGTGCAGGGAGGCTTGTGCAAGAGGTATATTGAAGGAGGAGGCAGGACAGGCTGTGCAGGAGGCTGAATCCTAAAACCAGAGGGTTTTGTTGCAAGGACAGTTGGTTTTCAGAAGAAATCCTGAGGCTTCTTGTGCTTGGGAGCAGGATCCCAGGTGCCTGTCAGGATGTACTTTTTCACCAGAGAAAGGGATTGGTGCAGTTGAGTTTGGGATTGCTCATTCCTGTGCAGCAACTTGTGGCACCACAGGCTCCTCGGTGCCTTCTCCTGTGTTTAACCCTTCCTTCTTCTTGGAGTGACCTGGTATGGAGGGAGTGAGGTCAGCTAGTGGTGGTCAGCTCAAGGGTCATGACCTCAGGGTGCCAGCATGAACAAAACCTGGCCTTAGGGATGCCCCTTGGCAGGAGTGTGCTGGCACTGGGCACTCTGGGAGCCCATGAGCAGCCCTGGCAGTAGTGAGCTGGTGAGCAGGAGTGGGGGCTCTGGTGCTGAGGGGTCAACTCTGGAGCTGGGATGTGAGTGAGCTCAGCTCTGGAGCTGTGGTGGTCAGGAGTGACTCCGGGAGTGGGTTCAGCTTCGGAGCTGTGGTGGTCAGGAATGGCTCCAGGATTGGGTTCAGCTCCGGAGCTATGGTGGTCAGGAGTGACTCCGGGAGTGGGTTCAGCTTCGGAGCTGTGGTGGTCAGGAATGGCTCCAGGATTGGGTTCAGCTCTGGAGCTGTGGTGGTCAGGAGTGACTCTGGGACTCGGTTCAGCTCCGGAGCTGTGGTGGTCAGGCGTGACTCTGGGAGTGGGTTCAGCTCCAGAGCTGTGGTGGTCAGGAATGACTCCGGGAGCAGGTTCAGCTCTGGAGCTGTGGTGGTCAGGAGTGACTCCGGGAGTCGGTTCAGCTCTGGAGCTGTGGTGGTCAGGAGTGACTCCGGGAGCGGGTTCAGCTCTGGAGCTGTGGTGGTCAGGAGTGACTCCAGAAGCGGGTTCAGCTCCGGAGCTGTGGTGGTCAGGAGTGACTCGGGGCGTGGGTTCAGCTCTGGAGCTGTGGTGGTCAGGAGTGACTCGGGGCGCGGGTTCAGCTCTGGAGCTGTGGTGGTCAGGAATGACTCCGGGAGCAGGTTCAGCTCTGGAGCTGCGGTGGTCAGGAGTGACTCCGGGAGTGGGTTCAGCTCTGGAGCTGCGGTGGTCAGGAGTGACTCCGGGAGCAGGTTCAGCTCTGGAGCTGCGGTGGTCAGGAGTGACTCCGGGATTGGGTCCAGCTCTGGAGCTGTGGTGGTCAGGAATGACTCCGGGAGCAGGTTCAGCTCCGGAGCTGTGGTGGTCAGGAATGACTCGGGGCGTGGGTTCAGCTCTGGAGCTGCGGTGGTCAGGAGTGACTCCGGGAGTGGGTTCAGCTCTGGAGCTGTGGTGGTCAGGAGTGACTCCGGGAGCTGGATCAGCTCCGGCGTGGCGTGCGTGTGTTGGGTGGTGGTGGTGGTCGTGGTGGCGGGTTTGGTTGATGCTCCACTAATCCGCATGCCTCTTTGCTGGTTCCTGTCCTAACAGGGGGTGTCGTTTGATCAAGCCAATAATCTGCTGATTGAACCTGCTCGCATTGAGGAGGAAGAGGTCTGTACCACTCCTACTGTTCTCTCTCTGCCAAAAATCATCCAGCCTGCTTGATTTGCTTCCCAGCCTCACCCATTGTTGTAGGGGGAACTCTGATCTCTCTGGGTCAAGTGGCTTCTGGACCTGGCTGATCACAAACACGATGATTGTTTCTTCCTTGCTTTACCCTTTTCCTCCTTTCCCATCCTTGAGGTGAGAGTGGCTGCTGCAGAGCAGGAGTGAGATGGAAAGGATGTAAAAACCAAAGGGGCTGAGGTGGGAAGTTCGGTTCCTATTTGCTGTGTGTTGGTGGAGAAGTGGAATTAAATAAATAGAAATTTCTGGACGTGTGGGTAACCCTGGAGGAGCAGAGACCTCAAGGATCATCTGAGTGCTGTGTACTGACCCTTTGGTAAAAGGAGGAGGATCTCACTCAGGACACTGTGCCACTGCCTGAGGAAAGTGGGCTGGAGCCAATGATTTGTGCATCTCCTGAAGCCTCCCTCAAATCCCTTCAAGGCTTCACATGCAGCACCTTGAGGTGTCAGAAGGGGGCAGGTGGCATCAAAGGGATCACAAAGCCCCTGGCATGGGGACAGTGTCTGTACTAAGGGTTAAAGGCCTGTGGCTGGCTGACTGGCTCATCCTCTGTCTGTGATCAGCTTCCTGCATTTGTCTCGAGGTTTTCAGTGCCTGGTCAGTGCCTGATCTATGGGGTCAGTACTTTTCTGCAGGCAGGTTTCCAGGGAGCTGCTGGAAGCAGAGTGCTCCTGCCGCTGGCAAGAGGCAGAAACTGCATCCATGTTGACAGCTCACACGGAGATTTCTCCCGTAGGACAGACAGTACAGGGCCACCACACCCGTGTGCCACCTGGCACTGTTGGCCTGGGCATCTCTGAGAACTTGGCTCTGCTATTCCCTCAGGTGTAAAATGGAGACTTTTCTTGGTTTTGGAGTAAGGCTTTCCAGGAGGGAGGTGACAAATCCTTTCCACCAGGCAGAACATGAGCTGGCTCAGGTGTGGTCCCCTGTTAGTGGGTCCTGAAGATTTCTCCATCTTTCTACATCTCTAGGTCCCTAAAAACCACATTAGTATTTATTGAATTTCTCTTTTATGTAATCTTCTGTCACTGAGGGTAAAACAACTTAGCCTGGTGTTTCATGATTACTCTTCCCGTTCCTTTGGGAAGTCACTGTTCCCAGACATTCTCTCCAGCTGTTGGACATCCTGCTCCATTTGCAGAATTTTCCTTGGGGGGCTGTGCCCCAGAAACCTCAGTCTTGTACTGGGATACAGTCTGCCCACCTCTTCCTTTACTCCTGCCCTTGCTGCACCTACATCTGATGGAAGGACCTAGAACTCCTTCCCTGGAAGCGTTCACCATTCCTGGAGGTGTTCAAGAAATGCCTGAACATGGCACTCATTGCATTGGTCTGGTTAACAGAGTTGGTTGGGGATTTGTCACAGGTGGGACTTGATGATCTTAGAGGTCTCTTCCAACCTAAATGATTCTGTGATTCCTGGGTGTGGCTGGTTGGAGACCCCACACTGGCTCTGATGTCTGCTCAGCACAGCCCCCTTTGCACGGATCTGTTCCGTACTGTGAGGAAGAACATGGGTATGCAGCTCCCAAGGACCAGCATGCTAGAGAACCCCCAGACTGGCGGTGGTAGCTGAAGTCAAGAGCAGACCAGCTTTGGGAAGTTGGTTTGAAATACTTGATTGTCCTACAGCTCTGGGGAGTGCTCAGCAAGGAACCTTCAACTAGACCAGGTTGCTCCAAGCCCTGACCAGCCTGTCCTTGAATGCTTCCAAATGGCATCTGCCTGCTGTTTCCAGGGATGATTCCTTGAGAAGAATCAGTGGGCTGATGGAACTGAGCCAAGAGCGTTGCAGAGCAGAGAGCCTGGTGCCCTTGAGCAGCACAGTTTTAAGTTCACTATACTGCTATCACATTCCTTATATGATTTAATACAGCCCTGAGAGAAAAGGGACTACTGATTCCTGATTGTGTGTTCCCTAATCCTCAACCATAGTCGTGAGCTGGAGACTGAGCTTGTTGGAGCAGACCTGGAGAGCCATGCCCAACTTCTGCCAGCACACCCAACATTGGTACACCCAGAGCTCCTGTTGCTGTTGGTGCCAACGGGGCTCTGCTGCACTGAAAGAGTAACTTTGTTGAAGTGTGTGATATCTGATGGTGGATATCTGGATTCCAGGGCTGGCTCTGTTCCCAGTGTTTTGTCTCCATCCCCATGTGCCTTACAGAAGTGACTGTACTGGGATGTAGAGGAGAAAAGCAGCTTATTGAGCACCTGTTTGATGGCATGAGGTTAGACCTGAACTCTGTTTTCAGATTGTTCTGATGGAGTAGCCTGGAAAGCTTCTGCACAGGTTGCAGGAGCAGTGGAAGGAGGGTCCCAAACTGTGTTTCAGTGCCCGATGCCGCTTTGTTGTAGCAGTGGCTGGTGTCATCCACATCCTTGGGTGTGCCCAGCCTTAACCCATGTCCTGCAGAGCCCCTGCAGGTCCAGGAGCTACAGAAGATTCTGCACTGCCGAAGCTTCTGCTGCCAGGGGACATGGACGGGGTTTTGTCTCTTGTTCTGCCCAAGGTTTCCTGGACAGAAGGCGCTGCCATTCTGCTCCCTGGGGAGGAGCAAAGGTGTCCGAAGATCCTGGATGTTAACTTCCTTGCTGCTGCTGCTGCTCAGGTGTTACATCCCATTGCTCTGCCGTCAGGAGTGAGTGGAATCTTCTCCTTGAAGAAGTTTTATCGTGTGGAAACTGCTCAGGAGTTGTCACCATTTGTGTTGGAATGCCAGCCTCAAGCCTGGCACCAGTTAGTATTTGCCAGCAGCAGATGTGACAGCACAGCCTGGTCCTGGAGCATCCTGTGCTCAAAGGGTTCAGTTTTGGAAAGGCTGGCATATGTCATGTGGAACATCGGGATGTGCTGGGAGCCATCCTGTGCCTCCTGGAGCATCCCCTGCTCAGGGATTCAGCTGTGGAAAGGCCAGCACATGTAGTGGGGACCACTGGGATGTGCTGGGAGCCATCCTGGCCCTCTGCGTGGGGCTGCTCATTGCTGCTCCACATGTGGAGCTCTTCCCCTTGCTCTGGTTTTTCATTTTTGGGGTGTGTGCTTCATTAGGGCATTGTCAGGCTTGGAATTCTTATGCAGCAAATTTGATTTTCCCACAATGTGACCCATAAATTTTAAACCCAGAAAAGTTTAATAAACCTCTTGTGTAGTGCTGGAGAGGTCACATCACCTCTGTTTGCTCACCTGACTTAACTGGAATATGACAGAGTGGAGTCCTTTTGATGTTAAGAAAAGATACAACACTTCAATTCTCTCATTTAATTTTTAAGATGATCTGAGTTCCTACTGAGCGAAGAAAAATGTGCCATATTTTCTGTTTTAATTTGTCTGGCTTTTACTTTGTTGCCATCAAAATGTTTTTATGACCTTTTCCTACTGGGTTGAAGGGCCCTCGGTGTTCTTTATAGAATCATAGAATGGTTTGGGTTAGAAGGGACCTTTTAAGTGTCACCCAGTGCCACCCCCCTGCCATTGGCAGGGGCACCTTTCACTATCCCAGGTTGTTCCCTGCCCTGTCTGACCTGGCCTTAAACACTTCCAGGGATGGAGCAGCTACAGCTTTTCTGGGCAACTGGGACCAGTGTTCTGCCACCTTTCCTAGGCCTCCAGTTTGGAGGTGGGATTGTGATCTCGAGGTGGGATTGTGATCTCTTCCTGTAAATGTACAGCTTCACATTCGGACCTGTTAAGGCACGATTTGGACACAAGTCACCCACAAAGTGTCGCAGATTGAAGACTGTTTGAGTGATTGCTGCTGGTTCATCATCATTGATCCCTGTTTCAGTTGCAAGTTTTATCTGATCCAGAGTCCTTTAAGGACTAAGGAGCAAAGTGTGGAATGATTTCTCACACAAATGCAGGACTATCTGCAGTTTCCTTTCCCTGCTCCAAGAGTAGGGCAAGATCATTTTGGTTCCACTCTGTCACGCAATCATCTTGTTGGCTTTCACAGAGAGAGCAGAAAGCAGCAGAGAAGCAATTGATGGAGAGACAATTATGTGTTTAAACACAGTGCTACAGCAAATGCAGTTCTCGCTTCTGCATTAGGCAGGTGCCTTGTGTGTATCAGACATGGGGCTTTGCTGCTTGGTACCAGGGTTATGTACAAAATTCAGGCATTACAATAACCCCCGTAGAAATTATGGGGGCTGAAGCATTTACCTGCCTTAAAACTGGTCCCTGTTTGCCACAGCATGTTCTGACTGTGTCAGGGGAGGAGAACAGCAACTCCCAGAAAGTTCCAAGACTCTGTGGTGGGAAACAATCCCCAGCTTGGATGTGGGCACTGGAATGAGGCCAGACTTGGATAGATTGGCATTTCTGGAAGATACAATTTAGCTGAAAAAGGGCTGTACTCAACTCAGGAACAACAAAGCTGAGCTTGCCAGGAAGATAACAGATGATTTGGAGGAAGTGCTGAGGTCAAGTCTCCTACCACGATGGGCAACCCAACACTATGCTCTGGTTAATAAGTCAGTCAAACTTTTTGTTAAATACGGATTGTTTCATCCTGTTACGCAGTGTGCGCAGACACAGAGATTCCTCCTCCAGGGAGAGCCCCAAAACTTCTCCAGGTTTCTGCTTCTGGAGTGATTAGAAAACTTACTTTTAATCTGTCATTTGTTAGTTCATTGTTTTCATTGTATTTTATCTTGTCCAATCTCTTCCCTGCTGGCTGACCCATTGCCCGCTTGTCTTTGGTGTAATTCTATGAAGACCAAAGTCTTGTCTGGCTTCTTCCAGCCTTCCTTTTGCTGGATTAGAGAAACCCAATTCCTATGGTGTTCTCTGGTAAGAGAGATTTCCATTTATTCCCTGCCTTTCTCGTTGCCTTTTCTTTCACCTGATTTATCTGAACTCAGGTCTGGTGCCTGTAGACAACATGAGAGAGTTTATTCAGACCTTAGTTCACTAAATTCCATACTTGTTTTTCCATTTCAAATATGGCAGTTCCTGTTCCTGGATGGGAATTCTCTTTAGCCACCTTTGTTCATACTTTTATTATACCTTTAGCTTTTCTTCCTGCATCCTTCAGGACTTGGGGAGGGTTGGCCTCTAAACAAGGTGCACATAGAGATGTCTCTGCTTGTGTCTTTTAAAGCAGGTGATGCCAGGTTTAGTGAGTTTTCCGTGTATTCCGCTGTTCCTTGGATAAATGCTCTCCTCCTGCAAGGCCTGCCCTTGGCAGCACAGCGCTGAAGTAGATTTTAGGAGAGTTGTAAACTCCCCAGTCTTTGCAGTCTTGTAATTGTATATTAAATGATGGGCAAAACAGACGTTCAGAATAGTCTGAAATTGCTGGGCTGAGAAGAGTCTCCAGTGGAATTTTATAGTGGAATGCTGCAAAGAGAATGACTGCTCCAAGGATTTCACCACACAAGGGTCAGTAAGAACAGGAATAAAAATTCTCTACTGCTGAAGAGATGAAATAGAATGTGTTTTAGTGTTACCTGTTTCATCTGAATCCAGGTGTAGGCTTTTGCCCTGTTTCGTGTTCTGAAATGGTTTGAGGATTGGTGGCTTTGAACAATGCTTGTTTTGCTTCTCTTTAAGCATTTGAGTGTTTTCATTTCCAGAAAGACCCTGTCCTGCTGCATTCCATAGTTTGGTCAGCCAAGACCATTGAAGATTCCCTTCTTTTTCTGTGCCCACGACAAAGCTGGCTCCCAGTGGTGATAAGGAGGAAGTACCAGCTTCCTAAGTCCCAGTTTCTGGAGTTCATGAATTAATCCTGGAATCATAAACCAGCCCAGGCTGAAGGGGCCTCGAAAGGCCCAAGGTTTTGTGGGGAAGGAGCCTTGGTGAGGTTATCAGCACCTCGGCCCATCACATCCAGGGATGTGACTCAGCACCTTCCTGTGGAGTTTGTCCCAGTGAAGGATTGTTTTCACTGCAAACATTTTTTTCATGTACCAAGATGAAGTCATATCTTTATATAGACACACAGCAATACGCTTAATCTTGATATGAATCTCTAGAGCCATGAATCTCTATGGGCTGCACAACTATCAGATGGGAGTCTCATATGATGTATGAATATTCATGTATCTGTAGGAACCTCGGGTTTTATTTATGCTTCAAATGTGACCATATTTCATGTTTCAAAAAGGCATCCTTGCTTCCTTCTCCCTTTGGGAAATGTGGTCACTGTCCTTGAGTCTCCTGGGGGAGGTATGTGCAAGAGTAGAGCAGCACCCTGAGCATGGCTGGTCCCCTGTCTCATCTGTTCCCAGTGCTGCTGTCAAAGGTCTCATTCAGGGCTCTCTACTTTGTGTTGGTTTTGTGGAGGTGTTCAGTGAGAAGTCAGTGAAGTGCTCAAACTCCTCCACACTGTGCCCACCATCTCTGCCCTCCGAGTACCCTTTCCTTTGAGAGCTAAACCCATTGAACAGAGGAAGGAATGACATCAGAGCCAGGAAACCTCCAGCCCATGTGCAGCTGCTGCTCTCCTGCCAGGGCTGCTTTTCCTTCATCTTCCTTTTCCACTGCCTGGGGTTAATTTAGCTCTCAGCAGTCACATAGCAATCTCCCATCTCCCCTTTGCTCACTGATATTTTCAGCCTGTCTCCTTGTCCCCATGAGCTGTGACTGACCAAAGCCAGACAGATTTAGCTCTTCTCATCTTTCCTGGTGAATCAGTGCCTCCAGCTCCTGCTCTTCCATGACCCAGCTGTGTGCACCCAAGGTGAACAGAATCCCAGAATTATTTAAGTTAGAAAAGACCTCCAAGACCATCAAGTTCAGCCTCTTACTGATCCATACCTTGTCACCAGACCAGAGCACTGAGTGCCACGTCCAGTCATTCCCTGAGCACCTCCAGGGATGGTGACTACCACCTCCCTGAGCAGCCCCTGCCAATGTCTGATAACCCTTTCTGGGAAGAAATTCTTCCTGATGTCCAACCTAAACCTTGAGGCTATAATTGTGACAGATACAAACTGACATGTTATGTTATATTACACTGACTGAACGTGCTGTCAGAGCGAAGTGACAGGAGGTGAGGGGCCCAGACCTCAGCAGGACAAAGAGGTGCTTTCAGTGGTGGGTGCTCAGCTCCTGGCAGTCTGTGGATCAAGATTTCTGGGCTGTTCATGCCAGTGTACAAGGCACCATGGAGCTGCCATCCACAATTTTGTCTGATCCTCTCCCATTCCTTTTATACGTTTCAGTTCCACAAAATCTAGTGGCAATAAATTATGTAATTTACTTGAGGTTTATATTAAAAAGCATTTTTAAAGCCTGCCACTGATATTTCATTTGGTATCCTATTGAGTTCCATTGAATATCCCTAATTCCTTTGTGATTACAAACATGGAATAATCATCTTCTATAAAGTTATTAATGGCATGAAAAGAGAAAAAGGATCTATCTCCCCCTCCTTAATTGGAAGGCTCCCAGCCTTCCCTCATATGGAATTATTTCAATTCTATCTGCTTTAGAGTAAGACCAGGCCTGATACATCTTGACAGAATCCAAATTCTTGTTTCTCTCCCAATGACTCTTACCTGGTTCTTGGCTTGTACAGCACACATCTGTACCAGCACTGGATTATATCAGTGCCAGGTCTTGGATCACAGGTTCCGTGTTTTGCACAAGTCTGCTTAATGAATCTTCACTTCATCAGCCAAGGTCTGGAGTCTTCTCAGAATGAAATAGTTTGGGTTTTGAGAGACCTGGTTTTCATAAAATTCAGCTGTTTTTCATGAGAGCCATTTGTGTGCCTGGTAAGAGCCACATGTGTCTCTCAGTTACTCCTCTGGAATGGTGTCTGGATGAGGAGCTGATGGTTACAGGCATCATCCTGTGTAGTCTCTCAGTCCATCAGCACAATATAAGGGGTCTCAGGGTATCAAAAGCCCAGAATTTTGGAAATGCTCTATAAGCATCTCAGAGATCTTAGGCAAATGTTGGGACTTTTGAACACAAGTTATCCAGTCATTTTGAGTTTTGAAAAGGTTATTGATGACATTTAATGGATTCTTCAGCTGCTGTTGAGGTGGGATCCCTCACCTTCATGTGACACCTGTCCATCGTCATATGTCTGTCCGAACATAAATCCAAATTATTTATTGCAGTGTGCATTTCCTGTGTCAGTATGACAGTCTCAAATAAATGTTTCGGGACATGTAAGTGCGAGGATTGGACACTGAGAGTCAGGGAATCAGTAAGGTTGGAAAAGACCTTGAAGATCATCAAGTCCAACCATCGACCCGGCACCAACACCATGTTCACCGCTAAACCATGTCCTCAGGTGCCGTATCCATGTGGTTTTTGAGCACTTCCAGATATGAGGACTCCACCCTTGTCCTGAGCAATCTATGCCAGGGCTGGACAGCCATTTGCAGGAAGGAATTTTCCCAATATCCCACCTAAACCTCTCCTCACACAACTTGAGACTGTTTGCCCTTGTCTGGTCCCTTGTTACCTGGGAGCAAAGCCTGACCCCCCACCTTGTTCTACCTTCCCATCAGGGAGTTGTTGAGACTGAGATGGTCCCCTGAACCTTCTTTTCTCCAGGTTAAGCCACCCCAAGTTGCCTCAGCTGCTCCTGGTGCTCTGGACCTTGCCCCAGCTCTGTCCCTGTATCTGGACTTGCTGATGCCCTTTGATGTCTTTCTTGTCATGACTGACAAACTGACCCCAGCTGTAAGCATCCATGTGTACAACCATCTATAAATTGATGCCCATGTTGGCAGAAACTTTCTGTCTTCTGGATGTGAAGCCCTTGAACCCCATGCCCCTGGGTGTATTTGGAGGAAGAACTTGGTCTTTCAGCAGCTCTCAAGTACAACAGCCCTGAGCTTTGTCCCTTGAGTCCTGTGGATGCAGTGGTTGGTCACTGCCTCAGTGTCCACCACTGGCTGCTACTTGAAAGTGAATCTGTCCAGGTGTGCAGCACGTCCAGGGTGTACAGTTACTCCTTGAAAGCTGGGAATTCTTGCACAAGCAAGTGAATCTGTTAACAGAAGGGTGGGTGGATGAGCTTTAAGGTCCCTTCCCACCCAAACCATTCCATGATTCCATTTTAAAAGACAGTTCTACTAAAAACCATATGAATAGTGGGTTGGGGTGGCCCTGGTTCATGTTTGGTATGTCCTCAAAGAGGCACAGGCAGAGCCACAGGCAGGACTGAGGGGAAGAGGTGGAACTGCTTTCCTGGGTCATATTTGGTGCCATTGATGGTGAGTAGCAGCCAGCTCCCAGTGGGAGCCCAGGGGAAAGGATGGCAGCTCAAAGCTGATGTGGCAGCTTTTTCAATTTCCCCACTTTTCTCCTCACACTGCAGCACTTTTCCATGCAGGGCTGGACCCCCGTTGAGGAACTGGGAGTGTGGTGTGCTCTCCATGAAGGCTTGTTCTTTCTGCAGAGGAAGAAGCAGCGAGTTTTGGTGGGAAGCAGAAGATTGGATCATCTGAGATGGGCTGTGGGTGGATCCCTTGCTTTGGGGGAAAAATACACAAAGAATAAAATACCCAGTAAACTCCATGGCAGGAGCAATGGCAAGGAGGGAGCTGAGCTGTCTGTGCTGGGGGCAGCTCTGTGCTGTGGTTTCAGTGCCAGTCCAACATCATGGCAGTCCAGGCAGCCCAGAAGCAGCCTTAGGAAAGAGGAGCTTTGGGGAACAAGTAACTTAAGGGTTTAGTGCAAGAAACAGTCTGAACTGCAACATGAAGGGCCATTAGAGGCTGCTGGATCCAGGTCCTTCTTCTTAAGATTCATATTCACATCACTTACTCTTTGCATAGACTTCAAACAAACATCCACCAATTCAGTTCCTCACCACACTGGTTTTTGTGGGAGAACTGATTTGCTTTGGAGTTTGAAATCTTCTTTCCAGCCTGTCTGATTCAAGCCCCTTTGCTGCAGTTGTTTCAGTGTTTTTAATCGTGTCTGTTTTCTCTGTGGTGTTTTGCTTTTCAGTGTACATTGACGGACAGAAGGTTCTTCCCCCTCAGGCCAATTGGCTTTTCTGGCAGGTTTCCCCATGGTTTTAGACTGGTTTGCTGAACGTGTGAAATCCAGGGGGTTTGTGGTATATCTTTCTGTTAGTTTACATCATCAGCTTCCCATGCAACTGGAAGTCACTTTCTGTGACCAGTGACATCAGACAATCCTCATTGTCCAAAATCATGATCCTGTCCAAGGGATTCAGGCGCTGAGCAGAGCCATCATCTGTCTTCCTCGTAAATGCTGGGATCTTGCTGTTAGACTAGTCTGTAATCCTTGCCTGAAGACCTGGTTCTCTATCATCCTTAGAACTTTTTGTGTTGAATATAGAATTACACAATTTCCTCATCACCAGGATCATCAAGTCCAGCTGCTGCACAAAACAACCCCAAAAATCCTACCATGTGCCTGAGAGCATTGTCCGAACACTCCTTGAACAATACAGATGTGAGTCTTTAGAGCATTTTTGGAGTCCAGTGGCTCTGAATGGAAAAACCTGGGGTTTGTAATTAGTTCCTAATAGACTTGGTCATGCAAGAAGCATTTGTCTGGAGCTGGTTTGAGTTGGGCTGTCTCGGATGTGGTGCTGTCTTGTCACTACCTCATTTCCGTCTTACTTGGGTATTCCAAAACTTGGAATTTTGTTCAGTTTCTGGCTGTTGCACCAGAGACAGTGAACTGATGGTAGGTCTAGAATCAGGGATTTCCCTGGGAAGATCCCAGAGTATTCTGCTGTGCTGTTAACTGGATGCCAAAGGAACTGGCAGAGCACCTAGGTTTGTTTCATGTTTCCTGCAGTGTTTTTTTTGGTTTGGTTTTTGTTTTAGCAGAATGTGGAACTCCACAAGATGTTGTTTCTGTCGTTGTCGAAGTGAAAGAGGGTTGGAAGGTAGTCTCCTGCTCCCTTTGCTGCCCATGCTGTGGCCACGTAGAGCTGACACTGATGCTTGACATCTCTGCAGCAGCCTCTCTCCATCCTGGGCTTTGTTTCCAAAGAGGTGACATGGAGGACAGCAAATGTGGTTCTCTACATCAGTCTCTGCTCATTTCTGTCACTTACCTCACCAGCTCCTTGGTCCTTGGCCCTGAGAGAGTCCTATCTATCCTGTTCCTTTCCCTGTGTCCTACCACATGCTCCCTGTCTTCCTTCTCATGACTGTGGCATTGTGAATGGTTCATGCTGGTGTCCTGAAAAGAAACAGCTTCAGGTCAAGTTTGATCAACTATTGGCAGTGGGCATAATTGGGTATGTAGAGGTGGGAGGTAGGAAGGAGAAGAGGCTTGTGGATTGCTCAGCTGTGATCCTGAGCAGCTAGGGCAGAGGGAAGCAGAGGATCTGGACAGAGCAGATAGGGTTTTGGAGTTGTGTGTTGATTTCCGTCAATACAACAAAGCCAAGTATCCATCCAGAGTATTCTGGACAAGGTACCATCCTTGTCACTGCACACTAAGCTGGGGTGACCAGGAATCCCCCAGTGACTTTATGGAATTACACTCAAGGGGAGCCCCATGGTAGAGCCGGGCTGTGGTGTGAACACTGTCCCTGTTCTGTGATCCAGCCCCAGTCCGTGGCTGCCCAGTTTACTTTGTGGTGGAATCCCCTTCTGATGTGTCCCATCGTGAGCAAGCTGACTGTTGGGTCAGGACTCAGCTGTGGGGAGGGATTTGTGTGTTTCATGTGTTGTAGTGCTGGTGCCTCTGAGGCATGAGTGCCACAGCTCACCCACGGGTGCCATGGCTCACCCACAGGTGCCACGGCTCACTCACAGGTGCCATGGGTCCCCCAGTGTGGCAGCAGATGACTTGGAGTTACTATTTTTTATTAAAGGAGTCGTACCTTGTTCTCGGGTGCACTGACCCATAACCACTGTCCCTTCTGCTTCCAGCTGACACTGACCATCGTGCGGCAGACGGGGGGGCTGGGCATCAGCATCGCGGGGGGCAAGGGCTCCACCCCCTATAAGGGGGATGATGAGGTAAGACCTGGGCTGTGCCACTGCTGAGGCACCTGCTTTTGGGGACTGGTTCTCTGTGGCTGGAGGTTGGGTGTCCTTACGTGTGAGCTGTGTGGACTTTCGGGGCCAGGTGGGAGCAGCCCTGAATCCCCCCAAAGCACGAGGTTGACGGGGTCGAGCAGACATCTGCCCCTGAACTGGGATGGTCTGACCTGGAGCAGCCATGGGAGCAGCAGGTTCCTTCCCAGCTGTGTCCTGGGGCACAGAGTGTGGGGTTGTTCCACACCTGGTGGCATCAGTTGTGTCATGTTCCAGTTCCACTGGAAGAGGGTTAACATGTCATTCCTTGGTCTTGTGTATCACCTGGGGGCAGCCCTGCAGTGGGGTTTCTGTCCCCCTTGTCACCTCAGGGTAGCCCTGCAATGAGGTTTCTGTTCCCTTTTCCCAGCTCCTGAGCGGGATGATGTGGTTGCCATGTTCCCTCGTTCTGGGTTCAGGACTGGCCAGGGACTGACCCCTCTCCTTGGATCTGAGGGGTCTCTGCACTCCAAAGGGGTAAGGAATGGGCTCTACATATAATAGATGGTTTTGTTTCCAGGGCATCTTTATTTCCCGTGTGTCTGAAGAGGGTCCTGCAGCTCGCGCAGGGGTCCGTGTTGGTGACAAGCTTCTAGAGGTAAGGACTCGACTCCTGTGACAAAGCAAATGCTTCGGAGTACTTAGAGTGGAGGGATGAGATGATTGGGAATGGATTTGCATCACATGTGTTTTAGACCAAATTAAGCACTAGGAGATGTGTAAGAGCTAAACAAAATTCCTTTGGCTCAGAGATAGTTGTTTAATTAATGTTACCATGAATCTTTTATTGCTTTATAAGCTCCTGCATTTACTCTGGCCCAGCTCTGAAGTGTTGTGTGACCCAGGTGGGAAGAAATACATCCCCAGCGGGCTGAGCTCTGCATACCTGGGCAGGGCAAAAGTGAACCCTGTAAAATAAGTTCCAACCCAGGGAGCCAGTCATGGGAATTGTTTGGGTGGTAAGGGACCTTAAACTCATCTCATTTCACCCCCTGCCATAGGCAGGGACACCTTCCATTAGACCTGGTTGCTCCAAGCCCAGTCCAACCTGGCCTTGAGCACTTTCAGGGATGGGGCAGCCACAGCTTCTCTGGGCAACCTGTGCCAGGGCCACACCACCCTCACAGGGAAGAATTCCTTCCCAATATCCCATCTATCCCTGCCCTCTGTCAGTGGAAAGCCATTCCCCCTTGTGTTGTCACTCCAGGGCCTTGTCCAAAGTCCCTTTCTGGCTCTTTAGGAGCTTGTTTTAAGCACTGGAAGAGGCTCTAAGGTTCCCCCAAGTCTCTTTTGCTCCAGGTTAACCCTTACCCCAGCTTCCTCAGCCACTCTGGTGCTCCAGACCCTTCCTCAGCTCCATTCCCTTCTCCAGACATGCTCCATCCCCTCAGTGTCCCGCTCCTGGGGACCCCAGACATCCCCCCAGGACTGGAAGAGCCCCAGCAGTGCCCAGCACGGGAGGTCACTGTCCAGGGCCTGTGGCCACACCATGGCTGATACAAGCCATGTCCCATTGGCCTCTTGCCCACCTGGGCACATTTTGGCTCACGCACGAGCAGCCAGTTTCTCAGGAGAATGTTGTGGGAAATGGTGTCAAAGGCTTTGCTGAAGTACAGGCAGATAGATCTACAGCGTTTCCCTCAGCCATTGAGCGGATTATCCTGTCACAGAGGGAGATCAGGTTCCTCAAGCAGGACCTGCCTGTCACAACCCCAGGCTGCCTGGGCCTGATCCCCTGGTTCCCCTTACGTGCCACTCTCAAGATGATCTGCTCTGGGACATTCCCCACACTGCGGGACTGTCACACTGACAGTCCTGGGTGTTCCAGGGTGTGAGGAGGTGGATGTCCCTTCTGGAAGATGAAGAGGGACTTGTGTAGGCCTTAGCAGTGTTGACTTTTCTTGAATTTTGTTGGTGGAGGTGGTTCTGGGTGGGGGGGTTATCTGTCTGGGATGTTGCCTGTAGGGATGATACAGGTGTAGGGAATTTAGAACTCCCTGTGGGGACAGAATTCCTCTGGAAAGGCCTTTCCTGGGTTACTCTGGCCTGGGACAGATAGCAGGTGCTATGGGAATGCAGGAAAACTTCCCAGAGGTCTGGGCACACCTGTGGGAACGAGGCCCAGGTATGGCAGGGCTGAGCCACTTCCCTCAGGCAGTGGTGGTTGAGGTGAGGGTTGTTCCTGCTCTGTTTGTGTTGAGGTGAGGGCTGTGTGTGAGGTGAGGGCTGTGCGTGGGGCTGTCTCTGCTCTGTGTTGAGGTGAGGGGCTGTCTCTGCTCTGTCTGTGTTGAGGTGAGGGCTGTGTGTGAGGGAGGGCTGTGTGTGAGGGAGGGCTGTGTGTGAGGGAGGGCTGCCTCTGCTCTGTGTCTAGGTGAACGGCGTGTCCCTGCACTGTGCTGAGCACCACGTGGCCGTGGAAGCGCTGCGGGGGTCGGGAAGCTCCGTCTCCATGACGGTGCTGCGGGAGCGGATGGTGGAGCCAGAGAATGCCATCACCGTCACTCCCCTGCGCCCCGAGGACGACTACAGCCCACGGGAGCGGCGTGGGGGGCTGCGCTTCCCCGAGCGTCCCGAGGGAGCACCTGCCACCGAAAGATTCTCCACCTGCCTCATGCGCAACGAGAAGGGCCTCGGCTTCAGCATTGCTGGTGGCAAGGGCTCCACTCCTTACCGGGCTGGGGACATGGTCAGTTCTGATCCCCTGGGATCCCCAAATGTTCCTCATCCCTCGGCGTGCAGCAGTGCAGCCTGGCCCTGGGTTGGTGGTCCGGGTGGTCTCTGAGAGCCAGGTGCTCTTAAGTCAGGGAATCATGGAATTCCAGTATGGTTTGGGTTTAAAGGGACCTTAAACCTCACCTATTCCGTCCTCTTGTCATGACCAGGGACACCTTCCACTATCCCAGGTTGCTCCAAGCTCAGTCCAACCTGGCCTTGAACACTTTCAGGGATGTGGCAGCCTTCTCTGGGCAACCTGTTGCCAGGGCCTCACCACCCTCACAGGGAAGAATTCCTTCCCAATATCCCGTGTATCCCTGCCCTCTGTCAGTGGAAAGCCATTCCCCCTTGTGCTGTCCCTCCAGGCCCTTGTCCAAAATCCCTCTCCCTCTTTTTTATAGAACGAAGGGGGCTGGGGCTCCCAAATCCCTGCCAGTGACATCTAATCCTACTACTGCCCTTTTGGCATGGATTCCAGGCTCTGGGCCCGGGAAGGCTTTGCTGCCAGGGGCTCTGTGAGCAGAGGGTTTGTGTGGAGTGGGGAACAAAAGGGAAGCATCAGGGCAGGGGAAGGGTCTGTGGACAGGAGAGGACCGAGACCTGCCTGGTGTCTGGAAACGGATCTGGAGAGCCAGGCTCAGGTGAGGGAAAGCCCAGGCTGCTCTGACCTTCCTGATTGTGCTCCAGGGGATCTTCATCTCCCGGATCGCAGAGGGTGGTGCAGCCCACCGGGATGGGATCCTGCACGTTGGAGACCGGGTCATCTCGGTGAGTGAGTGTGCAAGGAAGGGTCTGACTCGGCTCCATGCCCTTCCTTGTGCAGGGGCTGCTTCTCTGTTACTGGAGCTGGATTTTGGGGGTCCTTTTCTCAGCTCCTGAGCCTTCTGGGAGAGCATTTAATTTGGGTGGTTGTACCCTGCCTGGTGGTGGGTGCAGTTACAGCTCCCTTTTCCCAAATGCTTTATGCAAGTGCTTTCCCCAGAAATGGTGTGGAGGGAGGGGACATGGCAGCACTGCCCCAGCCTGGTGTCCCTCTGGAGCCTGGGTGGCAGCCCGGGGGCTCTGCCACGGGGAGAGGGGGAGCCCTTTGGGGTGCAGTGGGATAGCAGGGTCAGTGTGGGCTGGAGCAGAAGGAGCTGCCCAAGGGTGCTGTGGAGCAGGTCAGGGGTACCTCAGTGCTTTGCTTGGAACTCTGGCCCCAGTCTCCCGTCCTGTCCGTGCAGCTCTCACTGCTCTAACCTCCTGTCTCTGCCTACTGGTCCTCGCTCCCCTCCTGCGGGGAGCCTGTCCTGAGCCTCCCGACCCTCTTCCCATGCTCGCATGCTGCCTCTGAGGGAAACCTCCAACATCCTGGTGCTGGTGGTGGGTTTCTGGCCCAGCAGCTGTGGTAAGAGCACGTGTTACCACAGCGCTGGCGTGAGTAAACACTGATACAGCCTTGTCAGTGCTGGCTTCTGTCTGCTCTATCCCTGGGCTGGGGCTGTGTTGTATTTGCTCAGGCGCAACATTTTAGTGGAGCTCAGGCCCAGGTCTGACACTGGTGTCTTGGCAGGAAGCTTGAACTGGTATAGCGTCTCTCCCTCTCTTCTAGTGCTTCCCACCCCCCAAATCAAGTCCTGACCCTGATTAATGCCAGATAGACTGAATTATTTTGGATTTGCTCGTGGTACTGAGGCCCATCGTTTGGGGTTGGTTTGCTCAACCTGTGGTAAAAAGGACACAAAAATCTCAGAACAGATTCAAAAGTCAAACCTGTCTCCACTCTGCTTCAGCAGCTCTATTTATATCCATGGGCAGCTTCACAGGAAAGGCAGATCTAATTCCCTGGTAATAGCTTGCAGTGGATTCCTTACGGGATGTGTGAGCTCAGGGCTTACAGAGTTCAGGCCTCTGCCAGATTTTGATGTGGCTGAGGCGTTGCTGTCATTAGTCCTGACATCCCTTAGTTACCTGTGCTGAGGTATGTGTGGCCCTACAGGTTTGGTGCTGAGCACCGACTGAAGCTCAGATCCTGTGCTCACCTCTGATGAATGCAGGAACATGTTACCTTTCAGGAGAATACTCACCAGGGCTATTCCCATCACTTCCAAGTCTGCTTACCACAATCTTTTGAAGCAGCAATTGCCCAGTTCTATTGGAAAGCTTCCAAGGTGCCATGATTTCTGGGATGTGGGTGCCGGTTGCCTGTACCTGCATGGGGAGGGAGAGGACCCTTGCTGGGTAGAGAGGTCGTGGGTCCCTCAGGCAGGGCCTGTTTCCAAAGCCATGGTCTCCTGGTCCTGCTCAGCTCTCACTTTGCCAAAGAATTCCTGTTTTCTTAAGAAAATAAATACAGCACAGCTTCCTGCTCTTCCCCTGTGCTCTAAATCCTCCTGGACTTCTCCTCAGGAGAACTGGGATTGCTCCTTTGACTTTTAAGAAAGGGAGCTTTGAGCACATGGATTGAAGAGCCCAGCCTAGGCGTCCCCTCTGAGTTAACACTCCTCAATACTCCCCAGTGACTGTCACTCACTTCCCAGCTTCTCTGTATTCCTGTGTTTGTTGGGAGTCTTTTTGGTGGGGGAAGACACTGGACAGGGACCTGCTGGGGGGAGTGCTGGAGAGTTGGAGTTGTGGGATGGGAATCTAGCAAGGAGAGTGCAGGATTGGGAGCAGTTGGTAAGGGCAGCTGATTTTTTTGGGATGGGACTGGGAAGAAAACTGATTCTGGGGAGATTTAAGATAGTGGTCAGTGACACATGAAGTCCTAATGAGGCAGTGTGACCCCTTAGAGATTTGCCAGGATAATATAGTTCCCTGGCACACAGAGAAACATGTGGAGCAGGGAAAGGACAGACACTGTCCCTTCCCCATGGAGAGCCATGCTGCGTGGCTGGCCTTGCTCTCTAGCCAGATAAAGGCCATGGAAAATTAGCTGCCCCAAAGCTGGGGAGCCACCAGGATTTCCAGGTAGTGGAGAATTACTGGGTAAAATGCACCAAGGGCTGTTACCTGTGATGCACCTCTGACTCCAGGAGTCCTATGCCCTGGTCCCTGGTCCCTGCTCCGGGGAGGCACCGCTGTGCCCTTCTGGTCCGACCCTGTCTGACCACTCTCATCCTGTCAGGGACAGGAAAATAGCAGAGGGGATGTGAGAAATGAGAGTGGGTCGTGCTGTGGTAGGTCTGTGCGGTGTCATCGTAGTGTCGTAGAGTCAGAGCAAGACTTAGGTTGGAAGGAACCTTAAAGATCATCTTGCTCCCACTCGATGAGTCTGTTTGCCCTTGATGTGGTGATAGAACCAAAAATAGTCAAGTCTCTCCTGCATGTTGCTTTTGTTAACCATCAGAGAATCCAAGGAATCCTCCCTTCCCAATCCCCTGGACATGTGGCTTCTGCTTTCCCTGCTCCCAGGTGCAGCCATCAGCAGGGATAAGGGCAGACTCCAAACGTGGAACACATTGCAGACACAGCTGGTTCCAGATCACAGGGGCAGGAAGGGGGCAGTACCTTTACAGGTGCACACCTGAGCACAAGTATCCTCACAGAGCAGGAGCAACAGCCAGCTTCTCCCTGGTCTTGCCCTCCAGCTCATCGGGGTTCAGTTTGCTGGTGGAACGTGCACATCGCTCCCTCACTCACTCGAGTAAATGCTCGTGTCTGCAGGTCTCCAGCCTCTGCCCCAAGCATCGAGGTCTTCGAGGCTTTTTGGTCACACCCCAAGCCTTTCATCCAGCTTCTGGGCCACTTCTTGAGTCTTCCCATGGTTTGGATTCCTACTTGCTGGCTAGTCCAGCTTGAATTTTACCAGTAGCTCTCGCACATGTACCCAGAACAGAGTGAACTGGGCACAGAACATACAGAATGTGGGGAGAAGGCAGAGCAGATATAGACTCAGGCCCAGGGCTTGGCCAGACCAGCACTGACCAGCAGCCTCGTGTTCTCCACCCTCTGTATTTCCCCGTGCTTGTTCCTCACCTCCAGTCCTCTTTCTGGTCTGTTAAACATCCCATAATAAGTGCTGCATATTCCCACAACACCTCCTTCAAGCTTCCTGCAGCCACTTGGCCCTTTCCTACAAGAGATGTGCTGATACACCCCCTTATAATCTCCATTTCTTCTTCAAATCAGTTGCCAAGCTTGGTCGCACTTCTCTAACGTGAGTGATTCCTTTGGGTGATTCCTTTGGGTGATTGCTTTTGGCGATTGCTTTTGGTGATTGCATTAAGGATCCATCCCGGAGTGTCTGAGCCGTTCGTCTGTTACCTGCATTCCGTTAAGAGCTGTGCACCTGTGTGGTTAATTTATTACCTTTCCTGCTTGATGCCCAGTGTCCTGTGCTCAGCAGCCATTTCCCACGTCCCTTTCATCCTTCCTCTTCCTGCGGGCACGTGCCAGCTGCTGCCCTGACATCCTTCTGGGTCATGCCAGAGGTGTCCCTTTGGGGACAGTCCTCTCATCAGAGGTGACACTGTGGAGTTCCCAGGCCAGTACAGGGCCACTTGTGCTTCTCCTTCCCTGTCCTAAGGAGAGCAGTACCCACAGCTATAGGTGGGACAGGGCAGGTTGGGTGAGTGCTGGGAGTGTCACAGGGAGGCTGGACGCAGTCCTGTCAGATGGTGTGTGTCAGCTTAGTCCAGAAACTGCTCTCTGTGAAGGAGCTGGGGAGTAACAATATTTCTGGGAATCAGGCAGCAGGGAGTTGGGCTACAAAGCCCAGTTGCTGTGACTGTTACAGTCAGGTTGTTATTTCATGAGCTGATCAAACCCCATCTTGGCAGCTGCTGTTTTCATGTCTTCATCGTTCATTTTGGAAAGCTTTTCCAGAACCTAATGACTAGATGCCTTTTAATTTTCAGCTTCAACGTTTTCCTGTCAAGTTTTGTTTTGGGCTGTGTTCCCTCAGCTTGGCTCTCCTCAGGTTTCTGCCCCCTTGTACATCCATGGAGAGCAGTCATGTCCTTTCCGGTCCTTTGAGTTTCTAAGGAGTCTGTTTTAAATCTTAATTTTGTAGGAAAGGCTCTCTGTTGTTTCAAGTCTCTCTCTACCTGGGGTTGCTTTTAATGCCTTAGAGCTGGCATCTTCCCCAGGCTACCATGACCCTGCCCAGCATGAGCAGCCAGTGGCCCAGTGACCAGTGACAGATCTTGTCACCCATCAAATTGTGCCTTCAGTGTCCGTGTCTGGGCTCTGGGTGACTCATAAGGGCAGGTGGCGCAGTGTCAAGGCAGCAGGTGCCTCGGCACATACTTGTGTTGTGGCACTGCTCTGGCAATCACTGTTTCTGCTTCTCCCATGTTGAGACATTTGGCTGTGGGAGGTGGAACATCACACCTGGCCTGCGTGGTCCCCTTGAGCACCATGTCAGTGGTGCTGCAGGGCACCAGGTGTGCAGGGAGCGTGGGAAAGGGGCAGAAAAGCTGTCTAGGAAGGGGATTGGGGTCAGGTGGGAATGAGCAGGTGCCTGTGTCCCTTTGCCAGGTCAGAGGGAGCTGGGAGAGTTCCAAGGTGCTTTGGGGCACAGGCCTTTGAGCGGGAGCCACGTGCAGCAGGACAGGGTTCCTCAGGGGCCTGGCTGAGTGCTGGAATGCCGGGAAGCGCCGGGGTGATGGTCTGACGCTGAGTTTGCGGGTTGTTCTAGATCAATGGGGTAGACATGACAGAAGCCAGGCATGATCAGGCCGTAGCGCTGCTTACCGCGGCCTCCCCCACCATCGTGCTGCTGGTAGAGAGAGAGGGCGCGGAGCAGCCCGGCGAGGGAGACTCGCCCGGCGCGCCCCGCGTGCGCATGCACTCCCCCCCGCCGCCCCCCGGTCCCGGGGACAGCCCGCCCGAGGAGACACCTGCGCCGCAGAGGAACCACCTCTCCAAAGGGCTGGAGGATCAGTACCCTATCGAGGTGAGCTTGGCGTTGGAACGGGGGACAGTGCAATCCTGCTGGGTTTCATTTGAAAGATTGGTGTTGTGATGGGGACCAGCCTGCTGGGTTATTGGAGCCTGGAGAAGTCATCGTAGAAAGGCTTGGGTTGGAAGGGACCTGAAAGCCCATCCAGACCCGCAACCTGCCATGTGTGGGGACACTTTCCGGTATCCCAGCTTGCTCCGAGCCCTGTCCAACCTGGCCTTGAAAAAGGGATGAAGTAGTCACAGCTTATCTGGGCAACCTGTGCCAGGGCCTTCCCACCCTCACAGGGAAGGATTTCTTTCCAAGATCCCATCTAACCCTGCCCACTCTCAGGGGGAACCCATTCCCCTTGTGTTGTCACTCCAGGCCCTTGTCCAAAATCCCTCTCCAGCTCTCTTGGAGCCCCATTCTAGCTCTTCTCCAGGTTGCAGAGTCCCACGTGGGGAACCCCTTTGTCCCATGAGTGTTCACCTCCCTGACTCTGTGTCAGTGTTTGTGGTCTGTATGTGATATCCTTCATTCCCTTTGACACTGCTTCTTGTTCCCTCAAGGAAATTCACCTGGTGAAAGCAGGTGGTCCCCTGGGCCTCAGCATCGTCGGAGGCAGTGACCATTCCAGTCATCCCTTTGGGATTCATGAGCCGGGTGTCTTCATCTCCAAGGTAGAGTCCCAGGAGAGCTGCCCTGAGTCTTCCTGAGCTGTTGGATTATTGGGATTAAGGTGAAGGATTTTGATGAGTCCAGACGTACAGGATGGATTTGTGAAATAAAGGGGTAGGAGGGAGATGTGTGAAGGGTTGTACTGGATGTGCTGCTGCTGGTGGAGCCATCTGTGGGCATGTAAGAAAACCTATATAATCCATGCTGAACCCTTTGGAGGAATCCCAGTTAGCTTTTGAAATTGCTGAGTTCATGTTGGCTTTACTTAGTCCTGGGGAGACACTGGCATTGCAGAAAGCCAGTCATTACTGGGAAAGGGCTGGTGGGATGAGTGTGTGACTACTGGTACACCCAGAACTGCTCTGCTGCATTCAGGCCAGTGTCCTTCGATCCCACGTTTCCATTCCAGTGGTGACATCATTTGCCATTTAGGGTCAGCACACAGGCTGGCCACTGTGTGCAGCCCATTCCCTCACAGTCCTGCACATCCGTGCTCATTGGAATAGGGATGCTGGATTCCTGCTGAGCCCTTTCTACTTCCTGACTTCTCTTGTCACTTGGGGATGCCAAATCTGACTCCTCTGACACCTGTGGCTTGTTAGGGCTTGGGAATTCTAGGAGTGATGCCTGCCAGATCTATTCCTTCATGTGCCCATGGTTTCTCTTGGAGTGCATCAGCAGGTCAATGAGGCAGGATTTGCTCTTCTCAAAGCCTAACTAATCCTTTCCCACCATTCCTACTTGCCCATGTGCTCACAGGTTTCATCCTTTCCTTGCTGACTCCTTTGTTTTCACCAGGAACACAGGTTTGGTTATAGGTTTAGTCCCTCTGTAGCTCTCAGGAGCCCCTGTAGAGCACTGGGTAAGGACTGGAGTTGCAGTCAGTCCTGGTTACAGTCATGGGCAAAATAATGGCAAAACAGCACAGGATTGGTTCAGAGTAAATTGGGAATATGAGAATAACATAAAGAAATGCACCTCAAAGCACATCCCACTTCATTCTTCACCAGTGTTCCCAGATAAGTCACCTCTTAGGGAACTTTGCAGAAAAGGAGTCAGAGCAGGCCTGCAGGGTGTTGGAGGATGCCTGGGGACACAATCACATCTCCAAGGAGAGATGGGCTTCCCTTCTCTAGCTGTGTTAATGGTTCTCTGCAGGTCATTCCCCGGGGGCTGGCGTCGCGCAGCGGGCTCCGCGTCGGGGACAGGATTCTGGAGGTGAACAGCATCGACCTGCGCCATGCCACCCACCAGGAAGCCGTGAATGCGCTGCTCTCCAACGCTCAGGAGCTCACCATGGTGGTCCGGAGAGACCCACCTCCACCTGGGATGCAGGTGGGTTCCAAGTGAGAGGGCTGGGGGGGAATCACACAGGGTTGTTTCTGGAGGCAGTTTCTTACCGGGCTGGAGGTCTGGGACTAGGATACAACCAGACTCCTGGTTGGAATTTCCTCCTCCTTTGGCAGAATCCAGTCTCTTGTAAGTGCATCTCCAGCTGGGGAATGGTGAGGATCTCGTGCCGTGGCCATGGTGACTCTGTCATCAGAGAATGACGAGATATCAGATGTGAGCATGAACAGAAAAGGGCAGGTCCTCACCAACAGGAATAAACTGCCAGATGAGGGATGGGGCTAATTCAGGCCCTTTTCAGGGCATTTAGAATTGTGGTTGCTCGGAGGAGAGTTCCCTCAGCTGAACTTGGCCCAGAAACAGGGAGACTTTTCTGTGTTTCCAGGAAATATGCATTGAAAAGGCTCCAGGAGAGAAGCTGGGCATCAGCATCCGGGGTGGAGCAAAGGGCCATGCTGGCAATCCGTTTGATCCCACTGATGAAGGCATCTTCATCTCCAAGGTACCAGAGCAGTAACTGTGCACGTTGGTGGTGTGCAGGCAGTGCCAGGGTGAAGGGTGATCCCTGGGGGAGCTGTTGGAATTCGCTCTCAGCTTTCACTGGTGCATCAGTTCTGGAGATTGTCCCTCTAGCAAAGGAGACAAATCCTTGTCCTTTCATATTTCCTCCTCTACAACAGCTACACAATTTCTTCTTTTATTTCCTGTTTGCCTTTGTTTTGCTTTGTGTTCCTTCTCTTGTGTTTTTTTCTATAATGCAAACTCACACATCTTTCCTTTTACCCACATTCCTATTGGTCCCCGTGTGCCTGTGGCTTCCTGCCCACTTAGACATGCAAGCTCTTTCCTCCTTCCATGGAAAGCCTCAGGAATTCGTAACCTTTTCTCCTGTGTCGTGCACTCCATGTGTAACTTTGTTCCTTTTTTAAGTGACTGTTTGTGTCACACGTACTTTTCCCATTACTTTTCCCCCACAAATAACACATTTTCTTGTTCAACTTATGCTTACCAGTTTATGCTCCTCCCAACCCTTCCCAAAAAGTTTTTATTGCTTCTTCTTTGCTGGCAGTGGAGCACAGCAATAAGTGGTGTCATTTTGGTCTTGCTGCTGACAAAGAGGACTCCAGCTGTTCACCTTAGTGTCGCTGG
This sequence comes from Corvus cornix cornix, assembly GCF_000738735.6. Classification (NCBI taxonomy): domain Eukaryota; kingdom Metazoa; phylum Chordata; class Aves; order Passeriformes; family Corvidae; genus Corvus; species Corvus cornix. The sequence continues at coordinate 154,020,287 of NC_046333.1, read as the reverse complement.
TTCCCTCTTTACCTGGTTTTTTGGGGTAGAAACTGGTATGAGTTATCCTCATGGCTGAAGACACTCCATAATTGCCAGTCAGCCCTGATAATTGATCACTGGTTGCTGTTAAGGCAAGGGAACACTCAGCATTTGTCATTATGTAACTGTTTTATCTGAGTTCTAAAGTTAAGAGAATAAATTCCCTCTTTCTGAGTGGCAGTTGCACGTTCACCTGGGACATTTGTAACAGCAGGAAAAGAAAACCTGGGATTATTCTAACTGACAGTTATTTCTAATAATTGGGTCTGGTTTTCTCTCCTGCAGCCTTACAGCATTTGGGGGTTGGAAGGTTCACAGTTTAGCCATGGTGCAGAGTTAGTTTATCCCGTTTCCCCTCCCTGTTTTTCCAAATACTGGTTGTTTTAGCCTGTAGAGAACCAAAACTCTGAACTTCCCTGCTCTCCCTTGAGCTGTGTTAGTCCCCTCAACCTCTCTTACCTGTCCTATCCAGAGGGGTTTTCCTGCCTCTGATTTTCACGTGTATTTCTGGTAACCAAGAGACAAAGTGGTGCTTTTCCTCTTCTTCCTCTTTGCATGTCTGATCCCTGCCTCCTTCCTCCTTAGTTTGTCTTCATTTGCATTTCCATTGTGTCTCTCTCCCACCACAAAATGATTTCTCTTTCCATGCGATGCATCATGATGTGAGAGCTTTTCCTTCTCACCTGCTTCTTTCCTTGGGACAACACATTTCAAATTCACATTCTTTTATCTCACATAAAAGATTCTTCCACACCTGTTCCCTCCACCAGCCTGTACAGGTTCCTCCTTTTCTGCCCTTTCCGTAGTACTTCCAGATGCCTCCCCTGACTTGCAGCTGCGGGCTGTTGTCCCCGTTCCCTGTGTGTGCTGTCTGCTCCTTCCCCTCCATGGCCCCGTGCTCTCCCATCGCCTCTGACCTGCTCCAGTGACTCCCCGCTATGTTCCAGGTGAGCTCCTCTGGGGCTGCAGCCCGGGATGGCCGCCTGAAGGTAGGGATGCGGATCCTGGAGGTGAATCACCAGAGCCTGCTGGGAATGACGCACACGGAAGCCGTGCAGATCCTCCGCGGTGTGGGCGACGCGCTCCTCGTGTTGGTGTGTGATGGCTTTGACCCCAAGGCTGCGGCTGCCATCGAGGTGAGGACTGGAGTGCAGGTGCCCTTGGAGTGACCAGAATCCCACCACATGGATCCCACCTCTTTCTTCACAGAATGCTGGATTTTCCTAACCTTTTGCTGTAGATTTTTTTGGTTTTTTGAGGTCCCAGGTTTCAAAGTCTGACCTATGATACGAACTGGAGGGGGTCTTCAGTCCAGAAAAGCAGTGGTCCCTCAGGACTTGCTCCTCCTGGTTCCAGAACAGTCCCACAATAGCACTGCACTGAAAAAAAAAAAGTTTTCAAGATCATTTTCACTCGGTTATGCCCATTTTTTCTTGGCCAGTGTTACATTTATAATAAATGCTCTGGCTCTTTACTGGGATTCATCTTTCCCCACAGGGTGAAACTTCCCTGGAGAAATCCTGTGCCCTCTCTGATTTCTGTTTCCAAGGCTTAGCTAGTCAGCTTTTGTATTCTCCAGTAGAACACGAACGCGATCCCTGCTCACCTTTATCCGCTTCTTGCACCTGGATCAATTTAAATTCAGCTTACTTAGACCTCAGGTTCCTCGAACAATTGTCAGCTGAAATGGCAGGGATAGATAGAGCTGGATGCTCTCAAAGTCTCTTCCAACCCAAACCAGTCTGGGATTCTATGGAATAAGGTTTCAAGTTGTTGAAAGAGTTCTGGTTCTGACTTGGTTGGGATTGTCCTGGTACTCTGTATCTGGGAGCCTGGAATAGGGAATTTTCGGAATGGCCCTCTGTGGGCTTCCACCAGGTGTGATTTGCCTCTTGCTTTGCAGATGTCCCCAGGAATCATTGCAAACCCTTTTGCTGCTGGCATTGGGCGCAAGAACAGCCTGGAGAGTATCTCCTCCATCGACCGGGATCTGAGCCCCGAGGAGGTGGAGATCCTTCAGAAGGTGTGTGCTGTGGCTGAACTGGGAGCGTGTTACAGAGTGAAAGCAGTTTCTGGAAATTTCTAGTGTCTCCCTTGGTGCATGCAGCCTGCAGTGTAATGGGCAGTGCACATGGCGTGTGATCAGCAGGACCCAGCACTTGGATCAGGATCACGCTAGGATGGGCCTGTGACACCTTCATTGAGGTTCTAGATGCTGCAGGTGTGGAGAGAGCACTGGGTGAGGTGGCTCTAACTCTGCTCTCTCCTAGGAGATGGAAATGGTGAGAGAAGCCACTCAGTGGGAGAGAGAAGAAATGGAGAAAGTGGTGAGAGATTATTTGTGTAGCAGAATCTGTTCGTGGCAGTGGCTCTGCCAAGCCTGTGAGTCCCAAGGAAGGTGTCACAGGTTATCTCTGCTTCTTTGTAGTGCCATGGGGAGCTCTGCCCTGTTGTCAGTGCCATGGGAGTTCTGGATCTCTGCCCCGTTGTCAGTGCCGTGGGGCAGAGCTCTGGGCATTCCCTCTCTGCAGTGCACTGCTCTGTTGCCCCGGCTGCTCTTTGGCTTTTCTGTACCTCCCTGTGCACCTCTCTGGTGATGCTCCTGTGATATTCACAAAGGCCACCCTTGTTACCTGCTGGTACCTCCTGGCCAAGCTGCAGCTTCAAGAAAAATGGCCAATGAGCTTGGAAGTCCCAAATTTACTCCGTTTTCTCTGTCCAGCACCCTGTGACTGACAGAGGTTTTGTGAGCAAAGATGAGAACACACAGCTCTGAGATGCCCTGAGTGGAGAAGTGATGCTGTTAATCAGTCACAGCTTTATGCTCCTTAGTTCACATGGTCATTTCTCTGCTTTGCTGTGAGAGTTTTGTGTCTCTGCCCACTGGTTCAGCCTTGCACAGAAAGAGAGTTTCACAGAAGTAGAGTTTCACAGAAATAGATCAGCAGACTCAAGCCCCTTGAGGACTTAGAGTTTCCAGTCCCTCTTAAAATGGTAATTTATCCAGTCAGAGTTGTTGGAAGAAGAGGGAAAACTGAATTCTTCAGTGTTGTCAGTGGGAAATCTTCTCTCCTGGCAGATGAGTGTGTCCATTTTACAGGTGTTTAGTCAAGTTTCCGGTTCAGATACACCTGAAGTTTCTCTGGGTTCTCTCTGCAGTTGCAATTTCTGAGCTTGTTTACATTTGCTGCCCCACAAGAGCAGGGTGAGGTTGGCAATTCTGGATGGAAGTCAAATGACCTTACAGAATGGTCTTCAACCTGATCCATTTGGAGACGTCCCTCATTGCAGGGCTTGGACTAGATGACCCTGAAAGGTCTCTTCCAACCCAAACCATCCTGAATAATTTGCATAGGAGGGACCTCAGCATTTCTCTTGGTTCAGCCCAGAGCAGAGGCAATTCAGATCAGATTTAGGTTTTTCCTATAAAATGCCTCATTCCTTGCCTGGGAAGGAGCTCAGAGTGGTTTGATGTGGTTTCAGCAAACCTGATTTCATTGTGTTTCTGTTTGAGCAAAGGGTATTCCTGCCAGTTTTAATGTTGGCAGTTTATGGATTTGAATATGGATATATGGATTTAAATACATTCCAGGAGACTTCAGGTACTGTGGGTCAGTATCAGCATTCCTAACACCTGTGAATATAGCAAGTGTGGCACCGAACTGTGCTGCTCGGGCTGAACAGGTGGCATTTGTCCAGGCTCAGGTAGAGAAAAATTTTGCCAAAATTTATACTGAGATTACTTAAAAATATTTGGGTCAAAAAAACCCCAGAAAAACCTTTAAGATTTGTGAAGTAGCCTTGGCCATATCTCATTTTAAAAAATGCTGATGTATTTTGGTGCCACTTCCCTTGATGTGCCAGGAGGAGGCAGCAATGGATGCTCCAGGCTCCTTGGACCTCCCGGGATCCTGAGGCCCATGGGCAAAGACATGTTTTTCTGCTGGGCCTTTTAAACCTTGAATCTGGGATTATGTCTCTAAAACTGGTTTTGATGATTAAATTTATCCCAGTGATGGAGCCAGCACTCCTTGGTGGCCACTGGAATACTGAAGGAAGTTCCCATCTTGGTGCCAGATCCCTGGTAATTTCTGTCACCATTTTTGGACCATTTTTCTTACTCTTCAATGTTTCATGTTCGTTCTTGCACAAGAGCAATAGAGACCAAACGTGTCTCCAGCCCACAGCAGGCTGTGAACTGAAAAACTGGGAGGAATTATTCCTTTGCTCTACTCATGGTAGAAGTTTTCAAACCCATTCACTGCTGACACCTCTTGTCTTCAGTTCTCTGATAATTCAGTTTCTAGCAGAAGTGTCAGTAACTCCGAGTCTCTGTGGACTGATTCCTGGAGCTCTCTCCTGGCTCTGTGGCTGTAGTTATTTTTCTAGTCTTAACCCAGGTCCTCCCCAGATATTGTCAGAGATGGATTTGGAGTGTGCCACAGCTCCATCCGGGCTGACTGGTGCTCCTTCCACTCCTCAGAATATGACCTCAGAGAACAGTCATGCACCAGATTAGTGTCACCTGGAACCTTCACCCTACAGAGAACTCTTGGCCAAAACAAGCACAACCAGATTCAGAATAAACTTTAAGATCCCTGAATATCCTTTTGGGAGTTGTGATCCTCCAGAGCATTAGTGTCTTCTCATGCTGCATGTTCTTGCTTGGAGGTCAAGGGGTGATGTGGGACAGTGGTAATCTGTAATGCATGGAATCTGTTTAAGAACAGGGCCCAGATGCTCAGCAGAATTTTCAGTTGACTCCCTCTAAGCTGCCTTCCACCTCCCATCCTCCCAGTGTCAGGACTTCAGGACCATGTGATTCCTGCTTGGGAGGAGCACCTGGGAGGGTTCCATGACAAGAGAAGGGAAGGATGCTGCTGTGCTGTCCCCAGGCCTGGCTCTGCCCAGAGGTGCTGGGTGACAAGTCAGAAATATCAGTGCACAGAAATCAGTCCTTAGGACAAGTCCCACGCTGTTCCCTTCCTCTTGCAGCCTGGGAGCAAGCCTGTGGCTGGAGCTTTTGGGATTAGTCACTGGTCACTCTCTAATGTCCCTGCAGTGCTGAGTGACTGCGGGCTGACAGCTGGTGCTGAGCTGACCTTGTGCCAAGACCATTCTGACCCTTTGTATTTGCATCATTCTGTATGTGATGCTATAAGCCAGCAAGGCCTGTGCTCTGTAGGTTTGTTTTTCCATTCCCTTCCAGCCTGTCCTGTCTGTGATCCATCGAGGTGTCTCTTCCAGCAATGAGCAAACTCCTCCCCTCCCTTGGTGCTGGTATAGCTTACGCTTGGGGGCACTGTACCTCTCCTTACTTTCCCCAGGATTGTCCCTGCTGAGGATCTTGGGGACACCTGCTCTCACCTCTCACCTGTGGCACCCAGATCATGTTCTGTCCCTGTCCATTCTGCTGGTGATAATGGTGCAAGTGCCAAATTCCAGCTCCTCCTTCCCCAGTCCCATTGTTCGTGCTGGGATTCTACTCCCACTCTCCTCGTGCTGGCACTGCACGTCTGTTCCCTCAGCAGTTCCTGCCCAGCATGTGTGACCTCTCTGCCTCTCTCTTGTCTCTCTGCTCTGGCTCTGTTCTGTCCTGTTGAAGGAGCGGATGCGTAGGGAGCGGGAGGCAGCCACGCAGCAGCTTGAGGAGGAAGCGGAGGTGAGCAGCACAGAGGAAGGGCTGGAGAGTCCCAGAAAAGGGCTACAGCTAGACTGGAAAGCTGGAGAAATCCCCAAAAAGAATTTGTTCCCCAAAGCTTGTGTTTTCCACTCCCTCCCCTAAAAGGATGTGGCTTTGGGGATAAGAGATCAGAACTGAAGAAGCGTGTAAGGGATTGAGGAAAACGGCTGGGTTAGAAACTTTGGCTTCTATTTAGGCTTAGAAAGACAACACATGGGAAGCAAAATTGAACGAAGTTGTACAGTGTGTGTGAGTTAAGGTTGAAAAAAGAAACGGTAGAGGAATTGCAGACTTGCTTTCTTAAACATGTCCAGATCCAGCCGTTCTGGATGCTGTTGGAGGAAACGCGTAGGTATGGCACATTCTCTCCTCCATAAGGAAGTGGACATGGGGGCAGGAGGAGTGGAGGGATCTGAGCAGTAGTGGGTGACCAGGGGTCCACAGTGACACGTTCTCTGCAGGGTTTCTCAAGCCTGGCTCCTGCCATGAGTTCACATGGTTGTGTTTCAAACAATTCCAGCTTTTTCCAGGCAGTGGGAACTCTGATGAGTTTGGAGATAAGGCCTGGTTATTACTGGGGTGGTTCCCTTTTTATTGGTCTTTCTCATTGATTTAGTTGACTTTGGGCCTGACCTTTCCTGGTGTTTGTGTTTTTCTACCCCTCTCCAGAACATCCCCAGTGAACCCCTGCGCTTGGACTACCGGACCCTGGCAGCACTGCCCAGCAGTGGCCTGCAGAGAGGCAACCGTGGCGTGAGTGGGGGATGAGGGCTTCTGCGGGGGGAGGCCATGGGGGGCTGTGGAGGTAGGGGTCCCTGCAGGGGAGGCAGCGAGGGGCTGTGGAGGTGGGGGTCCCAACAGAGAAGGCCATGGTGGTTCCATTACCTGCCCTCCACCTGTGCCATGGTGTGGGACGTGACAGCATCCTTTGCAAAGCAAAACTGGGAAGCAGAACTGTGGGGGACTCAGGCACTGAAACAGGAGGTAGCTGCAAAAGAAAGATGGGAATAAGAAAATGAGGAGAGCAAGAGCCAGGTGGCTTTGCCTTTTGGGAAGGGAAGAGGCAAAGTTTGAGAAGTTGCAAAAAGCAGAGTTGGGAACAAGGCAGAAGAAACAGCCTGGTGGGAGAGAAGGGGCTGTGAGTGGGAGAATTCAGGGATTTGTTGTGGAAGGAAGAGGCTCCAAAAAGCTGCCAAGGAGGGAGAGAAAGATTTTTCCTGACACAGTGATGACAGTGTTGTGTGCAGAGCTCAGTTGTAAATCCATGGTGGGATGATGTTTAGGAAAGAGGAGGGATGAGGCTGCTGAAAGTATTGAAAATAGGAAAAGTGTAAGGCCAGGTTGGACAGTGCTTGGAGCCATCCCTCTCGGGGAAGTGTCTACCACTGGTGGTCTAGTGGAAGTGTCCCATGGCAGGGAGTGGGACTGGCTAGTCTGCAGGGTCCCTTCCAATCCAAACTACCCTGAGATTCTATTAAAGCCAAGATTCCCCCAGGCCTGCAGAAGGTGAAGTGGCTGTGGCTGTGTGTCGTGATCGAGCCCCGTGGCTTGTGTATCCTGTTGTGTATTGTGACTCCTGCCATGGGCATTCCTGCCCTGTGTCCTGCCTGGCAGTCCCTCATATTTAGTGGCCAAGAGAAATTCCAGATTTCACAAACTTCACAGATTACAAATTTACCTCTCTCCTGTGTTGTTTAAAATCTCACCTCTCCATCTTTTCTTCCTTTTATCTTTCCTGCATCACCCCCATTCTACCGGGTTTCTGCCTGCTCCTTCACACATCCTCAGTCTTTTTCCTTTCCTCCTGTTGCAGCAAGATCTCCATTTGCTGTCATCATCCCATTCTGCATTCCCATTCCGGTATTTCAGGATCATCTCTTTCACCTTTCCTGTCTCCATCTCATTCCATGCAGACAGGTCTCCTCTCCTGTTCCCTTTCCTCTGTTACTCCAGGTCTTACTCCAATAACAGCTCTGCTTTGGCTCCAGCTCTGCCTCCTTTTGTTCCCACACTTCCCAGGTTTTGGTTTTTCCCTTTTGCTGTTCACAGAAAAAAGCAGGATCAGGAAAAGGTTTATTTTTAGCATCTCTAAGTGTAACTCAGGAGCTGGAAGAGGGGGAGAGTCAGCCCCAGGCAGCAGCTGCCTCCGTGCGGGACAGCTCGAGTGTGGTCCAGAGCAGAGCAGCACTGTGGGGCTTGTGCCTTGCAGCCGGTGTCAGCCTGGGAATGCCAGGCACGGGAATGTGGGGCTGAGCACGCCGGAATGCCATGGTGATGGGCGGCATCTATAAATGTCCCATCACAAGGAAGGGTCCATGGGTGCCTATGTTTGTGCAGCTGTCACCAGCCCTGTCTTTGCTCTGGTTTGAAAAGTACATCTGCCTGGATCGTGGAGACGGGGAGGTTCTGGTGTAGGGAGAGGGAGGTTCTGGTGGTCCTTCAGGAGCTGCCCTGGCTTGTTAGGTGACTGCTGGAAGACTCAGCCAGGGTCAGTCTGGCCAGTGGAAGAGCAGGCAGGTCAGTAACAGATCGTTTATCTCTGGACAACCTCCAGAGGACTGGTGCTCTTGCCCTGTTCCCATTGTGGTTTTCTTTTTCTTCCTGCCTCCAGGCCAATTCTCACCACATATGTTCTCCTCTAAACAGTGACTGGGTGTCTTTTACTGCTGCATAGTTCCCCGTGAGGGAGCTGCAGGGAACAGTTCCTGTCCTCACCATGGGACACGAAGAGCTGTTCTTGCTGTGGAGCAGGAGGAGGTGCAGGTCCATCTGTCCACTGTGGAACAGGAGGTGTAGATCTCTCCACTGACCACTGTAACTGTGGGTAGAATTAGTCATAAGGATTCTCCAAGAATGGTCCCCAGAGAAGGGAGCAGGTGGTTGTCTGTCTTGGATCGATCTGTGTTGCTACATCTGGGTCCCTTTGTGAGCAGGATTTAACAAAGGCTGGTGAGAGGCCTGTTCTGTTTGTCCACTGTTCTAAGCCAAAGTGAAAACTCCCATTGGAAGCAGCCTGGGAATGCTGGTTTGAGTGATGCTCTTTGGCCATGCACCCAGTGCACTGCAGCATCTGGATAGAGGCTGTAGCTACCCTGTTCCTGGAAGTGTCCAAGGTCAGGTTGGATGGGACTTGGAGCAACCTGGTTTAATGGAAGGTGTCCCTGCCCATGGCAAGGGGGTGGAACATGATGAGTTTTCAGGTCCCTTCCCACCCAAACCATCCTGGGATTCTGTGACTCTGACATTTCCCTTAGAGAAGTGAAAGAGCTGTTACAGTCTCTATCTTCTGCATTGAACAGGAATGAAAGCCAGACCCATGAGGGACTGATCACAACAAAATGGTTCAAGTCCAGTTTTGCTTTCTGGACTATGAGAAATGGAGAAGATTTGACATATCCCAGTACCAGGTCACCATGGTTAGTTAATTAGCAACCTGTGCTTTCTGTTCTGAATCTATTTCTCTTCAGTTTCTTGCCATTGATTCTTTTTTTTCACTTGTTCATCAGATTTAAGATTGGATTTCTTTCAGTGCCAGGGAGGATGCAGGGTAGCACATGTCTGTCTTGTCTGCAAGCTGGGAAAGCACGCTGCATTGCCTAAATTTTTGCTTACCCAAAATAGAAATTGTGGCTTGTCTGACAGGAATGGCCCCAGTGAGGCTGGGGAGGGAGGAATCCCGCACGAGGACACACTGCAGCAGGAGCTGGAGCTCACAGCAAGACACAGATCCAGCCCAGTTCCAGTCGGGTCCAAGAACAAAACAGGGATTGAGGCTCCCCACTGGCTGTCAGGCATTATGGCACTCTGGGGAAAAGTGGTTAGAAGTAGGGTTTTTACACTGAAAAATCACGTAGCCACAACAGCAGAATTTCTCAGGGTAGCACAGGCTTCACTGATGAGGAAACACGATATGAGCCAGGGCTCTGCCAACCACAGAGGTTGGGTTGGGGGTTAAGGGAGGGCCTCTGAAATTCCTGAGCCTCCCAGCTGCCATTGTAGTCACCAGCCCACCCTTGAGAGCTATTTTGGTGACCACTGCCATGACACAGGACCTGAAGAATGTGCTCTGAGCGGGAGAGGTCTTTCTGCTCCCTGGAGGCACTTGGGTGGAAGCTTTGGTCTTTGCTCTCTGACTCTCACTGCTCCCCTAAGGAAGGCTCTGGCTGTGGTAACAAACTCTCTTCTATGGCATTAAGAGGAAGGGTCAGGGCTTCATTTGGGCTGCGTGCCTTGAGCCCCAACAGAGCTGGGACTGCCTCAGTCCTGCCATCAGCAAGAGCCACCCAAAGGGTCTGTGCTCTGTCTGCTGCAGTGAGCTCTGGTGTTTTGGGTGTGTTGTGGTGCAGTGGGGCTGTTAGAGCATGTTCACCTGTGCAGGTGTGGTGGAAGTGCAGGGAGCGGGTGTTGTGTGACTGTGTGGCAGCGTTGGGGTGACAGTAGAGGCTGGGCTGTAGGCGGTGGGGCTCAGTGAAGTGGGGGTTGAACTGGATGATCTCCAGAGGTGCCTTCCAACCCTAACTACTATTCTGTGATTCTGTGCGCTGAGGTGAGCGGGGGGGAACGTGTGCTTGTACAGGTGCTGGAAATTAGTTTGGCTGGGGAGCAGCTGCAGGAATGTGTGTGAGTTGGAGGAGCGCAGGGAGTATCTGTCAGTTCCCCAGGGTATGTGTGCATGGCAAGGTCCTCTCCTGGAAGTGACATTGGGGGTCAGAGACTGGTGGTAGAGCAGGAGAGAGGGTCGGGATGGTGTGTGGGCATTAGCACTGGAATTCTCTCCCCTGTCCTTCAGCAGCTGCTCTGTATTTTCTCCCTCCTCTTCTTTACTTTGTTCTCCTTATTTCTCTCTGATCCTTCTGTTTTCCTCTCAGCCTGTTCAGTGTGCTAAGCCCAGCTCCAGCATGGAGGGTGACTGCGCGGTGCTGTCCCTGCCCACGGCATGGGACAGCCGGGAAGTGTCCCCGGACCCAGCGGCAGGCGCAACCAGGCCCCTCCGGCACCCCACGCCTCCCCACCAGCACACGAGCGGGGCAGAACAGCCCCGGGGAGACAAGCAGGACCCCGTGGGGTGTCCCTTGTCCCAGGAGCAGCTGCCAGAGACGCCAGAGTGTTTGATCGACTCGCAGCCCATCCCCTTCAGTGAGAACCCCTTTGTGGTGGCCAACCGCAGGGGCAAGGCCACAGGCACGGCTGGCCTGGGGGGGCCCCCCCTGGGCTATGGCAGGGGGGGTGTGCTGAAGACCAGCCTGTACTCCAAGGCAAGCAGCGTGTAGCGTGTGGCATGCACTCACACAGTCGAGCCACTGCACCCTACTAAACCCCGGTGCCGGGCAGCACGGCGCCCATGGGCCGGTTCCCCCAACCTGTGTGCCCCCAGCGCTGCGTACAGGGGCCATCGGTCCCCAGCGGTCCGTGTGTCATCCTCCAGCCACTAGTGCACTGCCAGGCCCTGCTGAGGGGACAGGATGGCATCTGTGACTTCCCCGCTGTCCCTCTGGGTCTGGCTGGGAGCAGTGGCGTCCCTGCCTGCTCAGCTGGCAGCAGGGAGCTGGCAGGACTAGTAGAAGATCAGTGCTGGTGCCACACTTCCATTCCTGGGCTTGAACACAGCCCTTCCTAGACATCTGAAAAGCACAGTTGATCCGCAGCCCAGGAGCTGCTCCTCCAAGGGACACTATTCAGTAGATTAAGACTTTGGAATTTCAAGGGAGAACTTTGCTTTCTGCTCTGGCAATCTGTTTGTATTTGACATTCCTGCTGTTGCACAGGGAACCTGTGGTGGAGCACAGACTAGATCCAAAGATACCATCCTGCAGATGAGCACCATGTTGCTCTCCTCTTCTTCCTTTTTCAGCAGCCTTTTGGGAGGTCTGAAAAGCAAAACAACTCCACATAAACAGCCCCATACACAGGGGATAAACCAACCAATCAACAAACCCAACCCTCAGCTATAGTGATCTTGGAGGTGTTTCAGTTCCTTGGTAGGAGTTCCACAGGTGTGTAGCCAGGTGAGCTTAGAGCAAGGTATCTGGAATCTGTGCTCCAGTATAAACTTCAAGTCACTTCAGGCTTGGTCTGTCAAAATACTGTTGCCCAAGACTGACTTGAATCAACTGAGCATGTGTGTGGCTGTGGTATTAGTGACTGGGAACTGTAGGTTTGCCTAAATAGTTCCCTAAATCCCAGATGACCTGCTTCTACCTTAAGGCATCTGAAACGTGCTCCTCCGTTCCACAGTCAGAGTGCAGGTGGTTCCTGGGACGCTGCTCTCTGCTCAGCTCTTGGGCCGGGCTGTTGGCTGGCTCAGCCAGAGGTTCCTCTGGAAGTGAGGAGAGCCCTGTCTCCCTCCAGCCAGGAATGGCTTTTTTTGCTCAGTGTCTGTGCAGCAGGAGGTTTGCCTGCACCGTGACCCTGCCTGAGAGTGCTGTGAAGAGTCAGGAAAGAGGATTCCGGGGACACGCTGTGAGGCAGAGGCTGTAACCTGATCCAGCTGGCCTCACAGGGCACTGGGATATGGTCCTGGTTCCAGTGTTTAACATCATTCTCTTGCTGTTTCTGGTGCTTTTTGGCATGTGCCAGGTGCTGCTCGGCCCTGCTAAGCTTGCTCCCTGGGGAAGGGCCGTCGCTGGGTGTCCAGGGTGTCCCACGCCTCCTGGGGTGTACAGACCCCCTCCTGCTGCAGAGTAACACTCAAGCTTTGTCTTGAGCTTTGTCTTCTCTCTTTCAGGCTCCTGTGGGCGAGTCTGGGACAGGAAATTCCAGGCGTGAAACCCCCTATTCTCCCAGTAATCCACAGGTGAGACTGTCCCCAGGACAGGTGATATGGGAAAGGCAGGGAGGCACTTCAGGGATAAAGGACAGAGGTAGCTGAGGGCAATTTCCATTCTTGAGGGACACCCTCAAGGTGGAGGGGATCCCGCGCAGCAGGCAAGCAGAGAGCAAGAGAAGAACTCCCTCCTTCTAAATGTCTCAGAGAGCCAGGATGGTAATTAGCTGGTCATAAATAAGCTCTGAGGGGTAACTTAATTGCAGGGTGATGAGGAGGGGCTACAACATGTAGTTGTGAATTTTTTGGGAATGGTCTCACCAGTGCCTTGTGCAGAGATTCTTTAATTCTAGCAACTGGTATGTAGTAAGAAATGGAGGAGTCAGGATTTGGAAAATGATCTTGGGTCTGTAAACCAGGGCTGCCCACTGCTGCCCAGGCTTGCAGAGGATCCCTGGTTCTGTGTGTGACACTGGAGGTGACCCACGTGAACTGTTGGGCAGGAGGGTCCAGCTGCAGCCAGTTTTAGGTGACCCTGCCCTCAGGGAGTGATTTGCTACAGCTCCTTGCTCAGAGGGTTTTCCTCTGGAATGGGAAGTGTCTTTAATTCTTGTGACTCCTGATTATTTTTTCTTTATAAACGTTACCTTTTCTCCCTGGACATTCATATTCCTTATATGATCTCTGAACTTTCCTTTTCAATATCTGAGTCTTTGATCCCTCTGTCCATCCCATGGCAGGAGGTGTCACAGCTCAGCTGAGCCTTTTGAAGTTAAATGAACTTAAATAGATTTTTAAATTTTCCCTTTACAGTCATTGTCTACTACTGGGTTTTATGTTGGGGGCTGGAGTGAACTGCCACTCGTACTTTGTTCTCTGTCCTTATTCATTTTGGGTCTGTTGCTTTCATTTTGTAGTCCAGCTGTTCTCCAGCTGCTCTCCCCACCAGCTCTGGCACTTCCCTGGTCTTCAGTGAACCATTTCAGTTCTCAGAGCTGGACAGGAGCTCTTGAGGTGAACAGAATCCCCTTGGGGTGAGGTGACTGCTAACACAGGCTTAGGAGAAGGGTCAGGACCATGTAGGAAGCAGTAGGAGCAGCACTTCAGTCCGTCTTCTGCTGCTTCTCAGCCTGTCTCCCTCAGTTCTTGGATCATTTAGAACTGAGTGTTCATCAGGAACACAGCAAGATTAGAAGATACTGTCTGTTATAGCTAAACTATTTCAATGCACTTTGTTCTAGCTGTGTTTCCCTATTTGCATTTCTGACAGCAGCTGGGTTATTTTTAAGTTTTCCTTTTACCACAAGCGTCAATTTTCTTTGAGATCAGTTTTCACAGAATCCCAGCATGGTTTGAGTGGGAAGGGACCTTTGAGACAATCTCATCCCAGCCCCCTGTCATGGGCAGGGACACCTTCCACTATCCCAGATTGCTCCAAGCCCTGTCCAGCCAGGGCTTGGACACTTCCAGGGATGGGGCAGCCATAGCTTCTCTGGACAACCTGTGCCAGGGCCTCACCACCCTTGAAGGAAACAATTTCTTCCCAAAATCTCATCTAATCCCGTCTCTGGCAGGGGGAAGCCATTCCCCCTCGTGCTGTCACTCCAGGCCCTTGTCCAAAGTCCCTGTCCAGCTGTCTTGGGAGCCCTTTAAGGCACTGGAAGGGGCTCTAACGTCTCCCTGCAGCCTTCTCTTCTCCAGGCTGAACACTCCCAGATCTGTCTTTGTCTGGGGGTTAGGAGTCTTGACCTTCAGATTGTTGCTCTAGAGCAGAAGCTCTGAGGAATTTTGTCTCTTATTCTCTGGCTCCATCTATTTTTAATGTTAATTCTTTGGTTTCAATATCTTGTAGTTCAGCCGGAGTTTATGGGCTTATTTCAGAGAATTCCTTGAGGGAAATGGAATCCTTTGTCCTGAGTTGGCATTGTGATGGTCATGCTTGGCCTCAAGTTCTGCAAGGGGGTGGGGGGAGGTAGGAGGTGTTTGTGGTGGATCTGTGTGTGCCAAGCAGGGCAGAGGGGCTTCCCCTGTGGTGGGGACCCTACCAGCTCCAGCTGCTGCAATCTCTCTGCTTCTCTCCTGCGGAAAACCCAGTCTCTCCGTTTTCTCTCCCATTCTCTCCCCCGCCGATGCCCCTCTCCAGGTGCCCGCAGCCCCCCGGCCTCCTCACCTGGCCGGCAGGGAGACGCGCTTTGTAAGTGCTGTTGGTGTGCGGTGTGCGCTGCTGCTCCGGCTGCTCCCGCTGCCCGCGCCCCCTCCTCTGGCCCCATGTCCCCGTGGGGGCTTGGGACTCCCCTGGGGCTCCCCCGGGGCTCACTGGGGGAGCAGCACCCTGATGGCACCCGAGGCACGAGGGGCTGCTCCCCGTGTGTCGCTGCTGTGATGGCACCTGCGAGCGCTTTGGGGAGGAGCTGTGGTGGGATGGCTTTGCTCGGGCTCGGGGGCAAGTGCGGAGGGTGGGGATGTGCCCAGGGAATGTGCCATGGGCCAGGAGCAGGGGATGTGCCCAGGGACCAGGAGCTGGGGATGTGAGCAGGAGACAGGAGCAGGGACTGTGACCACAGGCCAGGACCTGGAGGTGTGCCCAGGGACCAGGAGCAGGGGCTGTGCCCATGGGCCAGGACTATCCAAGAGCTGGGGTCAGAGTTTGGAGATGTGCAGAGAGCTGCAAGGGCCTCCTTACATAGCAGAGGTGCTGGGAGAGGCTCTTGGAGGTGGGCTCTGGCCTGTCCTCACCGAAGAAGCAGGTATGGGGGGGCAGGGGTTCTGTGGGACCTGGAGCTCCCCATACAAGGTGGGCAGTGGGGCAGGGGTAAACTGAAGGCGTTCAGGGTGGACTCCAGATTTACCCCTGTATTTCTGTTTGCAGGCTTCCATTAACTTCATTACCTCGCAGGATGACAGTAAATCAGTGAGTACAGCTGCCGTGAGTTCTGACTGTGGTGTCCCTGTGCATCCCCCAACACATGCAGCTTGTCTCTTCCTCCTGTTGGCTCCTACTCTGTCTCCTCCAGTCCTCCACTTTGCCTCAAGTTTGTACAAATGCATCAGGTCTTAAATATGGTCCATATGAAAACCCAACACAACTGTTTTTGCAGCTTTTACTCCTGTTTTGCCTCGCAGCTTCACCTCCTGCAGGTTTTGCTGGCTTACCCAGTTGCTGCTGCCGCTTTCTCTAGTTGAAGATGCTTTGTTCACTTTCACACGACATCCAGCAGTGGTGGTGACATCTAGAAGTTTCAGACTCTTGTCTCTGCTCCAATAACTGCATTTCTAGTCAGAGCTCTGACTCGGTCTTGTTCACTTCCATCCACAGCTTCTGCCCATTCCCATTCCTGGCTGATGTTTCCCTGCTTCCATCCCTGGTGCTCACATTTTCCGAGCTTCGTCACACTTACCATACCCTGCAAACCCTTGTAGCTGCTGCTGGTATGGCAGGTGCTTCCTTGTGTCCTGGCCTTCTCTGTAATCTACTGGTCCTGTGTAACCTTTCATTGGCTGAGTCTTTTTGGTGTTGGCTCCAAGAGCTCTCCCTGCCAGCAGCTGGAGCAGGCAGCACAGTGGAGGAAAGGAGCGGGGGTGCATGGATTAGCAATTTGTTTATTCACCTGCATGGCAGACACCGCACTGCCCTAACTGCTCATTTCTCTTCTCTCTTTCTCCCTCCTCTTCTCTTCCTCTGCCTTTCCCCATCCTGTCCTGGGGCATTGGCATGAGCAGACCAAGCCTGGCGTCATTCAGCCTCTCTCCCGCGTGCGACAAAGTGGTGCCTCACACAGTGCGGAGGAGGGGGACAGCCCCAACCCCTTCCAGCAGCCCGAGCCATGCTTCAGGATCCACAGCTCTGTAAGTGGCCTGGGGTTTCCTCCCTGAAAGCCATGTGTCTGCCCTGGGTGGCTGTAGTGCCAGTGTTGTGGGGGCAGGACACCCTCCCAGAGGTGACTCTGTGCTTTGATGACCACGTGCCTGAGCTAAGGCTGGTGGTGTCCATGCACCAGTCTGGGCTCTCTGAGAAGGAGCCCACATTCCTCACAGGCAGAGCCAGGTCAGTGCATCCTGTTTATTTCTCTGGGCCTCCCCAGCTGCCCCATGGCTCCATGACCCTGTCCCAGGAGTCTGCGCTGCTGAAGCTTTTGTGGCCAAAATCCCCAGACCAGATACCAGTTTAGAGCCATATCTGTGAGGTGTTGAATTCTATGGAGACATAAATCTTACAGAACCTTTGTTGATGTCTGGCACCTTGGAGCAAAAGCCAATACCATCCTGCCAATGGGTTTTATGGTTTGCAAAATGATTAGTTTTGAAAGGTTCATATTCCTGGGGCTGTTTGTTGATGGGAGAGAAATTTCGGGTATTTGGTCTTTGTCATGACAGAAGACATGTGTTCCTCCAATATAAAAGTGGAAGGAATAGTGGAAGGTGTCCCTGCCCACGGCAGGGGGGAAGGACTGGATGGGCTTTAAGTCCCTTCCCACACAAACCATCCTGGGTGAGATTCCATGAATCCAGCCCTTCTCTCCCTACTGGAGCTTGTACAATGTGATACCAAAAGAGACCTGGTTTGCAGGCAAACAGCTGTACGGGATCCATGGGATTGGACAAGGTTCACATTTTACAGTCTCTTCTGATCTCACTGTGCTGTCCTCCAGCCCATGCAGAAGGAGTATCATCAAACAGCATAATTTAGCCCTAGTGCAGGACTAAGAAGAACCAGAAGGGCCTGGAAATGGATTAGTGCAGCTGGAAGGTTGGAGGGGTGAACAGCTAAAGGGGGTTTACTTTCCAGCAGAAGGAAGGTTGTGGTGTCATTGCCCCCCACTCCTTACATTTCTGTGATGCTTTCAGCAGGTGACCCCAGTGCTGCTTCCCCCCAGACGTGGCAGGAAGGGTCACAGGGAATGTGGGTGAGGAAAGGACCAGCAAAGACAGACACAAGCAGTAGGAAGGTCCCCTCAGGGCTTGTCAGATGTTTCTCAGTAAGTTTAATTCTGCAAAGGGAAAATTTGAGATCAAAGGCAGATCTCCTCCAGATCACAGATCCCTGGATCAGATTGTGGAATCACATGGTGGTTTGGGTTGGGAGGGACCTTAAAGACAGGGACACCTTCCGCTAGAGGGAATCTTGTTCAGCCCTAGAGTCAGAGTCAATGTGTAGCTGTCCTGTTCTAGCCCAAAAAACCCTGATTCAGGTAGGCACTTGCTGGTTGAATTGGGTGGATATCCTCAAGGACTGGGACAGCAATGTGCCTTTGGCCAAAGGATCTGTCACAAGATTCTTATCAGCTCAGTGAAGACCTGTGCCACTCCTCCTTCACCATCCAGGCAATAGAATGGGGCTGTGATCCTTGTGCTGCTGTGTGTAGTCTGTGTGCAGTGCTCTGCTCCTCGTGTTCCTGCCCAAGGCTCAGGAGCAGCCTTCACAAGGCTTACACATTCCTTACATGTTCCCTAACATATTCCTTTCCATATTCCACTCGTCAGGCTCTGCGGGCCAAGAGCTGGGCTGTGTTTCCCCCGTGTGGGTTTTTCCACCCCACCTGTGCTCACCTTTACCTCCTGTCTGTCCCTGTAGCAAAAACCATCGCCACCGTCGCCACCCTCCCCCGACGAGGTCCCCATCAATGTCAAGCAGGCCTACAAGACCTTCGCAGCCGTGCCCCTGTCCCACCCACTGCTCGGGACACAGGTAACTCGAGCTGCTGGGGGTAACATCAGCACAGGTGCGAGCTGCCAGAGGTGAGAAGGGAAGGAGGTGATGATTTGTTCCCTCCAAAAAAAGCTGCTGTAGAGGAGGGACATGTTGAGGTCCTGTGGAAGTTGGAGTCTGTTCATGATGCAGATGGGTCATCCTGGCAGAGTCCTGTCTGTATCAGGTCCTGGAAGCTCATGGAATCTCATGGCGTTGTTATTCTCCCCAGACATTGGGGTACTGATGTACAACCATGCTGTTCTCATGCAAAGGAACTCTGAAATTCCAAGCAGGGCCAGTCTAAACCTGTGCTGAAATACTTTTGAATAGATTTTGATCTTCATTGTAACTCTTCCTTTTCCCCTCCACGTAGTTGGATCATGGTACAGTCTGGGCTAGGTGAGGCCATGGAGGTCATTGCCTCAGTCCCCCATGCAAAATAGGGCAGCCTTGGGTGTAAGAACCATAGAATCCTGGAGCATCCTGAGTTGGAAGGAACCCACAAGGATCATCGAGTCCAGCTCAGGACACCCCCAGGAATCCCACCATGTGCCTGAGAGCATTGTTCAAATGCCTCCAAAGTTGTAGGAGGTTGCTCAAGCCAATCCACTCAAGTTCTGAATTGTGAATTAGTTTTTGGAGTATGTTTGGATAAAGCCAGAGGTCATCTCCTTGCTCTCTTTTTGTGGGTCCTTTCAGTTTGTCTAATTATAAAACTTTCTTCTTTTCCATAACTCATTTGCAGTTCTCAGTTTATTCCTATGGATTCCTGGTTCACAGATAGATTTTGTGGATCAGTTTCCTCCCCCTGTACTTCTACTCATCCAGTATTCTGTTACGCATCCCAGTTTATTACAGATTTCGTTCTTTCTGATGGCATCTCTGCTTCTTCAAAGTAAATTTTGGGCGGTTTTGTCTTTGATGTAAGCAAAGTGTGAGTGAACTCCCGCCAGCTCCTGTGAACCCCCTCCAGCTCTAGCTCAGCCCCTGCTCCTGTTTTGTGTGTGTTTTTCAGTTTCTGCCCTTTCAGAAGTTGTCACACCATGTTCTGTTTAACCCTCAATTTAACATAAATCCTCATTCCTGATCGTTGTTAAACCTTGTTAAATCTGTGCGAATTCTGGGACAGTTTCAGGAGCCTGTGTCATCTGGTCTGGCCTTGGGGACACATGGCTGGAGGATGGCTGGGGAGTGGCTGGAAACTTTCTTTTTAGAACATGCCTGTTTATTTCTGTTCTTAGGAATTGTCTGGTCAGAGCAGCACAGAAAACACCAAAATGGCCTTGGAGGTGAGCGCTGGGGCTGGAAGGAAGGTGGGAGTCATGGAGGCTGTGGATGGGGAGATGGGGTCACAGTGTGGGAGGGCTGGGGAGGAGGAGGAGAACAGTGTGGGGCAGGTGGCAGAGTAAGGGTTGGGGTGACATTGGGAGGGTGCCATGGCTGGGTGGCCTGTGGGCAGTGGGTGTGGCTGGGTGACCCATGGGCAGCCTGGGGTGGCTGGGTGACCCATGGGCAGTGGTGTGGCTGGGTGACCCGTGGGCAGTGGTGTGGCTGGGTGGCCTGTGGGCAGCCTGGAGTGGCTGGGTGGCTGGTGGGCAGTGGTGTGCCTGGGTGACCCGTGGGCAGTGGTGTGCCTGGGTGGCCTGTGGGCAGCAGTGTGGCTCTTGCAGATGGCCACACACAGCCCTGGGGGACAGCACAGCCCTGAGCAAAGGTCCTTCCGTGAGAGGCAGAAGTATTTTGAGATTGAGGTGAAGCAGCAGCACCTGGACAAGCCTCCCAAGCGTGTGTCCTTGGTGGGGGAGGATGACCTGAAGAAAATGAAAGAGGAGGAAGGTACATAGGAATATGTGCACAGAAATTTGTCCTGTTAAGTGATTCCTTTCCTGTGGAAATGCAGCACTTCCAGAAGCCCATGGGTGGTTACTGTAAGGCCTGGGAATAATTTGAAGTAAGTGAATGTTGAAGAATTCTGTGAATGCTCCACTGATGCTTTCTGGGTTGGTGGAAGTGCTGTAGTTTCAGGGTGTCCTGTATCATGAAATCACAGAATGGTTTGGGTTGGAGGGACTTTAAAGCTCACTCAGTCCTACCTCCTGCCATGGGCAAGGCCACATTGCATTAGACCAGGTGGCTCCAAGCCCAATCCAGCCTGGCTTTGGACACTTCCAGGGATGGGGCAGCCACAGCTGCTCTGGGTACCCTGTGCCAGGACCCTCACAGGGAAGAATTTCTTCCCAACATCCCATCCAACCCTGCCCTCTGGCAGTGGGAAGCCATTCCCCCTTGTGCTGTCACTCCAGGCCCTTGTTCAAAGCCCCTCTCCAGGTCTCTTGGAGCCCCTGTAGGTACTGGAAGCCTGCAGTAAGTTCTCCCAGCAGCCTTCTCTTCTCCAGGCTGAACAATTCCAGCTCTCACAGCCTGTCTCCAGAGCAGAGGGGCTTCAGCCCTCGGAGTATTCCCATATCCCTCCTCTGCACTCTGCAGCAGCTCTATGTCTGCAGTTGGTAAACCCTTCAGTAACATTTTTAAAGCCACTGCAGACAGTGAGTCTGTGCCAGCTGCACCCTCACTCACGACTGGCAGCAGAGCTCTCAGACTCTCAGTGCTCACTGTGCTGCTTTAGGTTTGCAGTAGGAGATAAATTGCTGCTCTCGTTTTTGATGTAATTTCCTCCTGTTTGAGAGTTGTTTTAGGAGGTCATGAGGAACAATGTGAAGTGGAAAAAAGAGTTTTTACTGAACTCTCCAGCCCCTCCTCTCCAAATCGTACCTGGACCTGGCATGGTGCTGTCCCAGCTGTGGAACCTGGCATTTGCTCTGGTTAAATTTCATGCCATTAATGGTTGCCCAATGCTCCAGCCTGTCTGGATCCTCCTGCAAGGCCTCATGGCCCTTGAGAGAGTCACCAGCACCTCCCAGTTTGGCATCATCAGCAAAGTGTTACTGTTGCATTCAGCTCCCGCAGCCAGATAAAAGTATTAATAAAAATCTTGCCCAGAACTGGTCCCAGGCCTGAGCCCTGAGGAACAGCCCTGGGGACTGGTAACCTGCAGGACACCTGCCTCAGAGAGCCACCTGCTCTCTGTCTCCTCGTGTTCCTGACCCTCTCGTGACTTGTGTTCACCAGCGTAATGGTTCCCAGGGCCACTGCCATGTGTGGGACCCATCACCCCAGGCCTTGGTTCCTCCAGAAGGCCAGTGGGGAGATGCAGACTCCCAGGGCTGTTCCCTCTGGGAAAAGGGCAGAAGAGACTGTACTCAGTTTCCAGTTTGAGAATGACAACACTGGGCATGAGGAGCTGCTGGAAATCTGCCCCTAGAGTGTCCAGGAATGGAAGCTTGGTGGATAAAGGAAGGAGGACTGAGGAAATGATGCAGTTTGTTTCATCTGAAGCATTAGTGGAAGTGTGGAGGAACAAAGGTGTCCATGGAGAGGGAATAGACTGAACCCAGCCCAGACTTGCAGGGATGAGGAGCATAAGGACCTGCCTAGAGGTCCCATCCTTGGGGGTTCAGGGTAAGGACCTGCCCAGAGGTCCCATCCTTGGGGGGTTCAGTGTAAGGACCTGCCCAGAGGTCCCATCCTTGGGGGGTTCAGTGTAAGGACCTGCCCAGAGGTCCCATCCTTGGGGGTTCAGCGAATGCTTTGTGGTGTCAGCTGGCTCCTGTCTCCCTTGGCAGCCCGCAAGCTGCAGCAGCAGCGAGCCCTTCTGCTGGAGGAGGAAGCCGAGGAGGATGAGGAGGTGAGGCAGGTGCCTGAGGCTGTGCAGTCCAGCATCATCATCGAGGGCGTCGAGTACAAGGTCGAGAGGCTGAACGGAAGGAGCATCCAGGCTCCAGCAGCTCGGTAAGACAGGAGCACAGGCAGCCCTGCACCACGCACGTGTCAGAGGTGTCCCAGGAATTCTCAGGGAAGAGGGCTGGGCAAGATTTCTTCTTCAGCATAGAAAAGGCCAAGTTTTCCAGCTCGCTCTTGTCAGGGAGCAGCTCCGTCAGCTGTGCCCAAGGATATGTGGAGAGGTTGATTTTTACAGAGAGATGATTCCAGATAAGCTGAATGATAAAGTGATGCTAAAACAGGTTTGGAGTTTTTTTAGGCTTTTGTTTCCCTGTTCTCTGGAACTTGGCCTCCAGGTTACCTTGATGGTTTTTTTTCTAATTCTTGGGTGTAGAACTGAGAAAAGAATGAGAAAAGGGTTCTCAAAGGCTACAGGTAAATGAATAATGCACTGGAGTGAAGCTGAAGCTGTCCTTATCTGTCTTTGAAATCTTTGGGACAGACATTCTCCTCTCCACAAAAACTTTTCAGTCACAGTGGCAAAAAACACCCTGGCATGTGGAATCTCATTTCTCTCTGTTTTTCTGGCCAGTCTCAGTTGAAGAACTTCTCACATAATGATGCCCTGAGACTTTCCTTGCCCCTTCTGTGCTGAGGCAGCTCCAAGGAGGAAAGCACTCAAATGCAGCTCCTTGATTCTCTGGGAAGTCCCACTTTTCCTTCCTGTTTTTATACTGAAACACAGGATGCTGAAGAACAGGAAGGTTGGATCTATCAGATGACTTTTAGTGTCTTATTATTTACACTTGAATGCAGGGGAGGCAGTGGAAGAGACTGAAGTTGTGTTTCTTGAAATATTTCTCATGCTGGAAGATAAACTGAAATTTAATTAAAATGAACTTGAGCAGTAAAAATCAGGGCTGAGTGTCACTATAAACCAAACACCCCCAGCTCTCCCAGCCAGGTCCTAGCCCTCAGAGCAGCTCCATGGCCCATCTCGTGGAAGAACTTGTAATGATCAAATTAATCTGTTAATGAAGGTATAAAATCAGGATCAGGTGACTAGTGTTTCCAAGGCGAATCTTTCTTGGGCTCCTCTGTTTGCAATTCCTTTGTGCCACATCTAACAAACCCAAGTGTGAGGTCCAAGTTCCCGGGACTGAAGGGTAAGATCTGGAGGAAAAGAAAGCCCAGCAAATACTTTTATTAGAAAAACTGAGGAAAAGCTTCTGTCTGTGTGTGTGTGTGTGTGTGTTAGTGGCTGGCTGACCTCCTGCTTTAGGAAATGGGCTCTGATACCAGTATGGACATTCAGGAGATCCCCACGGGAATGCTCACAGCAATGGTGGACGAGCTGCTGAGCAAAGCCATGGACGGGTGTGACTTCACCCTGAACCTGTTGTTGCTTTCTGGGGGTGGACCTGTCCCACCCTTCGTTGGGTGTGCAGCCTGTGGTGCTGCAGCTCAGAGGGGTTTTTTCTCCAGGCCCTTGGAGCACGGTGAGAACAGCAGCTCACAGAGGAATTCCCTGGAAGAGGGGATCAAGTCTGAGCAGAGAACCAACTCCATGTCAGGGTGAGTGGGGCAGCTGGGGCAGGGACTGGATAGTATCTCCTTTTGTAGCAGCCAGGGGCTGCAAAGGAAGGATTTGGTGGAGGAAGACCCAACTTCCTAGAATCCCTGGATGGGTTGGGTTGGAGAGACCTTCAAGACGATCTGGTTTCACCCCCCTGCCGTTCAGGGGTTGCTCCAAGGACAGTCAGTCCAAGCCCCGTCCAGCCAGAAACTCCTTACAAGAAACTTGCCTGTGTTCTGTGTCCTCCCACATGCCACGGCAGCCTGTGGATGTGGCACTGAGCAGGCGATTGGAGCTGCCACTCCCAGGCAAGGGAGCTGTGGTGGCCACAGGCAGCCTCCCTGTCACCGCTTCTCTCTCTGCCCAGGCTGAGCCCGTCGCTCGTGGGCATGGCGGATCCCGGGGCCCCAGTGCGGACGGCCAAGGCTGAGCGGCGGCACCAGGAGCGGCTGCGGATGCAGAGCCCAGAGCTGCTGAGCGGGCAGGAGAAGGAGCTGTCTCCAGCAGAACGCCGGGCTCTGGAAGCAGAGAAACGGGCCATGTGGAGGGCAGCACGGTGAGCCAGAGCTTCACTGCTCCTGTGCTGGGCCAGAGCAGGGGAGCTGCTGTGTGTCTGGGGCCTAAAGGGAATAAAACCAGGGAATAAGGGACCCCTTCAAAGGCAGATGTTGAGGGAGGTTATGTAGGATCTGTTCAAGCAGTGCAAAGCACTGGTGGCTTGGCTGAGCTTGTCCACTTCTGTCAGCACCCAGGGGAGAGGGCAGCCAGCTTCCCACAATGCCTGCATGGCCATGGACATGGGGAGTTCATGATGAACACTGCCACAGCTATGTGTTGTGGTGGGTGTGTTCCTTCCCTCAGCCTTCTTCCTAACCCATGTAAAATGGTGTTATTGAAGCTGCAAGGTCACATACCCAAAACAAAAAATGGAATTTCGTATTTCCAGTGTTGCTGGGCTGGAAATTGTGCTGCAGCCAAGACACTGACAGGATGAGGCCATTCTTACCCACATGAGCTGTTTCATCAGCTATGAAAGAGTGACTAAAAATTGTTCTGGAAGAAAGAAGTCTTCCTAACTCAGAACTTAAGACTTGAAGCTAGTCCAGGCATTTACTGTGTCATAGAATTCCTTCCAAAAACTAGTCAGGCTGCTCCTATAACTAATGATAGTTTTTCTTCTCCTGATATTCCTGTAGGAGACATTCAAAGGACAGTCTGAACTGTCTCTTTGGGGGTTTGGATGAGGCTTGGAGAGGAACAGGGTTTTAGATAAGACTGGAGGGATTACTGTGAAGTGTGATTCCACTTAGCAATTCCAGTGTTTGTACTTGACATGGATGATCATGTTGCTGTTGCTCCTGGGGAGGCTCCGAGAATGGAGAAGTGCAAAGCGGATCCTCAGTGAGAGCTGGACTGATGTTCTGGGGCTTTGAGCAAATTTTCTCTGAGATTAGCATCTCACATCTCACCAGGATGGTTTGGGTGAGAAGGAGCCATCACAAACATCCAGTTCCACTCCATGCCATGGGCAGGGATACCTTCCACTAGACCAGGCTGCTCCAAGCCCTGTCCAACCTGGCCTTGAACACATCCAGAGATGGGGCAGACACAGCTTCTCTGGGCACCCTGTGCCAGGGCTTCACCACCCTCACAGGGAAGAATTTCTTCCCAAGATCCTCTCTAACCCTGCTGTCTGGCAGTGGGAAGCCATTCCCCTTGGTGCTGTCACTCCAGGCCTTTGTCCAAAGTCTCCCTCCGGCTGTCTTGGAGCCTCTTTAGGGACTGCCTTGCCCTGCCATGTCCTTCCTTATGAGGTTGGAGAGACCACCGAGTTCCTTGTGCTGCAGGTGCTCAGAGGGCTGTAATCACACATCTCTGTCTCAGGAAAAGCTGTCAGTGTGAACTAGAGCCAAAACCAGCCATCAGTGTGACCCTGTGCGAGCACCACAGTGTCAGACATCCTGCACAAACTTATTCTTGGTCTTCAGACCTCCTGCCAGGCCTCTCCTGGAAATCCACATCACTGTGCTTGGAGAGGGGGAGTGCCCAATCTGCCATCCCTTCCCAGTGAGACATGCAAGGGTTTCACTCCCTTGTGCCTCTACTTCCCAGGTTCATTCCTCACATGATGGGGAAGGCTTTCTGAGATCTGTCAGCTCTGATCCATGCCTAGGCATGACTGTATCCAAGGAATGCTGTAATAGAAGCTTTGTTTAAGGTGGGTGTCAAAAGGAGAAACAGGATGTTGTCCATGCAGAGTTTTGGAAGCAGAGTCCATGCAGGGACATACATTGCTGATGTCCCAGGTGTGCAGCTCCAGTCTTAGGACTTTGCTCTTCCAGGAGCTTGGCATTGCCAGCAGATAAACCTGAAAAATGCTGGGAGGGGAGAGGATGGTTTTAGGTGATGTGATGGTATGGTTTGCTCCTGTAATGTTACTGTTTATCTGCCCATGGTCTTGGGCCAGCTAGGATGTGGCTGGAGTTGCTCAGGGCACAGTAAGTTTCACATGACACTGTAGGAGGGTTAGTGAGTGTGGAGCACCATGGGTTTGTCCACTGTGGGCAGAAGAGAGACCTCTCATCCCAAACCTTCAGTCTCTTTTTGTCCATGGCAAATGAGGCTAGCAAAAGAAGAGTCTTCCCAAGGAGGGAATACCTGTCAAGGAGAAGCTGCTTGAGCTGTCAGATCCAGCCTTTCTGGGTTTAAGTTTGGCAGACCAGGGCTTCAGTTCCACTTTGTTTCCAGTGCCGAGGCACAGCTTTTTGTGCAGTTCTTGGAGAAGTGCCTGGCTGATGCTTTGGGCTGGAATCAGTCACCCTAATGTGCTCCTTTTTGTAAGACAATTCCCTGCTGCCACAGATCTCCCAGGAGGATCCAGTGGTCTCAAGGTCTCTCCTCACTAGCTCTGGAATGGGCACAATGATGTGATCAGGTTCTGTCTCCAGAGGCCCCTGTGCTGCAGGGGAAATTCTGCACTGTCCCACACACAGAGCTCAGCCCCACTAACCCATGTTCTCTCCAAGTACCACTGGGTTTGTTCCTCCCTTTCTAATCTCCTGTCTTCTGCTTCTTTCCAGTTCTTTGCTCTGTGCTGTCACTCGTGACCCCATCAGTTTGCACGTACTTGGGCTTTCCTTGTTCTCCCTGTGTCATCAGTGCTCTGCCAGGATGTGTGATGCCCCTCCTTCCCCCCCTGGCACCCCGCAGACACACACAGAGCCCCATGTTACACATGTGTTCTGGGCATACACAGCCTGGCACAGAGTCATGAAATCATGGAATAGATGGGTTGGAAGGGACCTTAGAGCTTGTCTGGTTCCACCCCCTGCCACAGGCAAGGACACCTGCCACTATCCCAGGTTGCCTTGGACACTTCCAAGGATGGGGCAGCCACAGCTTTCCTGGACAGCCTGTGCCAGAGCCTCACCATCCTCACAGGGAAGGGTTTAATATCGGTATTTCATCTAACTCTCCCCTCTAACTCTGCCATTCCCCCTTGTCTGGCACTCCAGGCCCTTGCACCGTGGGAAGAGGGAGGTTCAGAGCCACTGGTGCACACTGAGGGGCAGGTGCCTGGCCAGGCCTGTGGGCATTTGGGCAGTTATCCTCCCCCACACACGCTGGTTTAGGGACATGCTCACCCTCAGTTACATCTGTGCCAGGACAAAAACTGTGTGTCATGCTTGGCCATTTTGTTCCCCTTTTCCCATGGTCCAGCAGAGGTGCATGTAACACATGACCAGTGTACACTGAGAGCCTGTCCCATGTGTGGCACACACCCACCCATGCCCCACACCCCTCAGGCTGACTCACACTCACACTCTTTACCTTTCCCTTGGGTCTGAAGTTGTTCTTGGTCCCTTCCCAGCACAGGGGGAAGGCAGCTCTGGATGTGGAGGCTCTGAGGCTGATGCTCCTGGGCACAATCCCAGATTGCCTCCAGGGGTTTTTGCTGCCTCAGCAGTGGCCAGCGTTGGGCAGGATCAGATATGGGACCCAGTTTAGCCAAGGCTGCCCCTGTGTCAGACCCATATTTCCCTTCACCAGGGTATGTTCCTGTATCTGTTTCTTTCTTTTCCTGTGCTTGTCTGCTGCAATGTTCATCACCATCATCTCTTCCTCTTCCTCCTCCTCCTTCTCCTCTTCCTTCTCCTGCTCCTCCTCCTCAGATCCTCAGCTCTTGAAGACAGTATTAAACAGTACGAGCAGGATCTGGCCAGGAAGCTGTACCAGTCCCGGCAGTGGGCACCTGCTACTGGGGCCAGGCCAGCTCAGATGTCTAGCCCAGTGCAGAGTCACGCCTCAAGAATCCCTGGGTCAGGAGGCCAATCCAGGTGTGCACAGCCCCCTCCCCACAGCTGCATGCTCCTGTCTGTGTCCCTGTGCCCCACTGGGGCCTCCTGGGGCAGGAGGACGTGGGAGTGGTCCCTGGTGTCCATTGCCCAGAGAACAAGGGGGGATGCTGGGGCTGTCTGATGGGGAGAAAGGAACAGATGTCTCTGAGGGCTGGGCCCACTTTTCCACAGCTATTTCACAGAATCCCAGAGTGGGGTTGAAGGCACCTTAAAGATCATCTTGTTCCACACCCCTGCCATGGACAGGGACACCTTCCACTAGACCATGTTGCTGGTCCCATCCAGCCTGGCCTTTCATGATCTCCTGATGGCTGAGGAGGATTAAGGTGCAACACACTGAGCACAGAAGAGATTAAACCCCCAAGGACTGATCCTGCTCATGTGATCCTTGCAGTTCTGCCCCCAGCTTGGGTCACTGTCCTGTTGTGTGGCACCTCTGGGACTGCCCACAGCTGCTTAGTGTGTTGATCCATAGCTTCAGGCTCTGTCTGTTTGGCACATGTGATGACGTGTGTTTTGGGATGGCAGCTAACCCAGCTGTCCTCCTGCCTGCCTTGGGGACCCTTGGGGGCTTTGTTCCACCCATCTGCGCTCAGCCTGTGGGCTCTGGCACTGCACTGCTGCACACAGATGGCACATGTCCCCTCACCAACGGGGCAGTAACTGATGGCTTTTTCTCCCGACCCCATTCCTGAGGCAGGATGAAATCACTGGAACAGGATGCTCTTAAAGCCCAAATGGTTATTGCCAAGTCCAAGGAGGGGAAGAAACGCAGCACGCTGGAGCAGCTGGCAGAGTCACCATCGCCCGCTCCGACGCCATCTCCAACGCCACTGGAAGGTACTGAACGGCTGCTGCTGCATACAGGGGAAATGGGCAGTGCTCTTTGAACTTAACCTACTCAGAAGCAGAGCTGTGGGGAGCAATTCCCTCCTTCAACCTGGCTGGAAGGTCCTTGGGGGCATGTGGCATCTCTCAGCAGGGGCATGGGCCTCAGCTGTAGAACATGTGATAGCACCTGAGGTAGAGGTGAGGTTCCAGGGAGCCAGGGTGGAAACACTATCAGCATCCTGATTTTCCGAAAAAGCAGT
This sequence comes from Corvus cornix cornix, assembly GCF_000738735.6. Classification (NCBI taxonomy): domain Eukaryota; kingdom Metazoa; phylum Chordata; class Aves; order Passeriformes; family Corvidae; genus Corvus; species Corvus cornix. The sequence goes on along the minus strand of NC_046333.1, from coordinate 153,991,326 downwards.
AATGAGGTGTTTGTTGGGGTGGCAGAAGGCAGGGTCTTCCCTCAGCTTGGTGTCACCACACTGAAATGCTGCTGAGTGGAAGGAGCTGTTTCAGGGGGTGAATGTCACACTGCCAGCCGGTCACTAACTGTGCTCTTCTGTCACCTCTTGCAGATTGCAGCCCCAGGAACGTCACTTCCCCAGGAAGGCTGGTATGATTCTCTCCTCCTTGCTTTTTTCACCTTTCCTAAATCCTGGGATTCCCTGGTTACTTGGCTGTGCCTGGGAGCTGTGGGTTCCCACTTAATCCTTGAGCCAGGCCTGGCTGCATGGTGCAGGGAATGGTGAGAGGGTCAATGGATGGAACTTGGCCAAACTCCTGGCTAGAGGCACCCCCTTTTATTGCAGCTCCCATATGACATCTGCTTTCTGTTTCCCTATTTTATTATGTTGTCCTTTCCTTGGTTCTTCACCTCCTTGTTCAGAAAGTTTTTCACCATGCTCAGAGGGCCTTTGCCTGGGTTCTGAAGGCCTTTGCCTGGGTTCTGAAAGCCTTTCACTTCACTTCAGGGACTTTGGCCCTATGTTTCCTCAATAGCACAAAACAGACCTTCAGCTGCAACCAGCTTTTTCCTTTTCCTAACCCTGAGTAAATGCCATGGGACATCGTTGCACAGAACTGTAAAAATTGGTGAGACCAGACCAGGGAAAGCAGGGAGGGAGCAGCTGCATAGAGGAAACCACACCATAATGCAGCTCTGGATTGAAATTCTGACTGTGCTCCAGCTATCAGGAATCTTGCCATGAATTTCCCCCCAAAAACAAGTTTCCTACCTGACTTGGTGGGCATTAGCATTTCACTGAAGCACATGATGTTTCCTCTATGACTCAAAACCCCTGTCCTGACACCAGAAGAGCTCCAAAGGCAGTGTCCTAGGGATGTCCCATGTGCCAGGCTCTGTCCAGGCACTGCTGCCTCTCCCTGAGGATGTCCCTCTGCTTCTGCTGTGATCTCTGCTCAGATTGCTCAGCTTGCTGCTGCTTCTCCATCCATTTCTCTCCCCTCACTTTCTCTTTTCTGTTTCTTCCCTTCTGCTGTCCCTTCTAGTCAATGTCTGAAAAGAAGTTTGACTACCGGGAATTTGCTGCTATTCCTTCCTCCAAACCTGTTTACGAAATCCAGGTATAAACTGCATGCTGAGCCACCTTTAGATAGGTCAGGACTTCGTTTGGTGGAAGAGCTGAGGCTGAGAGATTTGGGGAACCCCTTTGCAGAGGCCTTGCCTGTGTAGGGGCAGTGACACTTGCTGAAAACTGAGGGCTTATTGGAGGCTTCAGCCAAGTGGAATTAGGAAAAACGTTGGTCCAGATGGTTTTAAAATGAATGACAAAAGCTTTGCAGATATAAAACAACTTCATCTTCACTGGAATGGCTCCTGAAATATTTTTAAGTGAAAGATGAGAACTAAAAGGGAAGAAAAAGTTACAGAAATGATGGCTAGAAAATGCAAAATTGGAGCAGATGTGAACTTCCAGCTGGGATGTGTCTGGTGTCCTGCCTGAGGAGCAGCTGGGGTGCCAGTTCTCAAGTTGTAGTTCTGCTGTCAGTGAGCTGTGGAGTAAACACCCGGTTCTGAGGGTGGATGCCATGGTGAGGTGCTTCTTCCTGAAATGGCCTATTTTAAGCTGCTTTGTCATGGAATCCCAGCTCTGGAAGTGATCCTGACCCCTATCCCCTGCTCTGGGGCCACTGGAACCAATCTTCTAGGGCTGGGAGCTGTAACTGCCTGGGTCAGTCAGCCACTGATGGCATTCATGACAGCTGATGTGAGCAGGTACCCTGTGTCTAAACGGTTTCAGGTGGGTTTTTTTAGTTCTAAATACAGACCATGAAGCAGATACCTGTGCATGGAGAGCCAGGAAGCACTGCCACATTGGGCTTCACCTTACTGTGGGGACACAAAGGTCCTGGCCCAAGGTGTGTCATTCCAAAGGCAAGCTGGCTGTGGCAGAGCTGTGGTTTGAGAATTCTCAGGCAGTTTTACATTATTTGATGTCTGTTCTTCACTGACACCTGTCCCTTGTGGTACTGCTCTGCCCTTGAAAGTCATTCATCGTTTTCTTGAAGTGCCTTCCTTTAGGATGTGCCCCTCTCCAGGTTCTGTTCCAGGCAAGTTGGGGGACTGGCTGCTTGAGCCCCGTGGCAGCTCCAGACCACCCAAATTTCCCCAGGTGCAGTACTGGGTCTTTGCATACAGCTGCAAAGGTGCCTCCAAAGGAGGCTGCACCCCAAATCCTCAGGCAATGTCTGTGGGCTTCTCTCAACAGTGCAATAGTTCATAGAATCCTGGGATGTTCTGGGTTTGCAGGGACCTTAAAGCTCATCTCATTCCACCCCCTGCCATGGGCAGAGACACCTTCCCCTGTCCCAGGTTGCTCCAAGCCCTATCCAACCTGGCCTTGGACACTTCCAGGGATGGGGCAGCCACAGCTTCCCTGGGCACTCTGTGCCAGGGCCTCACCACTCATAGGGAAAGATTTCTCTCTCATATCCAATATAAATCTCCCCTCTTCCAGCTTAAAGCCTTTTTCTTCACTCTTTTACACTTTCTGCCTTTTGTGTTACTTCCTCTCCTTCCTACACACAGGTCAGGCAGTGGATGCTTGACTCAAGAATGAGGGATTGGTACTGGAGTCTCTGCGGCCGTGTCCCAGCTGTGGCAATGCCAGTGCCTGTGAGGGCAGCAGGTTCTCTGTAGGGTGTTGGAAGGCTGGAGGTGGGGAATTACTGGGCACAAGTGTTACAGGTGTGGATGATCACATTTGCTGTTCTCTTCCAGTCGCCTGATGCAGCTGATGACCTCAGATACGTCGATGACCGAAATAACTCAGGTAAGCCCAGGCCAAAGGAGTCATAGCTATATCACTCGCTCCCTGATGTGGTTCTGGAGGGTTCTCCTTTGCTTGTGGAACCACCCTGAGGACTTCACCTTCTGTTGCTTGAAGCAATGTCATGTTTTGTCTGTTCTAGAATGAAAACTCCGTGCTCACCACGTTCATTTTGGGTAGGATATTTGCATTGTGCTTCAGTGATGACTAATTTTCCCAGTGTGGTGTGTTACAAGCATGCCTGGTTTTCTCCAGTTTTGTGTCCTGGAGTAGAGTGGTAGCAGGATGTGGCAGGGAAGTTTCAGCCTCTGTCACCTGCTGCAGGTGCATGATGTCCATCATTCAGGGGCTGTCTTGTGCCTCTTTTGCTGGAAAAGGGAATCATGCAGGTAAATTCATCCTGGTGCAGACTTGGAGCAGTTGGTGCTCCAGTACCCGGATGGCTCTGACTTACACTCGTGGATCTGTGGGCATGGTCAGTTCAATCAGCAGGAATTAAAGGTCTGCAGCTGGATCTCCAGGCTGTCCAGCTGGGTGTGTCTGCCTGTCCCCAGCTGTAACAGACAGGTGAGACTCTCACCCAGTTCATTCCAGTGGCTGTAGCAGCACCGTGGAGCTCTGCAGAACCTGCCTGCTCTGTAGGAGCACTCCTGTTAGCTCCAACAGTTGGTGCTGGTTGCTTCTATCTGTTTTGCATGTTTCCCCCCTTTATTTGACAAAAACCCCAGTTCCTTTTATCTTGACAAATTCCTCTTGAGTACAGGCTTCGTCCCAGACAGCTGATCCATGGCTGAGCTGTTTCCAGGAGGTTGTGCTGTAGCACTCAAGAAAAACTTACTTTCCTGAGACCAGTATCTGTTTATCCCTCAGAGTCATCCTCTGAGTTCTGGGTTATTCTCTTGAGGTTGGTTGTTCAGTCAGTGCAGGGAACTGAGGGGTCAGGGAAGGTCTGGGAAATACCAGCTCCTGCTTAGGGCATTCAGACCTCACTGTTGCCTGTCACTGCTCTGTTGGGCCCTCAAATGGGATGAAAGCCAGAAAGAAAAGAGTGTGGTGCTCATCGAGAGACCCAGCCCTTAGTCCATAAGTAATGCTTAAATCACCTGTGATGTGTGAGGCACAAACAAAAGAAGAAGGTTCTCCCACATCATCTGGAAAGGATGGCAGGTGAGCATGCAAGTAAGCTCTCTTGGTGTGGGACCAAGCTCTCCTGGCTTTTTTAGATCCCCCCATACCATCTCACTCTTCCAGGCAGTGCAGCATTCCAGCCAACATAATCAGAATTGTCTTGGATCATGGAATTACAGCTTTTTGACTCACAGCAATTCTTAAAACTTTGTGCTAGCAAACTGTTATGTCAGGAACTCTGAGAATATCCAACTGCAGGAAAGTGTTAGCATCTCACTCCTCCCAGCACACCCTTGTCCTCTTGTCCATGCAGAAACAGTTCCCTCCATTCTCTGGTCTGACTTCATGGTCGTCATCTCTTAAATGTATTTAGAAATCTTTATTCCAATGTTTCCATGAGGCCATGGAGTTACTGAACTGCAGAGCAGCATTTTTAGAGTGGAACCATGCAATGTCCTCATGTTATGGCACAACTTTTCCAGATCACCTGGAAACAGTCTTTTGCTTCCCAACCCTGTAACCGTCAGGTTCCAGAAATTCTGTGTTACTCCTGTTACTGGACACCTACTTATGGGATGTGAGAAGCTGCTTTTGTCCCTGTGGTCTTTGCCCACGTGGACTGTCTGGTTTCTGCAGCAGCTTCCACAGGAACAGTGCCTCCTCATCCTGGCCTGGCCTACTTGCTGTCAGATAATGACCTTTGCCTAGGACCCCGCAGCTCTTACACTCAGAAGAACCAAACGTGTTCTCTCTGCCCTCTTGTGGCTTTAATTTATCCCTGTCCAGCCTTTTCAGTCACATCACTACTCCAAAGACTTACATCCATCCTTTTCTTCTCCAGACTTGCATTTCACAGGTTCTTTCCTACCAAAATGCCAACATTTCACAAAACTGGAATCTGGATTCATACCAGTGGCAATGCCTGTGCTTTCCTCCAGTATTTCCTGTTTTCTCTCAGGATGGGAAACATGTGAGGCCTGTCCTGGTTCAGGATACATCAGGGTTCTGTTTGGCTGGAAGTTGGTTCTTAGGGTAAGACCATAAGAAACAGGGAAAATGAGCTTGCATAGATGGATATTCTCAATTTTCTGGGCTCACCTATTGTGTAGGCATGTCTTGAGCCAGGTGTTGTATCTGCATCAGCAATGGAATGAGCCTCTATAAAACTGTGCAGGTTTTTTTAATCTTCCATGGAGCATTGTGATACCAAGTTCCATAATGAGGCATTTTATTTACTTTAATTGTTTCTTGATAACTCTGTTGTGTCTTCTGGGATGCAGTGAGTGACTGTGTCTCACTTGCTCTGTCTGTGCCAGTCATGTCAGCCAATATAGCAGCAGTTCCCTTCTTTCCAGGCTGATGAATCCTGGCTCCTCTTTGTGGGAATAATTGCCACACTCATCTGGACCTTTTTTATTTCATCGGTTTCTAAGGTAGAGGAGGGGACCAGGATTGCGTGCAGTGCTCAGACGTAGCTGTGTGGCACATTTGTGCAGGAGGAGAGGATGTTCTGAATTGTGTTCTCCCATCTTTTCCAATACCTAAACCTCAAAGTGAAATGGTGTTGCTGGGAAGTTGCCAGAGTCTACAGAAATCTCTGCCAGTGCCTACAGAGCCATCATCTCATTTAAGGATGGTGCATTTCTTTTATGCAGTCAGGATTCTGTTCCTTTTATTGAGCTTAAACATCATCCAGTATTGTAAAAATGAATTTACCAAGTCAGCACAAGGTTCTGGCTGATCTGGGGTCTGATGGGAGCCACTGGGAATGCCAGAAAAGGATATAAAAGAAGAAAAGCAGGAAGTAGTTCCTTCCAGAATTGCTCCAGGCTGCAGCCATTAGTGGGTTTGCACTTTCTAGGACAGAGGCTTTGATTTTAGAGCTCTTTGTTTCTTGAATCTATTCACATTTGCAGTAAATTTCCCCTTCCGCGTCATTTTACCCTTCAGCTGTATGAATCATGCCGCACTTTGTTATAACTGAGCTTCATGTGACTCCCTGATACAGCTTGGTGGCATCAGTAGTCTCTCCCGACACAGCCTTATCACTCCTCCTCCTCAGCTGCAAGATACTGACCCAAGGCTGCTGGGTCCTGGGGCAGCACCTTCCTGCCCTTTTCCTGTGGTTTAACTCCTTATCTGCCCACCAAAGCTGCCCCATTTGTTTTCAGTAGAGCTTTTCCCAGGGTACAATCAAAAGGTTTTTAAAGCTTACTGTGCTGCGTGGGGATCACTAAACCTGCATGTTTGGGAGCTCCTTTGGCATAAGGATCTAAAAGGACTGACTTCTCTCTAAGCCATGGGATTCCCTTCCCCACCCACCCAGGCTGGATTTTTATCTTCATGTTCCTTTTATACCTGTGTGCCTTGTCTGAGAATCAGTCCCCTGCTTCCAAACCCCAGTGTTCTTTCTGGGGTTGCACAGCCTGGGAGGGCTGGGAGTGTTCAGCCTATAGAAGAGAAGGCTCCGGGGAGCCTAAAGGGGCTCCAAGAGAGCTGGAGAGGGACTTCTTACATGGGCCTCCAGTGACAGGACAAGGGGGAATGGCTTCCCGCTGCCAGAGACCTGCATCTGGAGCAGAGGGTGATACACAGGGCACAGCTCTGCAGACTGAGCCTTTAGTCTGACAGATCTTCATGGATTTTTCTCTATTTGAGGTTCTCTGCTGCATCCAAAGGCTTTAGAGAGATTTCCCAGGAGCCCATTTGCACTTGAAGCTCATGGATTGCCTGTGCCCTCCTGGGTTGTCCTTCCAACAGATACTGGGGTGGTTGAATTTCCCCCCCCCATGAGGACCAAGGCTTGTGAATGTGAGGCTGCTCCCATCTGTCTATGGAGATCTCATCCCCTCAGTCTTTCTGGTCAGGAACGTCACCTGTCCCTGCAGTCCTGACCTGTGAGCTCTGGTCAGCTCCTCAAGCCTCGCAGGTGCAGCTCCCTGCATCCAGCTGGGCACTGACATAGAGGGTGACCCTCACCCCCTTGCCCCTGCCTGTTCTTCCCTAAGGGCCTGGATCCTCCCGTTCCAACACTTCAGTCACAGGAGCCGTCCCACCATGTCTCTGTGGTGCCAGTAAGTTTAAAGCCCTCCTGACTGGCTGGGCCAGTCTGTGATCAAAGATGCTCCTCCCCCTCCCTGACAGAGGGACCCCTCAGCCCCCCACAGACCCAAGTCAGGGTGGGTCCATGGTCTGGAGAGCAGAAGCATTTCAGGACACTTGATTTTTCATACAGCTTGGCACTTCCAGTCATGTTGAGCGAATGATGGGTGTTACAGGCAGGTGTCTTCTCACGCATGGCACTTTCTTCCCAGGATCGACAGCGGTCACTACATGAGCTACAGGTCACCAGAAAGTTCTGGGCATGGGGTTACTGTGAGTCACTGAGACCAGTGCTGTCCCAAATCTAGCACCTGGGAATACCCTGGAACACTCCCTGAAAGTGTTCAAGGCCAGACTGGACAGGGCTTGGAGCAACCTGATCGAGTAGAAGGTGTCCCTGCCTGTGGCAGGGGATGGAATGAGATGAGCTTTAAGGTTCTTTCCCACACAAACCATTCTGTCATCCTATGATAGCCTTAACATCTGCATTAACTGTGCCAGCTGTGTGCTGACAGAATCACAGAATGGTTTGGCTAGGAAGGGACTTTCCAGATCACCCAGTCCCACCCCCTGCCCTGAGCAGGGACACCTTCCATTAGACCAGGCTGCTGCAAGCCACAGCTTCTCTGGGCAACCTGTGCTACAGCCTCACCACCTTCACAGGGAAGGATTTCTTCTCAATATCTTACCGAAGTTAACCCAGTGCTTTGTCTTCAGACCTAAACATCTCTTGCCGTTGCAGTTCCCCGGGAGCAGGATGGGCAGCCAGAGGAAGAGGATGCATTAGGAACACGGGATCCATCAGCACCAACTCCCTCAGCGCTGGAGGACATGGCCCTGTACAGCAGCAAGCGGAAGCTCCGACACAGCCGGCGCAGTTTGGAGACCGCTGTCCCCACATAGGTGACCCGACACACCTGGGCAATGGACTAGCCTGGCACAGCCCTTCCGAGCTTCCTGTGCTCCAGGGACAGCACCAGGCTGCCACCCTGCCTACAGACTCTGGATGGGACCGGAGCTTCCCGTGAGCTCTGTGGCCAACTGACTCCTCTGAGGCTGTGAACTGCCCTCGTTTCTCACCCAACAGTGCACTGGGGCACATCCCAAAACTGGGACAACACTGGACTGACTGCTGGCAGATGGAGAGGAAGGGTGGCCAGGACAGTGGGCAGCTTGTTAGCCTGTAAATATTGTGTGTGGGGAAGGGTAGGACAGGGAGAATGTAGGAGTGTGAGAGTGTGTTGGGCTCCAGCTGTTACTGCCTCAACTTGGGTTTTGTAGTGGTTAAAAGGAGCTTCTCCTCTGGTGGGAATCAGGAGGAAGCCTGCCTTTACTCCTGTTTAATTTCCAGTCTTTTGCCAAAAAGCATTTTCTCCCACCTCCTGCACTGTGTCACCTCACTTCCCTTTGGGAGTGTTTGGGAATGGGAAGCTTGGAGGCAAAAGAAGAAAAAAAGAGAAAAAAACCCACCAGAATTCCAGCAAAGTGCCTCCCTCTGCCACTGACACTCTGTGCTCAAGGAAAACAGAGCCAGCTCTGTGCCAGCTCTGTGCCTTGGTCCTGGTGGGACACTGTTCCTGCTGGGACTTTGTGCTGTCCTGGGGACAGGTCCCTCCCTGGATGGTCACGTCCCCCTTTGTCACACATGGTGTGAGCCGCTCCACGAGCACACGAGTGTCAGAGGAGTCTGTCTCCTGTAGCACTGGGGCTGAACTGGTCAGCTGGGGCAGGAATGGGACGGAGCCGACAGCCACAGCAGGGGTCTAGGCAGTGTGTGGCAGCAATGGGGAGCAGGATAACTGGGGTAGGACATGGTGGCAGAGGTGGGAGGTGTGACAGCAGGTACCTTAGTGGTAGAGTTCAGGAACTGGGGATGGGTAGAATGTGGCATTGCTGGGGTCAGGTTGGGAGTTACAGGATCTTACACGTAGGAGATACTGGTGGGGAGTCCACAGTGTCCACGGCTGGCTGTGGGGTGGAGCGGGATGTCATGGGGTGCCTGGTGTGGGGCCGGCAGGGAGCATCAGGAGTGCCACAGAGCAGGATGGGGCTGGCCTGTGCCTTGCAATAACTACACAGTTCCACTTTGCCAGCTCATTGGCTTCAGGCCCCTTTCCGTGGAGGACAGGGAAAATGCACGTTTGCCCATGCAAGAGGGAAAAAGGAAAATGAAAAATGAGTGGGGGTGTGAGTTCTGGTTTCCACATGTGGAACAAGGGCTGTGAGCAGGTTCTGTATCATGTGAGCTCTGCAGATGTGGAGGTCACAGCTGCTGCTCCCAGCTCTGTCATCAGCCTCTGCTGCCACTAGTGAGGAGAAACAGCCCTTTTTTTTTTTTCACTGCCTCTAACCATGAGGAAGGTCCGATCTCGGCACAATCCCCTTCCCTGTCCATTGGTGCTCTCTGACTCCCAAGTAAGACCAGGGTTGGACCTTGAGCCTCACAGCTGGGCAGTGACAGGCACATCTGCTTGTACATTTGCTGAAGGAAAGAGCTGGATGCAGTTTTTTGGGTGCAGTTTTTTAGTTGAGCCTCTCCTTTCATGCCAAAATCCAGCGGATCATTTTAACTGACTCTGTATGTTTTGATTTTACAGACTTGTGAAGGGGGAACTCTGATAATCTCACACTGCAGCTGCAAGCTGCTTCCATCATCAGCAATTTGAGCTTTTCCTTTTTAAATCTAATTTTAGCATTTGCTTTTTAACAACAGCAGTTTTGGAAACAATCCTGGCTGGGTTTTGGTGACTAACTTGTGATTCTTCTCTCCTTTCCCTGTGCGGTACCTGGTGCCAGGCTCTGGATTCTCTCCCGTTCTCTCCCAAGAGACTCCGAGGGGAAAATTAGCGCATCAAGACTGTAACTAGTGAAATTTGTACAACCAAAGAAATCTATTTTGTGGTTCAAGGATAATAAAGTTTACTTTACATTTTAGAGCCTTTAGTCACAGTGGTTTGCCCTGTGTGAAGTCTGGAATTTCAGTATCAACACTTTGGTGGTGGTTGTTACCCACAGCATAATCCAGCAAAGATGCTCCTGCTTTTCCTGCTTTTGGGAGAAAGCAGAAATTAATGCTCACCCAAATTACTGCCAGCGGTGAGAATATCAATATTCAGGGATGGGAGAAAAAAAACAATATGAAACACAGTTGATCTTGATGATGAAACCAGCAAGCTTTCCTTACTTGGCTCTGTTAAAAAAAAATCCAAAACAACACCCAACACTATTTTGTTTAGATTATTAAAGTTTTTTAAAATAGTTCGACTGGTAAAAACCAACCCCATTTCCTGTAGCTCAACCAGGTTTTCCTTTGGTTCAGTGGATGGGCATCACGCTCTGCCACCCCAGGGAAAGAGGAGCAGTCTCAGGAAAGAGAGGGTGGATTTCCTTTTCCTAGAGACAAGGTAGTGCCGGACCTCAGCCTCATTATTCCACCTGTGTGACAGGTACAGCTGGAAAAGTGGCCTTGGCTATGCCATGTGGTACCTCAGGAATAGCTTTGTCCTTGGTCAACATGAAGGTTCAGGAGTCTGAATTGCAAGCCTCACACAGGCTCTATATATGGGTCCTTTGCTGGGTTTAATGTCTCTTTTCTCCCCACTTTAGTTTCCTTAGGCCAGGTTTACCACCAGGTTTCTCTCTCAGTGTGTGTAATTTACCCACCACAACTGAATCCTGATTAGGCAATGAGAAGTAGTTACCCCTTCAGAAAAAAGTAAACACAGGAACATCATCAATGGAAATTGTTTATTTAGGGATATTTATTTTGGGATTATTCACGTAGGATTAGAACTAGATGGTATTTAAGACCCCTACCAACCTTGACCATGCTATGATTCTATGATTTTTATATAAATAGGAACAGAAATAACCCAGTTCAATATATAGGGAGAATGCAAAGATCTCCAAGGTTGCACAGGCAAAGACCAGAGCACAGTTGGCTGGGTTGGAAAGTTTGCAAGAAACACTTGAATCTGACTGCCTTGTGTAGCAGCAGTGACTCACAGACGTGCTCTGGGAGACAGAGGGGTAGGGAATGTCATATCTGGACACAACTCCAGGTGTGAACCTGCACAGCCTACCCCTCTGATCCTGCTAAATGGTTTCAGGAGTCAATCCTGTCTGGTATTGGTACGTAAGGTGAGGGATTGCATTGTTGTGTTCCTTCCCTGCATTCCCTCCATATATAATAGCAGGCAGGAATAACTGTAGGATTCTCTTCAAGGACTGTCTGCCGACAGAGAGGAGGGGCTGTCATGGAAGCTGCAAACCACAACAAATTTACCTGTTCCTCAGCTCTGAGAAATGTGGCCCTTGGAACACCTGGGATAACCGGAGGCTGGAGAATGTTGGTTTCCAGTCTTGCCCACCTCCCACCAGCTGCTTCTAGAGACAAATGGCTGGAGGAGATGAAGCTGTGGTTGTAACTCAGCGCCACTTTTGCTGCTGCTACATGTAGCTTTTGTTGATTCTGTGCTGACAGTCACCATTAGTGACACATGGAGCAGTGAAAGACCCCAAAGCCAGAGCAATGCAGGACCTCCCATGCCACAGCAACCACTGCCACCACCACAGGAGTTTGGTTTGCCCATCTTAGGGCCTTGGGCAAAGCCACCTCACTGGGCTCCAGGCCCGTGTGTCCTCGTGCATCACATCTTGATGCCACAGGAAAGCTGAAGATGGGTAACAGCCCCTGACTGTACCTGGACAAAGAGCAGGTACTATCCTGCTACAAGAAATGAACCACACACCTAAACACAAGCTAAAGCCTGTTCCAAAATCTGTACCAGCCCCCAGAGAGCCCTCCTGACAGAGGAGACCCAGCAACCCACAGCCCTTCCTGTAGGACAAAGCAAGCATCCCCTCCCCGCCATAAAGGGGCAATTCATTGTTTTCTGCAACAAGACACTACCTGCCCCCACTCCAACCTCATTCCCCTTCTTTTAGTTTTCCTCTGCTTTTCCTGTTACACCACAGAGTGACCAAAGCACAAGCTCATTTCAGACCTTGTACAAAAGAGTGTAATTTGTGTTTCTGAAATCAACCTATTTCACTCTGAAGTGAAAGCAGGCTATAAATAAGTGTTCAGAAAATTGACATCTGTATTTTACCTGAGGCATAATCAGCAACACATCAGACTGCAACAATGCACTGCTGGAGGATGGAACCTCCCAAACAGCCTGTGCATGTTTCCCCCAGGAACATGTAATCTTACCTCAAAGTTCATATGTATGAGGAATCAATAACAGAACAATTACTCTTATAAACAGAGACCTTTTCCCCCGCCTCTTCTCCCATGGCACACAGCCTCCCTTACTGCAGCTGCTGCGAAGGTGGGCTTGCAGAGATTTCTTTTTCAGCTATCCCAGTGGTCTCCTCTGTATCAGCAATATTGTGACAGCTTCTCACAGATAAAATTACTCCAAACTCACTGTTTATTCTAATGGATTTTGTCTCCAGCATCTCCAGCAGCACATCATCCATGTCCTGATCACATCCCTCTATGCAGAAACTAGAATTCTGTATTCCATAGAAAACAGCTGCAATGAGGATAAATTTGGAGTTTCATTGCAACCCTACATTGCGCTCCTGCTCTGGTAGCTGCTCCCTCCCATTCTCTCTTCCTCATTCCCTCTCCCACAGGATGTGGCAGGGGCACACAGTGCTATTATTGCTACCTGGTTTTGGCAGATGAATTCTGTGAGGCATCAGAGCCTGAGGAACAATGGACATAACCCACCATGAAACACTATGCTGGCAGGCAGGACATTACCAATGTCAGCACAAGACATTGCTCGTCAAAAGAAGACATTCTAACTGGGTTTATTCAGGAAAACTCAGGCAAAAAAAAAAGCAGAAGGAAGCATTATGCTCAATGAGAACATCTGTTTGAGTCTGGCATGGGCAGAAAGGATACTGAGCACTTCCATGACAGAACAATTTATTGTGGGGTACTATTTCTATGGCATTTCATCCTGGCAACATTTTCTAAGGATATTAGGAAGATGGAACTAGATGATGTTGGGGGACTCTTCAAGCCCAAAACATTCTACAGTTCTAGGTTAGTGTCAACAGGCCTAGAATGGGCACGGATATGGTGACACCAGAATGCTCTATCCATTTATCCTTCCATTGGATCCACTCCGGGGTTATGCCCTGCCCATTCGTTCCAAGTCCTCCCAGTTGCAAACCCAGGTTCAATACACATTGTAAGTCAGGAAAAGAGGTTTCGTCCATTGTCCTGCTCCAGGCTCCACTGACCAAAGGCGGGGCTGCCTGATGGGTACCCTGAAATGCTCTAGATTACACCATTTGGGTATCTTCTGATCCTCTTTACCATTTTTTGACCATCCTTTTCTCTGCTCATCCCTCCTTTGCTTCATTTTGATCTTCTCCGAGAAAAACAATTGGCCTTTACATCCTCCCCTTTGGTGCCAGTTTTGCTTCATTCATAACTAAATACGGTCCTTCTGGCTGGGTTCCCTGCTCACCTGCCTCTACACGGTGTCACTTATACAGTGACCTGAGGACTTTGTTCTATTCTGCACCACAGGGTCTCCAGAACTCAGGTTATCTGCAGCATTCCTCCCTCACAGGGTTTCCCCTGAACTACCGCTGGATTCCAGCCACTCCTACCAGCACTATTTGAGCTTTTCTCACCTTCTCACCATGGTACCTCCATGTCTGGCAATTCCTCCTGTTGCATCCAGCACTGGCTGACGTCCTGGTCAGGTTTGCTTAGTCTCAGCCCCTGTATGAGAGAATCAAACAGGTGTTTGATTCATCACTGGCATTTCTTCTAAGACAGATCATACAATCATCACATCACATGCCCTAGTCTAGAGTTCTTCTCCAGCTCTCTTGGAGCCCCTTTAGGCACTTCCCCTTGTTTGAACAAGGGACTGGAGTGCAGGACAAGGGGAATGGCTTCCTGCTCCCAGAGGGCAGGGTTAGATGGGATATAAGGAAGAAATTATTCCCTGTGAGGATGGTGAGGCCCTGACACAGGTTACCCAGAGTTGTGGCTGCCTCATCCCTGGAAGTCTTCAAGGTCAAGTTCTCACTGTCCATGGCAGGGGGATAGACTGAATGGTCTTGAAGGTCCCTTCAACCCAAACCATTCTCAGGTTCCATGATTCTGTGATTCTATGAATGACCCTCCAGGAGCTGAATTTTCCTTCATTAACTGCAAATGTAGTACTTCATTAACTCCAAATATGTATTACCTTTTATGCCCTCAGACACACTGATGAAGCAAAACCTGCGCATGCTTTACATGTGCAACTAAAATCCCTCAAACTCCACCTAAACATGAATTGGCATTGACCGTTAACTTCACTGCTTCCCTGTCCTCAGAGTAAACACTACAAATACAGCTTAACTGAGACAAGACACCACCTTTGAATCCTGGGATAGTCAGAGAAACAGAGAATCATGATTCCATGATTCACTCACTGCAAATTACTCTAGACAGTGGTAGGAGACACCCATCTCACCTGGTGACACCTGAACTGTCCACAAAGACAGTCCCAGTGCTGCCATCAGAAGACATTTCTTAAGTTTAATTACAAAGTGGTTCCTCACTCTCACTCCAACCCGTGGGGATGGAAACAGATGGAACACACAGGCTCCTTTGATACTAACTGAGCCTTTCCCAGAGGATCTCCACTTTTTAAAAGAAACCTCAGTAAATTTAAAACAGACACTGGAAAAAAGTTCTAGATCTTAAAAGACTCCCAGCTGCTTCATTCCCTCAGTTTTTGCTGTATGAGTAATTCCTGCACTCCAGGAGATCCAGCTGAGAAGGATTTACTCGTCAGTGCAGCCAAAGTGCCACCTGGGGTCCCTACATGAGGCTATCACAAATAAGTGTGGGCCGGCACAACTTCCGAGTCTTTTTTCATATTACCCATTTTTCCACTCCCTGAGGACAGGAAGGAACAAGCAAGCAGCTCCAGCCATTTTCCATGGAAGAAACATTGACAGGAGTCAAGGTTATTTAATTTTGCTTGTTTTGGAAGACAAAAAACCCAATGACCAAACAGAAACGAGTTTTAGGTCTTTAGTGGGCAGTGACATTCCCAGGGCACAGGCATGGCAATGAATTCCTAAATGGATGTTTCCCTGTATTGTTGCCCTCATCTCAGCAATTCCCAAATACTATGAATTTATCCATATCATAACCACAGGAAAGGAGCATCTTATTAAACAGAGGATTAGGCAATCATTAGCTGGCTAAAGCAGCCTAAAAACTACAGAATCTTCTTTTGGGAGCAATGGGACAGGAATGTGTGACAACATTTCCCAGCATGAGTTCATAGAATCATGGAATGGTTTGGGTCCGAGGAACCTTATAAATCACCCAGTCCCACCCCCTTCCCATAGGCAGGGACACCCTTCACTGGACCGGGTTGCCCTGTCCAACCTGGCCTTGGACACTGCTACGGACGGGGCAGCCACAGCTTCTCCGGGCAGAGGGCAAGTACTGCCCAACCAGCTGTTAACCACTTCCAATCCCTCGTGCGACGAGCTCACCCAGCAGGGGGGCTGAGGGAAGCCGGTAGATGGGTTTTTTAATTTTAACGTAGCTTTGGACCCTGTCTCTCCCAGGATCCTTCCGGACAAGGTGCCCAGGGCACAGCCGGAGCACGCACCCTACACGGTGTCAGCAGCTGCTCGAGATCAGTGCGCGGAGCGATGCCAAGCCGATGGCCGTCACCGCGCCGGGGCCCATTTCAGGCCCAGCTCTTCAATGCCTTCATGGTCTGGATGCAGGAATCCATGTCTTGTAAGCAAATTGGTGGATGATCCTGAATTAGGAGGAGCTGCAGCTCCCTGGAAGGCAGAGGCGCCGTTCGGAGGGACCTGAAGGGGCCGGAGGGCTACGCGGACACTGGCCGCCTGTGATGAACAACGACGACCTGCGTGTCTGGCACCGGCCCGGGGCCCTAGTTGTGCAGGGATAGGCGGGGCCGGCGCGGATTGGCCGGGCCGGGCCTGGAGCGGGACCCGAAGCGGGCGGAACCGAGCGGGACGTGCGGGGACCGCCCAGGGCATGGCCCGGTCAGGCGGCTCCGTCACGTGACGCTCGCCGGTGACGCCGCAGGTGACGCCGCAGGTGACGCGCTCGTGGCGCGACGGTGCCGGGCGCGGCGGGGCGTCGGCCGAGCACGGGAGGCGGCGAGCGGATCGCGGGAGCACAGTCCTGGAGCGGGCAGATTCAAACGGCTCCCAGGAGCTCCGGGACCGGCTCAGGGCCCCTGCTGCGCACCACCAGTACAAAGGTGCAGTTCTTTGCCTGCAGAAACCATTAACCTGCAGTTGTGTTGAATTCTCATCTATTTAATAACCTTAAACCAACATTCTAAATCAGGACCCGCTGTGCAGTGATGCTGTTTCTCTTCAGGGCGGACAGAGGAGACACACAGTGCACCTGACTGCAAAATCTCGTTTGCCTTCTCTACACGCTACAGTACTAGTTTGTGTGAATCGCAGAATGACAGAGTAAGGATCATCGAGTCCAACTCCTGACACTGCCCAGCACCATCCCCAAGACTCACACCATGTGCCAAAGAGTATTGTCCAAACACTTCTTGAACTCTGTCAGGCTTGGTGCTGTAACCACTGCCGTGGGGAGCCTGTTCAAGTGCCCAACCACCCTCTGGGTGAAGAACCTTTTTCTACTACCCAACTTAACCCTCCCCTGACACAACTTCAGGCCATTCCCTTGGATCTTGTCACTGGTGACCACAGAGAAGAGGTCAGTGTCTGCACCTTGTCCCCTCATAAGGAAGTTACAGACTGCGACGAGTCTGGACTAGAAATTAAAATGTGACTCCTGTGACTACTGATAGAGACACTGCCAGTGGAGGGATGAGATCTGGCTCTGGATATCCTTGTTCCTGTGGGGGAGCGTTACTGGCCCAGCCAAGCAGGTCTGGATTTTCTCTTAATCAGGTCATACTGTATGTTCTGAATCCCCCCTGTCTGCACTGGGGAGTCTCCGATGTGGTCAGAGGTTAAGGCCAGGTGACCTGATCCCAGGGACCTTCCTTCCTTAGGTCACTCCTGGGTTTTTCCCCAGAAGGAAAGGATGACCATCAGGGATGAACACTGGTAAAGAAAAAAACCAGCAAGCCTTCACAACACCTTCATGCCCTGGTACCCAAACAGTGCTGCTGTATAAATGTAACATTGATTCTTCGCAGACTATTCCCCATCAGCCCCATTAATTGAAGGCAGCTTTCCTTAAAAAAGCAAACAACTTCTAACAGTGAAACTGTGCAAGACCACATTCCTGTTCCCACTCCCAGAGTTCCATTCAGATGTCGGTTCTGCTTGTTAGAATAATGTGAGATTTCTCCACAGTTCTTTACAATAAAAAGTTACTGTGAAGAACTAGAGGGAAATGACTCGTGCAATCACCGAAGACACTCTTCCTATTCTGTCAGCACAGCAGGGGATGGGAATTGGATTAGGGACTTGTGAGTTGAGTGACCGAGCCTGTGGTCACTGCAGAAAAAATCAGCTCAGTGCCAGTCTGTGCCTGGGACTCCTTGATACTGAGCTGGCATAAAAACAGGCAGATCATGTTTAACAGCTTCAGAGCAGACAGGTAAAGGGCGAAAGCAAAGCTGCACTTAACCCAGATAATCTGATACGTACAAATGCAGAGCCTGAACAGATCAAACCCAGAGTGACAGCTGGGATGAGTCACCAGTGTGGAGTCAAGGGGAAGATTCAACTCCTTCTCCATTATCAAAGAGCCCATGGATCTGCACTGCTAAGGAAGCGACTCCGAGAACGAGTTCCTGTTTTCCAGATTACCTTGTCTCTGTTCGTGGCGCCCTTGGGGCAGGTATGTGTCTGTTCCTTGCATTCTGACAGTGATGACAGTGGGCCACTGGCTCCTTGGTGGATGGAGCCAGGGGCCAAGTGTGGTAATCACAAAATCATGGAATGTTTTGAGTGGGAAAGGACCTCAAAGCCCATCCAGTCCCACCCCCTGCCATGGGCAGGGATGCCTTCCACTATCCCAGGTTGCTCCAAGCCCCGTCCAGTCTGGCCTTGGACATTCTAGGGATAGGGCAGCCACAGATTCTCTGGACAACCTGTGTCAGGACCTCACCACCCTCACAGGGGAGAACTTCCTCCCAGTATCCCATCTAAACCTACCAGAAGGCAAGCTCCCATCAGGTCAGATTTCCATTATTTCAATTTTATAGTAATGGAATCACAGAATCATTAAGGTCATAAAAGACCTGTAAGATCATCAAGACCAACCACCAGCCCAGTCCCACCACTATGTTCACCACTAAACCATGTGCTCAAGTGCCATATCCCCATGTGTTTTCAGTTCTGTGGCACTTGAGGACACAAATTTGTGCAATCCCCTCCTGATCACTGCTGAGACCCCTTGCAGTGCTCCTGTTCTGGCTACTGCCATAACTGAGGGCTAGAGCAGTACCCCAGTGTGACCTGGCCAGCACATGTAGGCTGTGTTGGTTCCTGGGGAGAATAGTGCAGCAAAGCTCTCCTTGCTGCTGCCCACCTGTTCGGGGGGTTCACTGTCGTGCTCTGCTGGCTCCAAGAGTTGCAGACACAGCAGAAGCAGCTGCCACAATCTGAAATTAGGTCTCACACTCATTTCACACTCTTTGTTTTACCCCATGTCATTAATCCAGACATCATCAATCTGGGACACGAGTGTCCCTTGTTTGCGGGCCGTTGGCAGAAGGAGCCGAGTAAGACACTGGTGACAAACAGTAATTACCCAGATTACTGCACTAATCTAGTGTAACAATGCAAACATACATTGTAATTCATGAAAACCAAACAAGCACCACTTACACATGTACATTGCATTTACAATGAAAGAAGAAGCTCTAAAGTAACCAGTATTATCTTGGAAATAATACAAGAAAATAAACACAGCCAACATTCAAAATAGAAAAGCAGCAAAACGTTATTACTAATTCCCAAGTGGAAGGGTGCAGGCCTTTTTATTCCATTAGGAAAGGCTTTAAAATCAGCAATTCCAGATAATATTCACTCAGGAGTGCAACAGAAAGTGGCTCAGGAGAAGTCAAACCCTAATAAAACCCTAATAAAATGTTGGCGATGTATTTGTGTATACAGCAATAGTGAAACTGAAGGTAAAAGCATATAGTGAAACTGAAGGTAAAAGCATCCTGTTCAATAATCAGATTTGAAAGCTAGTTTTGAAAAGCTGGAACAGAAAAGGTCCACAGATACCATTTAAGTAATGGGGAAAAGAGAAAATGAGAGGTTTTAAGTGTTTTCTGTTTAATAACAAGAAGACTGAAAGGTGATAATTGTATTTAAATTACTGAGAAGCACTTTAGTCAAATACAGGTTATGAGACTTAATGAAGTAGATTAAATTGGTGTGAGATAAAGGCTGAAACAAGAGTGTAGGGGGTAGTTCTGACCACAAACTCTGTGAAGGCCAATGTGTTTTCACTGGGATTTCCCTCAAGTAATAACATCTCAGAATAACTCACACAGGTCCTTGCTGGCTGATAGAATCTAAAAGCCAAAGTTCACATAGATTTTAAGTTCCTTTACAGTTCATTCTAGACTCTTACTACAAGTCATCATTATTTAAAGGAATAAAAGGTTTGTAAAGCCACACACCGAAACTTTGTAGAAAAACTAATGAAACAGTTTAGACCTGACTTTGAGGGATTTCATCAATTCATATTTCAGTATCATACAGGGAAAAGCCCCTAACTCCTACTGAAACTGGCTTTCCTTACAGGCAGGATTGGTTCAGCTCATTCTGAATCACAGCTTCAGACCAGGAGCACTACTTAGCCAATCTAAATTTATATCTGAGATATCAGCTAGATGGTTTAGCTCTTGTATCCAGTGGGGTTCAGCTACAGTTAATCTTTTTGGTCTGGAAGGTCTGAATTGCCCCCATGTACATAGCAACACCATTCCAAGATCTATGGGATGAGCATGGGATGGCTGGTGCTGATGCAGCCACCTCTGTAGTAGTCACCAGTGTTCAGTCTGATAAATCCTGCCTTAAACAGCCATATCATAACCATGACACTACCAGCAATGTCATCATTTTTGGGGCCTCAAAACAGATCCTTTGCAGTTTACTGATGACAGAAAAGGTATTATGTCAAAAATGTAAACAATCAAAGATAACACTGCATTCCATTAGAGAGCAGAAGTGCTCTGTCCACAGGAAGAGAAGCCAAGCAGCTGATGAATCGTTACCTCGATTCCAGTGCCTGAAGGGGCTCCAAGAGATCTGGACTTTAGATGAGGGCCTGGAGTGACAGGACAGCAGGGAATGGCTTCCCACTGCCAGAGGGTGAGTTTAGTTGGGATGTTGGGAAGAAATTCTTCCCTGTGAGGGTGGGGAGGCCCTGGCACAGGTTGCCCAGAGAAGCTGTGGCTGCCCCATCCCTAGCAGTGTTCAAGGCCAGGCTGGATGGGGCTTGGAGCAACCTGGTCCACTGGAAGGTGTCCATGGCAGGGAGGTGGAACTGGATGAGGTTTAAGATCCCTTCCAACCCAAACCGCTCCATGATTCAATGATCAGAGTCCAACCGCTCCCCCAGCACTGCCAAGACCACCACTAACCCACATCCTCAAGTGCCACATTCACACCACTGTTAAATCTCCCCAGGGGTGGGGACTCCACCACTGCCCTGGGCAGCTGCGCCAGGGCTGGACAGCCCTTTTCAGGAGGAGTCTTCCAAATATCCCATCTAAACCTCTTCTGGTGCAGCTTCAGTCCATGACCTCTCGTCCTGTCATTTATTACCTGGGAGCAGAACCTGACCCCCACCTGGCTCTACCCTCCTGTTATGGAGTTGTAGAGAGCAAGAAGGTCCCTCCTGAACCCACTTTTCTCCAGGCTGAGCCCCCCAACTCCCTCAGCCGCTCCTGGTGCTCCAGACTCTTCCTCAGCTCTGTTCCTCTCTCTGGACACGCTCTAGCCTCTCAGTACCCTTCTCTTCGTGAAGAGCCCAAAGCTGCCTCCCGGACCGGAGGTACCTCAGCAGTGCCCAGCACGGCAGGCTCAGCCCTCGCACACCCCGAGACCCTTCAGCCCCGGCGCTCGCTCCCTCCCGCCTCCCTGACGTGGTGCCTCCCCCACCCCCGCCTGAGTCAGCGCCGGCCCGGCCCTCGCAGCGGCGGCAGCTGCCGGGCGGGACGAGCCGGGACATGAAAGGTGGAACAGGCGCTGCCACGCCCGGGGCTGCGGGGAATCTCGCTTAACCCTTCCCTGCCCGCGGGGCCCCGGCTCCGGGAGCGGGGACAGTGGTCGGGGTAGATAGGAGGCCACGGGTATAGGCCTCAGACCCCCTGTCACGGAACTCCCAGGGGCGCGGGGGGCACAGTCCCTCCGCAGGGCAGAAAGCGCTGTCCCCAGCCCCTCCTGTTGCCACGGTGCCATTGCCCAGGAGCTACTGCTCGTCTGCCCCCAACAGACCCAGACTATGATAAGTGCCCGAGGAGCCCAGATTCCCCTTCCTGGGAGCCCAGGGCTACGACCGAGCTAGGGCTAGCGCCCAGGGGCCCTCCCCGGGGCTGGGGACCAAGGTCTGTGCCCAGGACTGTGGTGGGGGTCCATGTCAAGGGCCGGGACGGGACGGGACAGGGGCTGGGGCCCTGCCCTGCCCCGCTCCCAGTCCCGAGCTGGTCTGACAGGCTCGGGGCAGACGGGAAGGGAGAGGCCTCCGGCGGCTCAGGAATGCGCAGCCCTTATCTCTGGCTCCCTGCACGCCTAGGGAGGGAACAGCTCTCCGGAGTTTGCCTTTCTCTCGCTCTTACTCACCCCCGCTCTGCCCTGGGTGGAGCCTCGCTCGCCTGGCTCCCAGGTGAATCAGGTTGCAGGCACGTCCAAGTGAGCAGAGAGTGACCCACCACCTGCCCCAGCTCACCTGGGAAGGTAGAGAAGGGCGGGGATCTCGTGGGTACCTGCATGGCCGCCTGAGCCAGAGAGTGACCCACCACCTGCCCGTCTTCCTGGGAAGGTAGGAGAAGGGCAGATACCTCCTGGGGTACCTGCATGGCTGCGTGAGGTGGAGGGCAAGGGCTGGGGAGGGCCTGTCTTGCTCCTCTGCACAGGGCTGAGCACCTGGCGTCTGGGACAGGGAATTCTGCAGGCAGCCCACGGGCAGGAGATTGCTGCTTCTATGCGGGAAGGCTCCAGTGGCAGGAGGTTCCAGTCACACCATGATGGGGAGAAGGGAGAGAGACAAGAGGAGATGGGAGAGGCAAGGGGGGATCCAGAATGTCCCAGCACTGGCAGCAGGGATTGGGGATGATGAGGGAGGGGATCCAGAATGTCCCAGTTCTGGCAGCAGGGATTGGAGAGGTGAGGGAAGGGACCTGGAATGTCCCAGCTATGTGTCAGGGATGGCAAGGGAAGGGACCTTTCTGTCCTTAGATCAAAACTGCTTATCAAACACTTCACACAATTATGTCCCGTCCCCTTTGAGAAATCCCTAAGGAGCAGATATTCCGAAAGTCAGCCTCATTCTTTGGGAAGAGTCTTGCAGCCTGACTGAGCTCCCCATAACAGAGCCCAAGCTGGCCTCCTCTTTGGATCAGGAATGCAGTAGGGATGTGTGGTCAGGAGGTTGGGACAGAGGGGATGTCACCCCAGATGTGCTGTGAGGGCCGAGGTCTGCGGTGGGCAAGGAGCTGGGAAGCAGCTCCCGAGGCCCCTGCATTCCACTCACATGGATTGGGTGTGCAGCCGAGTGCTGACACGGCCCACGAGCCCTGACACAGTCATGCACGTACAGGCAGGAGCATGGACAGATGTGTGTGGACAGGCGTGCACAGGCACACGTGCTGGTACTCGCTGAGTTTTCCATAGGTGTGAGCCTGACACACCTCAGGATTTGTGTGTGAGGAGAGGAAGGGGATGGTTCCGTGTTGCTCTCTCAAAATTGCCCGAGGTCAATAGGGGTCAATTATGGATCTTGCCTGGCCTGAGGATTGGGTTCTCCATCTCCTAGAACAGTTAGAAAGGGAAGAGGCACCTGTGAAGGGACAGAAGTACTGGTCACATCCTTCTGCTGCTGAAAACATCTAATTTGTGGAAGCTGCAATAAGCTCAGCTGCAAGAGAGGCCAAAACTAGGTCAGTAACAGCAAACTACCCCAAACCAGAGCAGTGACAGTGACAGCAGTACCAAGCACCAGTTTCCAGTTCCCTATGCATAGGCTCTCCCTGGATCAAGAGGCAGGAGAGCACAGTGTGTCCCAACCCCGGTAGATGGACACATGGGAGCTGCAGTTTAGGGAGAGAAAGTTGTTTTCATTTTGGTCTCACTCCCATTTACCTGAGGGGCTTTACAGTTGCATTTTAGGGGTAAAAAGAGAGTTGGATTTGCTGTGACCTTGCAATAGGAGTATTCTGAGGGAGAAAAAAAAAGTCTTGCTCTTTTTACGGTTTAGGGGAAATTGCATGCTAAAGGAAAAAGTTGTTGTTCCCCCATCTCTGGAAGGTTCAAAGCCAGGCTGGATGGGGCTAGGAGCAACCTGGTCTATTGGAAGATGTCCCTTCCCACAGCAGAGGGGTGAAACAAGATGGGTTTGAAGGTTCTTTCCAACTCAAACCGGTCTCTGATTCTGAGATACTATAAATGCGGAAATGTCTGTGTGCTTGTGCCAGAGCAGGGTCGTGGCTCAGGACAGATTCACGCATGTTCTAGACATAATTTTTCTGGCAATCACAACTTTCCAGGCAATTGAAATTCACCTCCAAACCCTGCAGGATTGGAATTATTTGCATTTTACAGTTACATGAGACACATCTGGACTGCTTATCAGGCCCCATATGCTGGATTTTTGTAGTCTTAATGAGTAAGAGGAGATTGATGAGTGCATTTCTAAAATCTGTGTGTGTGAAGTAAAAGTCAAGGGCAGCACGTGGTTCTCCTTCTCCAAATTAGACCTTACACTGTCCTTTTTTTTTTAAGTTCTCTGTTTTAGACTTCCTTATACTTGCTACCTTTTGAATAAAAACCCAGGGAAAGAGATTGGCTGAAGGACAGTGAATGTGGCATGAGCATTGCTTTTGTTGTTGTGGCACTTGGGGATATGGGTTAGTGGTGGCCTTGGCAGTGCTGGGAGAGCAGTTGGACTCGAGGGTCTCAGAGGGCTTTTCCAACCCAAAGGGTTGCATGATTATTCAGATAATCTGCTCTCTAAGAGACACCTTTTGCATGCAGGATGACATTTCATTTCCAGCTGCTGTAAACATCAGGTTTTGTGCTGGTGACTCCCCACAGCTCAGATTTCCCTGTCTGTTCTGTACCCTTGTTGCACGGGACAGTTAAGGCTGACATGTTCACATGCTGCCACTCTGGGACACGTTGACAGGTGTCTCAGTAACCACTTCACAAAGAAAATTACAACATGTAATTCTTCTGCCACTTTTCCCTTCCTCTGGCCTGCAGAAAGATCCCCTGGATATTCTGAATGTCTGGCCACTTTCCTGATTCTCCAGCAAAGAATGTTCTCTGGGATCCCTTGCCCTAGTAAGCAGAGATGAGTGAGAGTCCAGTGGGTGTTAGAGGTGCAGACCAGGCTCCCAGTTCCACTCGACTACAAGCCTATAGTGTTCAGGGCTTTCACTATTCACCTGAGACACAGAAAGAGTTCATGGAGCCACTTAGCAGGGTCAGCTGCCAGAGGTATGAACATGGGAAGCGCAGCTGTGATCTCCGGAAGCTCAGTGAATAATTGATTAATTGAAGCAAGTTCTCATCTAATGGCCAAAACTTCTGAAGTGAAACTCCCAGACTGCAGCAGGCAGACATATTGTCTTTTTTTTCATGATGACTGAGATCTATGTAAGACCATCCAGACTAAAAAATGGGGTGACATTCACTCAGATGATTAACATGGAGTGATCAGCTGGTCAGATGACCAAAGGAGAAGGTCTAGGGGCATTATATGGTACTGTAACAGGAATAACAAATTCCAGCCAGAAATTTTGACAGTAACGCAGACTTTGAGCCTACTGCCTGAAGAGGACATTGAGAAGGAGAACATGGTAAGACTCAGCAGGAAATGCAGAGAGGAGAATGGAAAGAGAAAAAAAAAAAAATTAGGACTTGGCAGAGGCAGTCATTGCTAAAAAAGAGTCTAATCCAGGTTATTGCCCACATTTCACTGTCCTGGTGTGAGGAATGTGCCTGAGCTGTGCGTGGTGAGCAGAGCAGTTCATGGGAAGGTGTCCAGCATCCATTATCACACAGTCACGGAATGGTTTGGGTTGGAAGGGACCTTCAAGACCATTTCGTCCCACCCCCTGCCATGGGCAGGGACACCTTCCACTAGACCAGGTTGCTCCAAGCCCCATCCAACGCCTTGGCCACTACCAGGGCTGGGGCAGTCACAGCTTCTCTGTGCAGCTTCCTCTTGGCCCCAGCTCCTATACGATTCCATGGCCACGTGTTCTGGCCAAAGTAGGAAATTCTGGGCTACACTTCAAAACTACATATGCTGCACCACTGTGAGACTGGCAAGTAAGAGGCCTTAACCAGAGAGATCCTTTTCGGGAGAAGTCCAACCCGTAGGATGGAAAATGAGCACATGCAGGACCGGCTTCTGGAGAGGACAAGCATGTCCTGCTGTTCATACAGGTTCTTCCTCTGCAGCAAGATCAGAAGGCACTGGCTTGTCCTTCCATCACACACTGCAGAATTAAAAGCCCCACACCTTAAACCATATTCCAGGAGACAGGTCCCTTCCCAGATCATTTACCAAGTACAACATTTTCTTGAGAGCAAACTAACACTTTCCATGTCTCATTGTCACTATGTCTGCTCCAGTCATTTTCCCTCAGGCATTGCTGTCCTCTCCTAAACCCAACCCTCCCAGAACATCAGCAGTCTGTTTGCATAGGATCTTTCCTATTTTTTTTTTTTTAGGGCAAATATTTTCTTTTAAATAATTGATTTGTAAAATTCATGTATTGAGACATTTTGGAAACATTAATTTTTTTCACAGCTCACCCTAAGAGATGTCAGTGATACCATTGAATGTAGTGTACGGGCCAGGTGGGGCCCGACACAGGGATCAGACCTGCTTTGATTCGTTCCTTGCCCATGGTTTGGAAGTCCTTCAGGTGTTGATAGCACAGAGGGGTTGTGGCTGGCTGTGCTGAGTGTGGGCTAAAGAATAGTCTGTGCTGCCTTTCCTTTCTTGGTGGTGTCCAGGGCAGTGAAAAGATGGGGTGGTTAAGCCCAGGAACTTGTGCCTGTACTTGCACATAAGGGGTCTGGGGAACAGACCAGGTCTTCCCAGCCCTTTCCAGACTCAGGGATCCAGCCCTGCTTCCTCCCAGGTAGTTTCTTCCTCGGTGCCTACAGGCCTTCGGCAGCCTCAGCTCCTGGGAGTGTCCCAAAGCAGCGGAGCAGGTCCAGCCAGAGAAGGGATCACCTGAGCGAGGCAGCCTGGGAACTGGCTGTGCAGGCAGAACACGTAACAACAAGCACTGGAGTCAGCACCAGGGAGGCAGATGGAGCCAGCCCCAGGTGCTGAGGCATCAGTGGGGCTGGCACCAGGCACAGCAGATGAGAGAGAAAGGTAACACTGAGCCGGTTCCCTTTTGCTTAGACTGGGCAAACACAGTCCAGTGCCCTTGATTCACACCTGGCACAAAGACTCTGGAGAAAAGCAGATCCTTTCATTTATGTATTTTAATCTGTAGGGCTATGTGGTGATCACAGCATGGCTGAAACTGTGATTTCCTGCTGCTCTGTTAGGAAAAAAACTGTAAAAGTCTATTGAAATGGAACATAATACGGGCAGACACCAACTGCTGCCCAAGTCAACAGGTTCGTGCTTTTCCCAGTTTCTGCTCTTACAGTGAATCCAGAGGTAAAGGGACAGTTTTTACCCCCAGCTTTATCTGTCAGCCACTTTTCCTTACATTAAATATTCCATATGGTTGAATGTTTTTCTGTGTGGAGGAATCTGCAGGCTGTGATCACATCTGACTTTTCCCTTTATTAAGGGGGTCTGACAGCTTCTGGGAATCACAAAACTGAATGTGTGTGACAGGTATCACAGCCAGTAAAGTCCACTTCCGTTTATACCAGTGGGAACAGAGGCAGATCTCAGGCCAAGCCAAAGGGAAATTCCCTTGGAGACTCCCTCCTCACCCCCGCCTTGATCATAGCACAGGGATGGCTGAGACCTGCATGCTCCTTCCTTTCCACCTGTTCCTCTCCTGATGTTTTTTTGGCCAAGGAGGGGAGTGACTCCTTTAGGACTCCCTGGGCACTGGCGCAGCAGCAGCAGCAGACAGTGCAGTGTCTTTGGCACAGCCCAGGCAGACGGGTGGAGGAGAACTGAATCCTGCTTCTCATCAGCCCATTCTATCGGCCTTCATCTACCACTTGTTAACTTTCTGACAAGCTGCTTCGTGCTCTCCTTTATCCACTGCCCCCGAGCATGGGAGGAGTCACTGCAAACAGCCACAGAGCTGCCTTCTGTTCTCCTGCAGCTTCCTCCTGCAAAACCCAACCACCAGCCCAGGTTAGCATGCGAGGGAGAGTGGCAACAGAAATCATACTACCTTCTTTCTGTGGGATTCTTGGGGCTTCCTGTGCAGGACCAGGAGTTTGACTTGATGATCCTTGTGTGTCCCTTCCAACTCAGGAGATTCTGTGGTTTTTTCCACACCATTCTGTGTACCTGTCTGTGCTCATCCTTGTCCCAGCCATTGTATTAGGAGAAGGATTTATTGGGGAGGAACTAAAGTTTGCCGGTTTGGTTCTGAAGGTTCTGATCATGAATGGTGATACTTCTAAATTTATGGACATAATTTCATGGAATGATCGCTTAGGATAGCGGAGAAGTGCATGAAATGCCAAATAATGGTAACAGACTTCTAGAATATGTGAAAAAGTGACACTGTGACACACAGGGCTGGAACCCTGCTGCTCTGGAAACAGGCTGGGACAGCTGGGGATGTTCAGCCTGGAGAAGAGAAGGCTCTGGGGACACCTTAGAGCCCCTTCCAGTGCCAGAAGGGGCTCCAGGAGAGCTGGAGGGGGACTTTGGACAAGGGCCTGGAGTGACAGGACAAGAGGGAATGGCTTCCCACTGCCAAAGGGCAGGATTTAGATGGGATATTGGGAAGGAATCATGGAATGTTTTGGGTTGGAAGGGACCTTACGCCTCATCCAGTTCCACCTCCCTGCCACATGGACACCTTCCACTGGACCAGGTTGCTCCAAGCCCCATCCAGCCTGGCTTTGAACAGTGCCAGGGATGGGGCAGCCACAGCTTCTCTGGGCAACCTGTGCCAGGGCCACACCACCCTCACAGGGAAGAGTGTGTCCTCAATATCTGATTTCATCCTCCTGTCAAAGTTGCCTCCTGTCCTCTAGGTAAATTCCAGTATAAAGCATCGACAGTTCTAGGCAGGATCTTGGTAGGACGGATTGTGTGACAGGGTAAGGGGGAATCTCAGAGTTAAAACAATTCTGAGCACTGAGGCTTTAGCAGGCTGATTTGTTAATGTCTGGGGAAAAAATTAAGAGAATATTTGGCCAAACATGAGCATGTCTGTTAGAAGATGAATCCTATCCCATATTTCTTGGATATAATTCACTTATTTTCCATCACCTGTAAGGGGGTGCAGATAGGCACATTATACATACACATTTGGTCACTGACCCTTGAGGAGTAATCCTGGTTCTGAAACTTGGGGGTTTTGGGCCAGTCGAGGTGCCTTTGGGCATCTAAGGTACAGCAGGTGTGACACCAGCCCTGCAGAGACTCACAGCCTCCTCAGCAGCTGCTGGAGGCCAGGCCAGGTACCTTCGGGCATCCCAAGTGACATGGAGTGCCTCTGTGTGAACACCTCAATTGCTGCCCTGGCTATGGTTTGTTTGCACTTTATTTATAGTGACTTTCCCAAGACCTAAGGGCTTGGCAATGGGAAGAAGGAGATTTCCCCCCTTGCTGCCTAATTTACTTTCTGGAATTTTTCTTTCCTCAAAGCACCAGGACCTTGGCTGCAGGATCAGTGGGGATGTTGCCAGTGTGCTCAGTGGTCTGAAGAATGTCTCAGGTCCTGTATCAGCGTGTGCTGCTCAAAAAAACCCAGCTTAAAACAGTTGCTGGATTTTTTTTCCCAGGTCATATAGGCAGGATGTAGCAGGATTCCTTTCCTTTCCTGTCCAGTGCCAGCGAAGTTCTTGCCCACTCTTCCTGGGAAGCTTTTTCTGATAAAATTGTGGCTACTGAAGCCATGGAGGACATTGGTGATGTGCTTGAGCTTTTCTGTTCCCTTGTGGAGGTGCACCACAGGGTTTTTGGACTAAGGGACTTCAGGGCCTTAGTTTTTCAATAGTGTCATGAAAACTGAAGGAGGGATGTTCAGGGGTCCCCTCTGGCCAAACATGTCAAACATCTGCTCACAGCTGCAGGGTGCTGGGTTGACACGAGCTCTTCTCCTGTACCCACTGATGGTTTAGTGCCTGAGCTGTAACTGGACACAGAATAACTTGTTACCCATTTTAAAGAATATTTGTTACCCATTATAAAGACCCCCAAGCGAATTGCCACACCCTGTTCTTTTTAGCATCCTCATTTTTCCCTCGATTCCTCATTACTCGTGTCAGAAGATTTTGTAAACTGGGACCAGCAATTAAAATAAAATTAAATTCCTAATTAAATAAAATAAACAAGCATATAAGTAAGTAAAATTCTCTATTCATCAGTAGTTACAGGCTGAAAATCTACATTTCGGATATTTTCAGTTTGTGATTCAGTTTCTTTGACAGTTGTGATGGTTCAGAATTCCAAAAATACAACATTTGTCTTTTTCTGAAAGAAGCTGCAGGAAATAGATTTGCAGGTGAAGTTCAAACAAGGAGCCAACTCCTGCTTGGAGGCACAGAATCACAGAATAAACTGAGTTGGAAAGGGCCACAGGGATCATCGAGTCCAGCTCCTGGCCCTGCACAGGACTATCCCCAAGACTCACACTACGTGCCCGAGAGTGTTGTCCAAATGCTTTTTGAACTCTGCCAAGGAGCCCGTTCCAGTGCCCAGCCACCCTCTGGGTGTAGAACCTTTTTCTTATATCCAGTCTAGCCCTCCCCTGATCCAGCTCCAGCTGTTCCCTTGGGTCCTGTCACTGGTCACCACAAAGAAGAGATCGCTGTCTGCTCCTCCTCTTCCTCTCAGGAGGAAGTTGTGGAGTGCAATGAGGTCTCCCTCACTCTCCTCCAGGTTGTTTCAGGTGCCCCTGATCAAGGAGAATCCAGCCATCAGGGAAGAAAGAGTACTTTCTGTAACTAACTGATGTGTCCACTCTCCTGTCCCTCTGAGGGGAAACCTGACATGGTGTTCCCTTACTCCTGTTAAAAGGAACCAAGGCTTAAAGCACGGAATGCCCTACAAAAAACATGGAATACACAGTTCCGGAGTAAAAAAATAACAAGGCAATGTGGCACACTGAGTGATCCATCTCCTGTTTCCTGAGGCACGTGAACTGGTCCTCCATCAAATCCAGCCTTGCGCTGGGATAATGGACACACACGGAATGGATCAAGAGTAGTTAAGAGAGAAGTGAAAAGATAGGAGTTTAAAAGCCAGTTGTGTCTTAGAAACCTCCTTCTGGCACACAAGTATCAGTCAGAAATGGTATGTGATTGCTTCCATCTGATTTGGAGAGGAATTGCTTTCTAAAGAGTGGGTGACTTGGTGCAGAAGTGGAGAACCAGCCTGGCAGTCAGCAGCTTCATGACACCAAATCTGACCCAGTGCCTCAGGGCTCTGCCAGCTGCAGACAGGTGATCCCAGGAGCTGGAACAGACCAAAACAAAATTTTTAAAAATCCATTAACTAAGTGCAGAATCCATCTGAATTCAGGGAGATGGGCTGTAGCAGGAGAAATTTTATTTATTCTTTGACCTGAACTCAGCTCACGCCCACCAAAGTGACAAAAGGTCATAAATAACCTTTGGGGTTCTAGGTAAATTCTTCCCTTCTGCTTTACCTGACAGGGAAGGATTTTGGAAGATTAATGAAATATCCGTAATTTTGTGTGTGTGTGTGTGTGTGTGTATATATATGTACGTATGTGTGTGTGTGTGTGTGTCTGTATGTGTGTATAGGTATTTATTTATTTATTCACTTATATGTATAAACCAGCATTTTTCATGCAAACTGAGAATTCATCAACATGGTATTGTTCTTGTTGCAACCCAGGGAATTAAAGGATGCCAACAATTAATGGAATCATGGAAGCACAAGATGGTTTGGGTTGGAAGCTCATCTTGTTCCTCCTTCTTCCACTAGACCAGGTGGCTCCCAGCCATGGAACACGTGTAGAGCTGGGGCAGACACTTACAGTGGCATAAACACAACTTCTGGTTTTTATTTCACAGTTCTGAGTCGCGGGTCTATTTTGGAGGAAATACTGCCCACCCCCCCCAGATTAAGTGCAGAGTTTTCCACGTCCCCTCCAAACATCCCTTGCAGGCTTCCCTGAACATCCCTGCCAGACCAGCAACCCACCACTATTGCTGTGTTCAGTGGTACCAGGACACCCTCCAGCTCCATATCCATGTTCTCCCAGTGTCTCAGGGAAACCCATGATGATCACTTTGCTTTCACATCAAATTTACTTCTTCACTGGTACCATTTTTTCCTGCTTACTCACAAATATACTCAGCACCACAAACACATGGGGAACTCAAGTGACTCCTGATTGTAAAACCTGGGAGCAGAGCCTGACCCCCATCTGGCTGCACCCTCCTGTCAGGGAGCTGCAGAGCAACGAGAGAGTTCTCCCAAATCAGCCCAGGTGAGCACAGGTGTTTCCTGATGTCCCTTTGAACCTACCACCTGCCAGGTTAATTTTCTGCCTGTTTAGTCCTTGTCCTGGCAGCGGAGATGCCCTGGTCACAGTTTGTAGATGTCTTCTCTAGGCTGAGGAGTCAGAGTTCAGGTGCCACCTTTTTTTGGGATGCGAGGAGTAAAACGTCCCTATCCCCAGGCCACTCTGGCTGTGAGTTCCTCCTGAATCTGTGTAGTGCTGCTGTTCTCTGTGGTCCTACCAGATAACAGTCAGTACTACCTGGTGCTTCTTTAAAGCTCAATCTTCTCCATCTTCATTTTTAACTGTAGTGAAATAATTATATTAATCAATATAAAATTGTTTCACCACTTGACCAGTATTTTTCTGCTGCTGTTTTGATTGTCCAGCAGTATCACAGGGTTCTTCTGATGCTTCTTCCTTCTAGCGTTGCAGTTGGTTCTTTGACTGTCACTCTCCTGTCTCTGAGCACTGTGAGCAGTTTGCTGTGTGATCATTGTTCCATCGTGGCTTATATCTGGATGAGTTGGATACAAAAAGACCATTTTGTTCCACACCCTTGCCATGGGCAGGGGCACCTTCCACCAGAGATACATAGTGGAGTGCTCTGTACTTGAAGAGGAAAAAGACAGAAATTAGAATTAGTGGGAAGATAAATGCAGACAATCCAGACTGTAAAGGCAGCTGCATATGAGGACTATAAAGATGATTATCTGTTGCAATACATCACACATGGACCTGTTGGATTTTCCTATTCTTATATTAAGACCTTTTTTCCTGTTGTACCATGCAGCTCCACCAGGAGTTTCAGTTTGGAGCAGGAGTAGCTTGTGGGAGGTTGAGGCAGGAGTAACACAGCACTGCTCTGCTAGGCAGGTGGTCGAATAAGAACTTGAAACTTGTTTATCCTTACAGTTCTTAATGAGAGTGATAGTCTGAGTCTAAAGTCTTTATCTTCCTCCCAGTCCATGGCAATCCCTCCCATTTTTGAAGCAGAAGTGTTGGATGGCAACAACGACAGCAGCAACCCTCACCTTCTGAACTCACTCAGTAACATAACTTAGCAGGAGTCACTCACTCTTTTGGGGATCATGAGGAAGTCTCTGCTGGCACCTCAGTGGTGGGGTGCAGGAAAAGAATGTTCCAGCATTGACATTAGTTCAGAGTCTGAAGCCAAAGTGCTTTGAGCAATTTGTGGATCAGTCAGATATTACTGTTGTGGTACAACAAGCTTTTCTCTCAAAAATGGGGTAAAATCAGATTTGTCTATAGTCTCAAATAATTGATCCCCTATAGACAATTATCAAATATTGCATGTGAGTCCCTTCAGCTCTGTTTTTTCTCAGCATGAGGAGACTGGAAAAGTGATCACATCCCTTGTTTATTTATTTCTTCATTCATCTCATGAAGACTCCTCTGCCTTCTGACTGTTACACCAGCAGGACATCCCTATACTCACCTGCACCCATGCACTGCCTGCTTCTGTTCACATGCTGAGGTGGCTATAACACCCGATTTGTAAGGATCCAGAGGGTGCCCTTGTATTCAGGCATGCACTTTTGGTTTAGGGCCACATTACACATGGTAAATAACTTTTGTAGCATTTGGAAAGTAATTTTTATGGAGTGTAGATAATAACTACCTACAGCTTTGCTCTTGACTTTAAAACAAATGATAAATTTAAGCCTAGCAACCAGCAGCCTAAAAGAGAAAGTTGGGCATTCTGTTGGATGCATGGGCCTTGCTTATCCCAGGACTGCCTGGTTGATCTGTTGCTTATTTTGGCCCAAAACAGTTAACTTTGTGAAGGTAATGGTTAAGTGACTCACACCTTTGCCTGATTTTAGGCTCCCGTGCCTTTGGATTGAACTTTCTGCAGCATTGCTCCATGTGCTTTTAATCTCTTCCCTTTGCCTTTGCTCTGTGAGGAAGATGTGTCACTGTCATGACACCGCTCCTATGGATGTTTTTTCTTTCCCTCCAGCTTTCCCTCCCCTCATGGCTCGTCGGTCCCAAAGCTCCTCACAGGGGGACAACCCCCTCGACCCCAACTACCTTCCCCCCCACTACAAGGAGTATTACCGCCTGGCACTGGATGTGCTCACAGAGGAGGGCAAGGAGAGTTACCAGCGCTTCCTGGCAGAGGAAGCGGCCCCCGATTTCCTCTGTGGCTCTGAGGTAGATCACATAATCCAGAACCTCCAGAAGCCCCAGTACGCCAACCAGGAGGGCAGCACAGACACTGCGGGGGACAATGACA
Organism: Corvus cornix cornix; assembly: GCF_000738735.6. Lineage (NCBI taxonomy): Eukaryota > Metazoa > Chordata > Aves > Passeriformes > Corvidae > Corvus > Corvus cornix. The sequence continues at coordinate 153,957,117 of NC_046333.1, read as the reverse complement.
TGGACGGATCCTCCGGGACTTACTGGCCCATGAACTCAGATCTTGCCGTTCCTGAGCTTGACCTGGGCTGGCCGATGGTCTTTGGGTTCAGGGGAACAGAGGTGACAACACTGGTGCAGCCACCCCCGCCAGACAACCCCAGCATTAAGGAGGAGGCTCGCAGGATGATTCGAGCAGCACAGCAGGTAAGAGAGGGAGAGCCCAGCTAGAGCAGAGGTAAAATCACACATGTGCCAGAGAAGCATCAGAATAGAGAATCATAATGGAGTGGTTGGAGTCAGAGGGACCTTAAAGCTCCTTCAGTTCTCCCTGCCTTGCCATGGGCAGGGACACCTTCCACTACACCAGAGTGCTCCAAGCCCCATCCAACCTGGCCTTGAACACTTCCAGGGATAGGGCAGCCACACCTTCTTGGGGCAGCCTGTGCCAGGGCCTTATCCCCCTCACAGGGATCAATTTTTTCCCAATATCTCATCTAACTCTGCCCTCTGGCAGTATAAAGCCACTCCCCCTTGTGTTGTCACTCCAGGCCCTTGTCCAAAGTCCCTCTTGAGCTCTCTTGGAGCCACTTTAGGCCCTGGAAGGGGCTGTAAGGTTTCCCTGGAGCCTTCTCTTCTCCAGGCTGAGCAACATCAGGTCCTCTGCCAATTCCCTTAACTTTGCTTCCAGAACCTGACAAAGGAGCAGGATGATTCAAATCCACCACTGACTGCACCAAAGCTTGTCTCTGCTCTGCTCTCGTGGCACGGTGTCCAAGGCCATGCTAAAATACACCAAGAGCTCACAGAATCCCAAAACAGTTGAGATTGGAAGGGGCCTCTGGAGCTGGTCCTGTCCAGCCCCCCTGCTCAGAGGACGTCGATTAGAGAGGGTCACTCAGGCTGTGTCCTTGAGCATCTCCAAGGGTGGAGACTAAACCTTTCTGGACATCCTGTTCCCATGTTCATGGTCTCCTTACAGTCCCAGAGGCTTTTCTGTAACTGAACTGTAATTTCCTGTGTTTCAGTTTGTGTCTTGTCCTCTCCCTGGGTACCACTGAGAAGAGTTTGGCTCCTTCTTCCTTACACCTTTTCCATCAAGTATTTATACTCACAGAACTGGGAAGGACAGGAAGGTAGACCTGTGAAGCTGCTTCCCATATAACCAGCACGTGGATGCAGCTGAATAGTGGCTGCCTGAATGTTGGCCAGGAAATTACCTAAAAATGGCATGTGGATGCTGGAGTGGGGGGAGCAGCTCCATACACCATCTAGTGTCATTACATGGCCAAAAAATTCATGGAATCATTGGATTGATGAGTCGGGGAACAGCCGGGGAGGTTTCCCCTCACCTGCATACACAGAACATGCACCTTCCTGGACAGAAACTCACTGTGTTCGGGGCCCACAGTGCTTAATGGAACCTTTAATTGGGATGTTTCCTGTTCCAAAAGGAAGTTGGAATGAAAGTTCCAGTTTCAAAAGGAAGCCGAGATGGGGACAGTGCAGCTTTGGGGTGTGAGAAGCTGGGAAACATGGTTGGTCAGGGCATGAGCCAGCACAGGTGGCTGACGTGTCTCTGCATCCTGTCTCCAGGTGGTGGCCATTGTGATGGACATTTTCACGGATGTGGATCTACTGTTTGAGGTGCTGGATGCTGCTTCTCGCCGAGTGCCTGTCTACATCCTGCTGGATGAAATGAACTCCCAGCTTTTCCTCGATACAGCTGCCAAGTGCAGAGTCAACCTGAACTACGTGGAGGTGAGCAAAGACCTGCCCTACCTGATTGTGTCCTAAGGGGGATGTCTCCTGGGACACAGAGGGCTAGTATGGCAGGAAACACCTGAGAAAGGGGAGAATGGGCCATAGGTTGGTGAAAGATCAATGTGAAGAAAATGAGATCTGGCACGACATGGGGTGAAGGCTGAAGACACACTGAGAAAGGGGTTTGTACACCGCTGTGTCTGCAGGCAGAATCACTGGAGCTGGAGGATAATCCCGGTGGCAGGATGGAGGTTAAAAGGAGACAGGGAAGGAGGGGCAGGGGAGGGAATGAGGGTCCCATCTGAGTCAGTGCCTTTCTGGTTTGCAGTTCCTGAGGGTGAGGACGGTGTCTGGCCCAACCTACTACTGCCGCACAGGGATGTCCTTCAAAGGGCACCTGAAGGAGAAGTTCTTGCTAGTGGACTGCATGGTGGTGCTGAGTGGCAACTACAGGTGAGGAGCCCTGCCGTGGTACCTGTCCAGTTTGGAGACAGAGATGCTCAGGTGCTTTGTGCAAGGGGCTGGCTGCAAAGGTGCTCAGCTCCCATCTGATCCATTCTAGGGACAATCTGCCATAGCATAAGGAGTGTAAGATTTGCATCTTAGTCTGGACCAAATGAACTTTGACCTCCACTCATAGAATCATCAAATCACAGAATGGTTTGTGTGGGAAGGGACTTAAAGCTCAGCTTGTTCCACCCCCACAGCCCCACATGGGCAGGGACACCTTCCACTAGACCACGTTGCTCCAAGCCCGTCCAACCTGGCCTTGAACATTTCCAGGGATGGGGCAGCCACAGTTTTCTCTGGGCAACCTGTGCCAGAGCCTCACCGTGCTCACAGGGAAGGATTTCTTCCCAATATGTCATTTCATGGAATTCTAGAACTGGGTTGAAGGGACCTTAAAGCCCACCCAGTCTCACTCCACTGCCACGGGCAGGGACACCTTCCACTAGACCAGGCTGCTCCAAGCCCCATCCAACCTGGCCTTGGACACTTCCAGGAATGGGGCAGCCATAGCTTCTCTGGGCAACAGAGAGATGGATGGTTTTAGTGGTGGGTGGTTTTAGTTAGGACTGAGATCAGCCATTAACCATCCTTTTGGGAATAACAATCTTACTAGCTAAGGTGTTCATTTTTGGCAGAATAAATGTTTTTAGTGAGTTCCTGTAGAAGAATTTCTCCTTCACCTATTAAAAGGGTGATGGGATAAACACCTGCCATGCTCTAAGAATGTAATCATAAAATCACAGAATGGTTTGGGTTGGACAGACCCTAAAGCTTAATATGGTTTCTCCCCGTGCTGTTGTGTAGTAGAAGGCAAGGAGACTTTCTACTAGACCAGGTTGCTCAAAGCCTACCATGAGTTACTTCTCATGGTGGAAGATAAGCAAATAGAATAAAGGGTATTTTTAAATGAATTTTATGAAGAAAAAAGTTACAAGAATCTGACTAAAGTGCACATTCCTTGATAATAAGATTCCACCTTGGGTTTTTTTTCCTGATGTTTGGAAAGAATTATTCACACTTGATGCTGTACCAAACAACTGTTCTGATTGGATCATTTTTGGTTTACGAGAAGATCAAGTTAATTGTTCAGGACTACTTCTGACATGCTCTCATGTGGTTTGGACTTTCAAATACTGTATCATTTCTGAAGTGGGAAGTTGTGGAAGTGTTCAAGATTAGGTTTGACAAGGCTTGGAGAAACCTGGGCTAGTGGAAGATGTCCCTGCCCATGGCAGGGGAGTGAAAAAAGATGTGATGGTCCCTTCCAACCCAAACCAGTGTGGGATTCTGAGGGACAGGCTGGTGAGTTGGTAAAGCCGCATTCTGGCACTTCCACATGGATATCAGGGACAAAAATTTTGTTCACTGAAGGACACTGAGCAGCAATTTTTCAGGAAAAGTACTCCATTTTGCAGTAGCGGTAGATACACCATCTAAAGAAGTCCTTCAGCCCAGGCAACCCCAAACCAGGCTTCCTTCACATAAAGAATTAAAAAATCCGTGGGGGGAAAAAAAAAGACAGTAATTCTAAGGGTTTTGGTTAACCCCAGCAGGCAGCCAAGCCTTACAAAGGTGTCCCTCATGATTCCCAGCAGAATGTAATAGAGAATCTTAAAGGTGAGAACACTCCTGGGTTGTGATACAGTTTAACAGCTACAGCAAACCTGCACACACAGGCAAGGCAAAATAAGGGGTCCCTTCCCTGCTTCCCGTCGGTCAGCAGATGGGGGAAAAAAAGCAGAACTTGACTTGGGAAGATGAACTCCATAACACTGAACATCTTCCTCCCTCATTTCCAGCTCAGCTCCTTCTGTTCAGTTCCCTTCAAACTGTGTGGGTGAAAAGGTTGTAGATTGTGTCACCCCAGGATTGAGATCCTGAATTTGTCTTTTCAGAGGTTCCTGTCAGCACATCTCCCCAGTCTTTGGGGTCCTGGGACTGGTTTCACCTGCCAGGTGCTGAGGGTACACACTGACTGGTGTCCAGGTCGTTACTGACAGTGTTAAAGACAGGAACATCTACTTCACATAAGGATTATCATCAGCTCGCACTCTGGGGGACACATCTGACTGGCTTTTTAGAACAGAAATCATTTATTGCCGTGTAAAATTCTCTGCAAAGATGTGATCCCAAATCAATCTGTAACTGTGAGGTTTGGGAACAGTCATGTGTAACAAGTACCTGCAGGGGACTTTTCTGCCGTTATTTTCCCCTATTTCTGCCTGAGCAGAAAATTTAGAATTTGCTTCAGGTGAGCAAATGCTTTAATAATGAAAATAGGTACAGCTGAGTTACTCGATGGTAATACCCTCCATCACTTCTGTTCTCTCTGTAGCTTCATGTGGTCCTTTGAGAAGATTCACAGGAGCATTGCGCACATCTTCCAGGGCGAGCTGGTGGCCAGCTTTGATGAAGAATTCCGCATTTTGTTTGCACAGTCAGAACCTCTCGTTCCTCCGGCCAACGTTTTGGCAAAGGCAGAGAACACGTTCGCCATGGCTCCCTTTGGCAATAACATGCCTTTCTTTCCCAAAAAAGGCCCCCTGATGTTCCAGAGGGATGACAGTCTCTTCCCCTCCTTCATGGACAGAGTGGATCCGGACAGGTACTTCCTCTCCAATTTTCGACGAGATGACATGCTGCGGCACACTGTGGAGGGCTCAGCCATGCGGATGTATAAAAAGGTGGAAATGGAGAATTCCCAGATGGATCCAGTCAGGGGTTTCCTCCGTTCCAAGCAGCTGGAGTTGGATGCTTTTAAGAGACACAGTTTTGCAGAAGGAACGTTTGAAAATTTTGCTTCTGCCAAGCAGTACACCCGGCAGATGTTCATGAACAACATGGACGAGTTCAAAATCCAATCCAGTCATTTCCAGAAGGACCAGTTCTACCAGTACCAGTTTGAACATCCCCATCTTTCTGGCAGACCTCAGGGATTCTTTGAGAGGATTCGAGGGGGGAGGCCAGGATTCAATGAACTGGAAGACTATGGAGAGGGACCCCGATACCCTGAACTGGAACCCAGTTTCCCACAGGAGGGTTTCCCCTTACGGCTGGATTACGTACCCTCAAATTCTTCCAGGGAGGTGAGACACGGCTCTGACCAGCTGAACCCTGCGGGCAATGGCCCAATGGGAATGATGTTACGGAGGCAGAATATAGGACAGAAATTCATTTGCCAGACTTCTCCCACGCAGAAGCAGAGCCTGGAGCAGCGCCTGTTCCTACAGGACAAGGATGAAGACCAGGATGACGACAAGAACACACAGGAAAACAGAACAGGGTTACGGAACTGGAGGATTTCTTCGTACCTCAGTGCGTACCAGTCTGAACCAGATGAAGGGCTCCCGATGCCGATGGAGTCCGAGGCATATAACGATGCTCTTGGGGATCCCCTCACAAAGCACCCCACTGACCTCGTCCCAGCCTTCAAATCCCCCATGCCTTTCAATAGCAAGCCACTGGGAATTGACAGTGCTAAAGAATCTTCAGATCCTGATAGAGCAGGTGAAGAAACCTCAATAATGAAACCAGATGCTTTCAGGTCCAGGATAAATCCCTTGATCCAGAGGAGCTCCAGGCTCAGGTCCTCTCTGATTTTCAGTGCTGCCAAATTAGATCAGCCCAACACCACAATAGAAAAGGTGCAGATGATCCAAAAAGAGCAAATGTCCAGTGAGTTAACAAAGGACAATGAAACCATCAAGACGGCTGCCTCCTCCAAAGTGGCTGAGCTGCTGGAGAAGTACAAAGCTGTGGGCAAGGACACGGAACGGGGCACAGTCACCCACACCAAAGCTGTTTCAGGTTACCTACAGGAGGAATCACAGAATACGGAGAAGAAATGTACCAAATCTGTGCAGTATAAGATTCTGGAGAGCAGGGTGCTGGACTCCAAAGACTCCTGCAGTACTTACAAAATGCATGGAGAGTTGGACAGAGCATTTGGAATGGCCTCATCCACCCCCCAGCTTGGGGACGCGTTGAGTAAAGATCCCCTGGCACATCTTGGCACTAAGGTGGACAAGCTGTCATCCCGGTTTTACCCCATTGAGAACAAACCTGCTCTTCCAGAGAAAGAGAGCCTGATATTTGTAGGAGACACTCAGAAATTGGCTCTTCCAGAGAAGAAGGACAGAGTGACCTTCAGAGAAGACACTCCAAAATTAGTCAACACAGAAATGAAGAAACCACAGGTTAGGACAAGTACTACATCCTCAGTTGTAGAAAGCCTGTCTAGAAGTCAAGGGTCTGACAGTTCTCTCAACAAATCTGAGGAAGACTGTTCAAAACAAGATCAAAATCCCATGGAGTTTTTAAGAAAAGGGTCACTACGGCTGAAGCAGCTTTTGAACCCAAAAGGTGAAAAGAAATTGGAGGAGGAACCTGCTTCTGAGAGCGGGAAGTGTGACAAGCAGGCAGTGGTGCTCAAACGATCGTCCATAGGGGACTGCCAGGAAGCGATGGAGGAAGAAAAATCCCACAAATTCACAGCACCACTCCCCCCCAAGAGCAGCCAGACAACACAAGGGAGGTTCCCTTCCTCCACAGCCAACATCCTGTACAGCAGCAACTTGCGTGATGACACCAAGGTGATCCTGGAGCAGATCTCTGCCAATAGCCAGAAGAACAGAGCTGAGCTGGCCAAGCAGCTGCCATCCACCAGCAACCCTGACCTCTCCAGGTCAACCACAAGCTTGGAAAGAAAAGGGGAAAAGGAGAAAAGCTGCAACATCCACAGGTCTGAGAGCTTTGGGAGCCAGAAACGGAACCTCCAGCGGCAGCCATCGGAGGATAGAGACACCCTCCTGAAAAAAATGGAGAACATGCGGAAGGAGAAGCGAGTCTACAGCAGGTTCGAGGTGTTCTGCAAGAAGGACGAACACACAAGTCCGAGTGAAGAGGAATATGACACAGATGCCAAAGACAAGAAAATGGGAAAATTCATGCCCAAAATCCTGGGGACCTTCAAGACCAAAAAATGATTCTAGAAATCCTATTTAATTCCATTTAATCACTGACTGTCACAGGGAAACAAGGAAGAAACTTGTCTATGACGGCTACAAACCCCAATGGCAAGGCTCTTCTTGATTAGTGAACAGAAATGTATCCAGCATGAGCCTCCCATGGCACAGTTTGCTCAGTAAAGTCAGGTGGTATCAAACAACCTTATCACAGTATGTTCCAAATAAAATAATTAAAATGCCAACATGCTTAAAGCACAGAAGTCTCTTTTTTTAAAAACAAGTCTCTGTTAAACCCAAGGAATATTTTCAGCAGACAAAACTATTCCAATTTCGGAAAAGAATTAAAAATAGAAAATGCAATACTTGAGTTTGGGCCAGAAAAGATAAATACATACAGACACACATACACACAAGTATTAACTGGAAAAAGTATTTAAAGCCCAGTGGTTTCTCAGGTAAAGTTACTCTTTTTCTGTATCTCACAATGAATCAGACACAGGAGGTACCTTTTTGAAGGTTTACAGACAAAAAAACAGTTGTAACCAATGTTTTGACCTAATCTGTGGTTCTGATCTCCAGCAGCACAGGCCCAGCTTTTCTATTTACCAGTTCCTGAGCCTGCAGGGTCTGGTTTGCTTGTGGTTTGTTCCTTTGTGTATAGGGAATTACTTGCTTTAGGGGCTGAGCCAAAAGAAGCTGCTGAGGTACTATTGATGGAGAAGGGCTTGGTTTTAGGATGCCTTTTCAGGTGAGTCTGAGTTTAAATAAGCATCTAAAATAAAATCCTGCCTTGGCCAAGTAGTGACTTCCTTGACAGTGGAAGTCACTCTCTCTTCACCTTCCAGTTCATGAGGGAACAGGTCTGGACCAGCATGAGCAGCTGACAGAGCTTGGGAGGGAATAACAATCATTTATCACAGGTAGAGTAAAACTTCAGAGACAGAGACAAGGGCTTCAAGTTAATGAGGAAAACATATCCAAAATCAGCATTGAAACAGGAATATAAAGTTTCCTGTAGTCCCACTGTAGACTGGCAACACCTTCACGATGTCTCAGCAATAGTATCTCATGAAACTTTGCTTTCTGAAAGCAAAAACAGTAAAAATGACCAATTATTCATTGAAGAAGACAGCCCTACCAATACGCAGTTTCGCTCTCAACACAGCAAATGCTGCTTGAAAAACAAAGATTCTCTGTGGTGCAATATAAAGTATTTATTTTAAAAATACTTACAATATTACACACTAGAGAAGCTGTTAAGTATTGTAGAAGAACCCACCTTTATTTCAAATGCTTTTCTAATTGATTTTAACAAAACCAGACCATGATGGATTCTGTTCATGTAGCCCAGAAGAGTCATAGAAATGAGTGAAGGGCTGTAAGATTATCTGTGAAGAGTTAGGTCTTCATGGTGTTCAGAGAACAGTTACCTGTTCTGCTCAAAAAAATATCCACCATTTAGGCAGACTGCTGACGAATCCTAGAATGGGTAGGAAGGGACCTTTTAAAGGTCACCCAGTCCCAACCCCTGCGTGCTGTGGGCCGGGGGCCGGGACACCTTCCACTAGACCTGGTGGCTCCATGCCCTGTCCAGCCTGCCCTTGAACATTTCCAGGGATGGGGCAGCCACAGCTTCTCTGGGCAACCTGTGCCAGGGCCTCCCCACCCTCACAGGGAAGGATTTCTTCCCAAATTCCATCTAACCCTGCCCTCTGTCAGTGGGAAGCCTTCCCCCCTTGTCCTCTCACTCCAGGCTCTTGTCCAAAGTGCCTCTCCAGCTCTCCTAGAGCCCCTTCAGGCACTAGAAGGTCTTCTCAGAGCCTTCTTTCCTCCAGGCTGGACACCTCCAATTCTCCCAGCCTATCTCCAGAGCAGAGGGGCTCAAGCCCTCAGAGCATTTTCTTGGCTTTGCACTTGGCCTCGTTGAACTTCAGGAGGTTCCTCTGGACCCTGAATATGTCTAAAAATCACTCAAGTATCAGAATATTGCAGTTTTCTGTGTTTTTTTGCAATAATTCAAAGAAGGAGTATGAACTGACAGCATTCACTGTTCTCACAGTCTGAGAGCAAACATGCGGTGTCCTTGTCTGCTGAGACTGGAAGGCAGAGGGGCTGGACTCCCTTTCCTATTAGCTTGTCCAGAGGAAAGGAGGACATTGTCCTATGCAGTGAATAAAGCATTTCCTCATATTTTGCTCTCCCCTGCTGCCCTTGTTTAGTGAGGGGCTGAGGGATGAGCTGTACTTCACCTGTCTGGAACATCTCCACATTCACTGCTCAGGGTTTTCAGAGGCCTTTGCTATTGGAAGACTCTGCAGTGCAGATTTACTGATGGTTCCGTAGGCCTGGGAGTAGCTGCCCATTGATGCCCTTGGATCACCTGCAGCTCCCACGTTTGCAGTGATCTGAAACATCTTTTTACTGGGCTTTACAAGGGGACGAACATCTTTGCTGTTACACTGAGAGTTTCTGGGATTCTGTGTGAGAAAGAAAAGCCAAGGAAAGTTAATAACCTGGAATCAGCTTTCTGGAATGCAAATAGGACACAGATTGGGCTTTGGTCAGCATTATCCTCTCAAAAAACAAACACAAACTCAGGGCATTTGTAGGCTGATCTTCTCCCTCTTCTCCTCTTCCTGTCACAGAAAGTTGGTCACAATTCCCTAAAGATTCTTCCAAATGCATTGGTCATGTGTACACCTGCATGTGCAGCAAGCTCCACAATCCCATCTTGGGGAATAAATGGCTTCTCTCACTCTCAAAACATTTTGGAAGGGATTCCAAATCAGAGGGGCTGAAAGGTGGGTTGCAAGTGTGCTACTGGACATACTTGAAAGTTTCTGACAACCTGGGCTAGTGGAAGGTGTCCCTGACCATGGCACAGGGGTGGAATGAGATGAGTTTTTAGGTCGCTTCCAACCCAAGCAGTCTGTGATTCTGTGATTCTATGAATCTGTGGTTCCTCCTTCCGTACTCTTCTTCTGTCATAAGCTTCCTCCCATCACTTCTGCAGGTGCCAGCAGTCACCAGGCAGCAGACAGCCAGCTCAGGAAGAAAAAAAGGCAGGAGCAAGAGGTCATTAAAGAACGCAGTGAGAGTAAGGACTTTTGCAAGGAAGCATGGCCAAGAAGGGAAGAGGGAGGAGCAGAGAGGACAGGACTGACACCTTCACGGCTCAGCAACAGCAATTCATTAGAAATGCAGAAACATGAAATCACAGAATCACTGAGGCTGGGAAAGCCCTCTGAGGCCACTGGATCCAACTGCTCCCCCAGCAATGCCAAGGCTACCACTAATCCATGTCTCCACATGTGCCGTATCCACACAGCTGTTAAATCTCCCCAGGGATGGGGACTCCACGCCTGCCCTGAGACAGTCTGTGCCAGGGCTGGACAGCCCTTTGCAGGTGGGTTTTTTCCAATATCCAACCTAAACCTCCCCTGGAACCACTTGAGGCCATTTCCTCTTATCCTGTCACTTGCAGAGCCCGACCCCCACCTGGCTGCACCCTCCTGTCAGGGAGTTGCAGAGAGTGAGAAGGTCCCACCTGAGCCTCCTTTCCTCTACAGCTACTGCTGCTGCTCCAGACCCTCCCCCAGCTCTGTTCCCTTCTCTGGACACACTCCAGCCCCCACAATGTGGCCCCTCCTTTCTTGTGAGGAGCCCAAACTTGTCCCCAGGATTGGAGGTCCCTCAGCAGTGTCCAGCTGAGGGACCAGCATAGGGGACAGGTACTGCCCTGGGCATCTGACCATACCGTGGCTGGTACAAGCCAGGCGCCACTGGCCTCTTGCCCACCTGGGCACACCTAGGCTCATGTTCAGCTGCTATCATCAGCACCAGTAGGTGACCTTTTCCAGCGTTCCAGCCACTCGGCCTGGAGCACTACAGGGAGTTGCTGTGACGCAGGTTACCACAAGTAAGGGTTAGAAGTTAAGCTACTCACATTGTAAAGGCTCTGCACACTGGTAGGAGAGAGCCGAGTGTTTGGCTGTGTGATTTGTCTCCCTAGTTTCCCATTGTTGGGGATTCTGGACTGTTGAGGTGGTGCAGAACAGTTCCTGATCCCAGCACCAGGATTTGCATTTCCTGCAGAAGGAAAAACATGAGAGAAAGTAGGAAAATTGGAAGAACACAGAACACATTGACTGAGGCAGGAGCAGTCCCATACTCAACACTCATTCAACAATGTTTTGTTCTCATGTCATTTCCCTCCCACACTTTCACCCCCTCATTTTACCAAATTCAAACTTGCATCAGTTTGCAAATTCCCTTATTTCTTTTACACCACTCGTTCTCTCTTCCCCACAACAATACCCCAAGGGGCATTATACCTCCCGGTGTAGGAGGGTGGTACCTACTCTGCACAGTGGTGTGTGTGATGGGGTTGTACATCATCACACTAGTCTGTGACCTCTGACACACAGTTCTGGCCAAATCCTTGCTCTGGCTGGATCCTATTGGCTGGACCCCAGCTGTGGCTCCAGTGTGCACATGTGAAGGGTTTAGAAGAGGGGGTGTTGGTTCTTGCTGGCCTTTCCTGGTAGATACAGCCACTGAGCTGAAACCTGAGAGAAGTGTGCTGGATTCAGACTGGCTCAGCTGAATGTTTTCTCTCTGCCCTTGCTCCTTTGGAAGGCTCTTTGACTTCTTTTCAAGGATCATCTGCAGAACAGAAAAGCAGGTTAGACTTAATGCAGCAATACAGCCGAAAAATAAAACATCAAAACAAAGAGGAATACTTAAAAATATCTGCAGTTTATTTTACAGGGTAAGTAACAAGTATAATAGATGATCTTTAAAGTCCCTTCCAACCCAAACCATTCTGTCTTTCTCAGACATCATGCTTCAGAGATTTTTCTTTGCCATGTGGGAATTTAACATGTAAAGGTCTCTCAAAGATTACGACAGTATGGAACTGGCCAATCAAACACCAAGGTGTAACTGGGCCAGCAGGTATCAAAAGCCCAGGAGAACACAAAGACAAGACAATGACAGAATTCGTTAAGTGTGCGCAAGAATGGCAGGTTACCTGGAGGATTAGGATTTGGGAAAATAGGATGAAAGTACCTCATATAATTTATTTCGATATTCTGCCACAGACAGCTGGACATCATCACCCAAAGGAAGGATCACATCAAAATCCAAAGAGGGCTCCCTAGAAGGACAGTGGAATCTGAGGAAATGAGAACACATCATGTAATTCAATGACTGGAAACAGATTATTAAAATTTAAACAGGATAGTTAAACAATCTCACGTAAATAGAGTTGGAGAAAAAGAATTAGCTTTGCCATTTTTTCTGTAACGCATTTAAAGAAAATTTTTGACAAGAGCAGGTTTGTAATGTCTCAGAAGACATTGGGGAAGCTCCATACCGGTGTCACTCTCACCTGTTCACATAAGGATGCCGCAGAGCCTCCTCTGCTGTGAGCCGTTTGTCAGGGTTAAATACCAGAAGTTTCTTCAGCAGATCCAAGGCAGGCAATGGAGTAGAGGATGGGAAAATCTCCTCAAATGCTACTCGCTGCCTAGAAGTCAGAAAACAATGATACGAGCTCTCAGTGTCTTAATTCCCAAGTGAAGGCAGGAATGACAGTTCTGGGGTCAAGGTGACAACAGACACGAGTTCACTCACAAAGTGTGTGTCATAATCACTGAATCCTAGAATGGTTTGGCTGGGAAGGGACCTTAAAGTTCATCACTTTCCAGCCCCATTATCCCACAAATCTAGACCTGAGATCATAGAAACATACTTCTCTGTAATTTACAGAGAAAATCTGGTTTTGCATTTTGAAATCCTAAATATAATTGTGAACATAATGAAGACGAAAGTATCTTGAAAAAATCAGTTTTAAGCACCAAATCTTACTCATATTTTAAATAATTTCTATTTAAGGAGACAACTTAGAGCCCGCCCCTTCCAGTGCCATAAGAGGCTCCAAGACAGCTGGAGAGAGACTTTGGACAAGGGCCTGGAGTGACAGGACAAGTGGGAAGGGCTTCCCACTGCCAGAGGGCAGGGTTAGATGGGATATTGGGAAGAAATCCTTCCCTGTGAGGGTAGTGAGGGATTGCAATGATTTCCTGGAGAAGCTGTGGCTGCCCCATCCCTGGAAGGCCAGGTTGGATGGGGCTTGGAGCAACCTGGTCTAGTGAAAGGTGTCCCTGTCCATGTTGGGGGGTAGAATGAGATGATCTTTAAGGTCCCTCCCACCCAAACTATTCTGTGGTTCCATGATTCCATGGTCCTACATTAGATGATCCAAGACACACGAACACCTCAAGCTTACCGGGAACTCATGTGGTTAATAACTGAGGCCTTGTACTCTGACTGCAGAGCCAAAATATCTGCAATAATAAAAAGATACTGTTACTGCCAAGATGAGGATTAGAAGAGCTACACAGTTTATGAAGGAAAGCAAATATTTGATATTAACATAGGAAATTATCCTCATAAAACTCAGTCAGAGATCTATGGAAGGGGGATGGAATATTTACTTACAAATTTTCTAAGCTGATTTTTGAATTCCTATTTATAAATCATACACTTCATAAACTTGCACTCTCATAGCAACAGATGCAGAAGCACCAGGATATCTGAATTTCTTATTTTCCTCTGACATTCAAGATGAAAACTTTCATTTCTTTGGAAAGGTGCCAGAATGAATAAGAGATACATTCTTCCCCGACCCAGCCAGGCTGCTTTCTTCCACTCTTAACCCTTTCTCTAGACACCTTTCCCTGCAGCAGAGTCCTACCTTCTGGGGACGGAGCAGGGATGACCCTCAGGATCTGCTCTATTTGATTCATTGTTGATGTCCCAGGAAAAAGAGGCTTTCCAAGCAGCATCTCGCCAAGAATACAGCCAATGCTCCACATGTCTACACCCTTAGTGTAACTACAAACAGGAAGAGAACAGAGGTAGGATTAAATCAAGCAAATATTTTCCTGTACCTGGTATTCACATCACCTACATTGATTTATTTGCTAGAGAGCATGCTTGGTGACTTCTCAGATGTAAATGCTCACAGGTTTGAACTATCAGTTGAGTAACATTTGGGTATCATGAGACTGGCATGCGTGAAACAGAAAGGAGATTTATCTTACTCAAAGTCTAGTCTAAGAAGCCATAAAAGGAAATACATTACAGGAAAATGCCAGAACAAAGTAATATATTAAAGGTAATGCCAGAACAAGGTTTTATAGCCTTTTCATATGACCAAGAATGAAGATACATGTTCTTTGGAAACAATTGACTTTGGTCATAATGTATGCACAAAGTGTTACAATTACTTAAGAACTACATTTTTAAGCAAAGTAAATGCCAAACAATGGGTATAGGACAGTTTGCAAAACATCCACATTTAAAATTCGGGATACTACCCCAGCATCTATTTATTTACTTTTCTGGTTTTCCATAAGCCTGACTGACAGGTACTTGGTTCAAAATCTGATTAGGGAATATTTCATGAAGGTCTATCAAAAAACACTGCTTCAATTTGGAAAAGAGGACTTAAGTTCTCAAGCAAATTTTATAAAATTATGGGTTTAAGGGAGAAGAAGTAAGTCTGGTGGGAGAAAGGGTGACAAACAGATGAACTGCTCATGTACATACACTCACAGTCTAAGGGCACAAGAAGGCCATGTACATGTTCATGAGAGGTTTTTATGTCACAGAAGTTTAACTGTGTATTGAGCAAACAGACTGGTGACATGACACTGAAAATTAAAAAACTGAAGACTTTTAGACAAAAAAATTTGCAAGTGGTGAAGTCCCAGGCTCCCATCCCTTCACTCACTTGCGAGAGGCCAGTAAGATCTCGGGGGCTCGGTACCAGCGTGTGGCCACATACTCAGTCAGTGCAGGGGTGGGCTGGTCCTCACTCAGCTGGCACAGGGAACGGGCTAGCCCGAAGTCACACAGCTTCACACAGCACTGTGCATCCAGCAGGATATTGGAAGGCTGGATTGAACACAGGAGAATTAATTAGCCTTTTACTCTCTGAATAGCAGAAGATTATTATCAAGGTTGTTTTACTAGTCTCGTATATTTCTTCATACTTTTCCTATGGAGTCAGGCTGAGACAGCTGGGGGTATTCACCCTGGAGAAAAGGCTCAAAGGAGACCTTAGAGCTCCTTGCAGTGCCTAAAGGGGTGCCAAGAGAGCTTGAGAGGAACTTTGAACACGGGTCTGGAAGGACAACACAAGCAGGACTGGCTTCCCACTGACAGAGGGCAGGGATAGATGGGATATTGCAAAGGAATTCTTCCCTGTGAGGGTGGTAAGGCCCTGGCACCAGCTGCCCAGAGAAGCTGTGGGTGCCCCATCTCTGGAAGTTTTCCAGGCCAGGTTGGACTGGACTTGGAGCAACCTGGGATAGTGGAAGGTGTCCCTGTCCATGACAGGAGGTGGGAACGGATGGGCTTTGAAGGTCCCTTCCATCCCAAATCAGTCTGTGATTTTATTTATTGTTCAACACAAAACTGGAGTGAAGGATACAGACCATGACCAAAATGTACCTTCTGATCCCTGTGAATAACATTCCCTGAGTGGATGAATTTAGTTGCCCTCAGGAGCTGGTAGACAATGTAACACTTGTGGATGTCTTTCAGCAAATTCCCCTTCTTAATCACAGCATGTAAATCTGTCTCTGTAATACATTATACCAGTAATAGATTTACATCAGTAAATATCAGTAGTATCACAAACATTCATATATATCATGTATATCACACCACTATCAAAGTGACAACAAGGATAACTCCTAAGAGAGGCTGGGTTTAAATGGCTGCTGCAATACTGAGTCTCACCCATGGACTCGAAGATGAGGTAGATGTCCTTGTCATTCTCTGCTTGGATAACATCGAGCAGCTTGATGATATTTGGATGTTCTCCAAATTTCTGCACAGGGAAGAGACCCAGCTGTCAAATTCACGTGTTTTGCTTGTGAATCATAAAAAGGACAATAACCTATTTCCATCTGTATTACTGTCTAGAACAAACATTAACATGCTGTTTCCTCCATTAGGCTTCTTCTGAAATAAACTTAAAAAAAGGATTCAAGTTTGTTCCATAGTAGGAAACCAGTCAGTTAATGAAAAAAATAATCTCTGTTGAATGAGACATTTATTCTAAAACTCCCTCTATACCATTTATAATGAAATCCAGCCCCCTTTATGCACACACATTTCCTACTGAACCACAGAATTTTTGTGGCATGCAAATAGATCATAGTTGCCATCAACATTATAGTTAAAAACCCAAACACCACCAGAACATGTCGATCTGAGGGCTGGCTCAGACACTCACAGGCTGCGTTGAGGAACTGACTGCATGGAGATCAGACAGCACCCAGAGATACCTGAACACAGCTATCACACTGCAGGTGGAGTCCATCCTCACATTTTTGCAGACTGACAATCCTGATGGGATCATTAAGTTCATCCCCAGCTTTAACAGCTTTTATTTCCCACTTCTGTGCAGCCAGGGACACAGTAAACACTTCATAATAGACCAACATTTTATAATGCATAACATCTAGGAAAGTTCACAGAACAACACGTTCACCTGCAGCAACCTGTGAAAACACACTCACAAAGCAGTGATACTCAGCCAGGCCACCACACGCTTTGTTTTCATTGTGAGGAGAACAGTCAAAATACCCATCCAAATGATCTAAAGAAGGTTTTTACCCAAAAGGGGATATTGTTCTAGAGATGCAGCTAAATCTTGACAGTGTTACTTGAGTACTATTTAAGAAGGAAAATTCCAGTGTCTCACACTGCCTTGCCCTGGAACTGATAACAGAAAGTCATGAAAAAATTTCAATCTGTACTGAAAAAAACATGTTACCTTGAAAAAAACCTTGTCAGGGCCAGTTCTATTAATCTTTGCTTAATGAATAATAATGCTACTAACATACTTACCAAAATGACATTCTAAAATTGGCCTAAAATGCACCTGGAGATCTACAACTACACTGAACAGCAAACACAAAACCTGCAAGCAATGACCAGAGCATCAGAGAATCATTCATACCTCCGATTCTACAGCAACTTCTCAATTAGAATAATTGAGATACATAATATAAAACAATAACCTAGTCCATCAAATGGCCTTGTGATAAATTTCAAGACAGAACAAAGCAATTATTATGCGCGGACAAACAAATTAAGACAAACACCCAGTTATGAATAACAGAGCATTTTTCACATCTTTTCCTTTCTGAGCCCTCAGTCTTGAACCACAAGAAAGAGTTTTAAAATAGGAGGGGAAACTAAAATTCTTAAAGTCTATTGAGCACCAAAAGTCATGGAAGTACGGGCTGAACGGCACATTAACTTTGCTCTCCCTGCCCTCCACTGCCAAGTGACTCCTTCTTTCCTTCAGAAGCCTGCTCCTCCTACATCCATCCACTCCAGAGTTCTGCACTTTCAGAGATGATCTAACAGGTAATTCATTTCTAAGGAACTGTTTCTATTTTTAGCTTTAAAGTCTGCAGCTTCTATTTCAGGCTTCAAGAATGACTAAAAAGTAAAAAAACATAATCTCTTTCCTACTTAAACTTGGCAGTCTTAGGAAATACCTCTTCTATGAGCCCTGCCTCACTTGTGTCCTTAGCAAATCACAAGTTATAACAACATTATTCCAAAATATTGATGTTTCTACATGGTAAGGCTGAGGAGGAGTGGACAGATAATTGGAATGCCACTGATAAGGTCAATTATATCAAAACAAGAGTAGTCTTAAGTTATTCCTTGCAGAACTTCCCTTTTTAGTTTTGGTTCGATTATTTTAAGTGATTAAATTGCTTACCGCATGATGGAGGAAAACAATTTTGGCATGTAAATCCCTCTCCCACCCCAGCCCCTCCTCCAATCACGGCAGTTAAAACATAAGAGAAACAGTTTCTATCCACAAAGAAGCAAGAAGTGACAGAAGGTACAAGTCAATGTGTTGATGCTGCAGCAGACACATTGCTAAAAGTGGGGAAAGGGCAGGAAAGAGTAAAAACAAGCCCAAATGGAGAGTGTTTCATTCAGGTGGGTTCACGCTGAAAGGCCCTTTGCCAAGATGGTGCAGAAAAGAAATTAGAGTTATCAACACTAATCAATGACCCCTGCATTTTGGAAAACAACGGGAACAAAATACTTAGAGATCAGACATAATAAAAAATCAGAGAAGAGGAGGAACGTTACCTGCAGGAACATAATCTCTCGAAATGTTCTCTAGAAATAAAGAATAAACAGTTTATTATCACTTCAAGAGAATGGCAGAACAGAGATGCACTTCAGTGACAGGGTTAAATCCACTCCTCTTTGTACATGCCATGGTACACAAAGCTTGGTATTTATTGCTTGTTTTTATCCCAATATAGCTGCAGACTGTATTGTTACATGCATAATTATCATCTTTCAGAGACAAAAATCCTGAAAATACCTATGGAATCCCACCACATCTCGGAACACATCAGGACAATAATTTCTCACCTGAGCATCTGTTCTGTTTCTGAAAGCATCAAAAATCTTTTTAACAGCAACTGTTTCTCCTGTCTTGCGGTCAATTGCTTTCCAGACAATGCCATAGGCCTGGGGAGAAACACAGGCAGGTGAGCAGTGTGCTGACACCTGCACGCAGCTCAGGCCTGAAGTGGAACCAGAATGTATTCAACGAGGGACTGGAATCAGAGATGATGGAAGCTACATGGAAGAGAGCGATTAGAGCAAGGAGCCACTCTACTCAGGAGACTGAGAGAGCTGGGGCTGTTCAGCCTGGAGTAGAGAAGACTGCAGGGAGACTTTAGAGCTCCTTCCAGTGCATAAAGGGGCTCCAAGAGAGCTTGAGAGGGACTTTGGACCAGGGCTCAGAGTGACAACACAATTTGGAAGGACTTCCCACTGCCAGAGGGCAGGGTTTAGATGGGATCTTGGGAAGAAATCCTTCCCTGTGAGGATGGGGAGACCTGGCACAGGTTGCCCCAAGAAGGTGTGGCTGCCCCATCCCTGGAAGTGTCCAAGGCCAGGCTGGATGGGGGCTTAGAGCAACCGGGTCTAGTGTAAGGTGTCCCTACCCATGGCAGGAGGTGGGATTCAGTGGGTTTTAAGGTCTCTTTCAACCCAAACTATCCTGTGGTTCCATGACTCTATGTATTGGAGAGCAGCCCTGAGGAGAAGGACTTGGGGGTGCTGCTGGATGAAAAACTGGAAATGAGCTCACATGCACTAGCAACCCAGACAGCCAACCATATCCTGGGATGCATCAAAAGAAGGACAAGCTGGGCATCAGGCCCAGCCAGTTCAGGGTTGTGACAGGCAGGTCCTGCCTGACCAACCTGATCTCCCTCTGTGACAGTGTGACCTTCTCAGTGGCTGAGGGAAAGGCTGTGGATGTGTCTGCCTGGACTCGAGTAAAGCTCTGACACCGTTTCCCACAACATTTTCCTGGAGAACCTGGCTGCTCCTGGCCTGGACAGGTGCACTGTTTGATGGCTCATGGCAGGGCCCAGGGAATGGTGGGCAATGGGGCTACATCCAGCTGGGGCCAGACACCAGTGGGATTCCCTAGGCTCAGTACCGGGGCCAGTCCTGTTCAATGTCTGTATCAATGCTCTGGACAAGGGGCTTGAGGGCACCTCAGCCAGCTCACAGAGAACACCAGGCTGGCCAGGAGCATGGATCTGCAGGAGGGCAGGAACCTCTGCAGAGGGGTCTGGAAAGGCAGCATCGATGGCCCTTGCACCGAGGCCAGTGGTGCAAGGGTCAACAAGGCCAAGTGACAGGTCTTGCTCTTGGGTCACAACAACTCCATGAAACACGTCAGGCTTGGGACAGAGTGGCTGGAAAGCTGGAAAAGGACCTGGTGGTGCTGGTGACAGTGGCTGAATATGAGCCCAGGTGTGCCCAGGTGGCAAGATGCCAATGGCACCTAGTTTTTGGCAGCCATGGTGTGGGTGGCAGGTCAAGAGAGATAATTCTTCCCCTGTATTTGACTTTGGTGAGATTCCCACCTGGAGCACTCAGTACAAGAAAGATGCAGATCAGTTTGAGCAGGTGCAGAGAAGGGCCATGGAGATGCTCCGAGGGCTGGAGGCCCTCTGCTCTGGAGCCAGGCTGAGAGAGCTGGGGGTGTTCAGTCTGGAGAAGAGAAGGCTCAAAGGAGAACTCACTGTGGTCTTTCAATACTGAAGGGGGGTTGGTAAGAAGGATGGAGAGAGACTTTTTACTAAAGTCTGTAGTGACAGCATCCCTGCACCACAGAATTGCTGAGGTTGGAAAAGCCCTCCAAGACCATTGGGTCCAACCACTAACACAGCACTGTCAGATCCAACACTAAACCTTTTTTTTTTTCCAATTAAAAGCTGTGCTGTCTGTTAAGGGAACAGGAACTTCTCCCTGAGTTTTCCCTATTCTGGATGACTGTGATACTTGCAAATGATGACTGCTCAGTCTCACTTGTGGTACAGATCCAGTTTTTTTATTTTAGGCATAGATTTGAATCTTGACTTTCCACAGTCTAGGAGCTGCTTTACCTTTGGACAACGGGATCGTATCCCACGCAGAAATGCCCATTTAATGTTTAAATACTTGCACAAAGCAAAAAAGCTGCAATGTGTGATTCTAGTGATTAAATAGTCATGTAACGACACCAAGGCAGACGTCCCAGTGACATCTGTAGTCCTGGAGCATGGGATCAGGACCTTTGCCATGCATGAGGAAGTACAAACACTTAGGTAAGTGCTACAGTACTACTCTGCTGGCAACTGGGAAACAGCTTCAAGTTGTGCCAGGGGAGGTTTAGGCTGGATATTGGAAAAAACCCTCCTGCAAAAGGCTGTGCAGCCCTGGCACAGTCTCAGAGCAGGGGTGGAGTCCCCATCCCTGGGGGGATTTAACAGCCGTGTGGGTGTGGCACATGGAGACATGGATTAGTGGTGGCCTTGGCATTGCTGGGGGAGTGGTTGGACTCAACAGGCTCAGAGGGCTTTTCCACCACAGTGATTCCTTGACTCTGTGAAGATAATGAGGGAAATACTTAAATGCTTGTATCAATGCAACTAAGTGATGGCAAAGAGCTGCCAGAATAGAAAAGCAGATAACTGGGGAGGGTTTAGAGACTGTCTGAGGAGACATATCTTAGAAATTACCATTGGCTCATGTATAAAAATACATGTTATGGAGAAAATATGACGATGCACCATGATCTGAAGTGATGGGGTTACAGTAAATGTAGAAGGATTTGGCAGGCACAAAGAGAATGTACTTTGAGACTCAGATCCATTTTACTATTTATTCTTGAGCTCTTACAGTCCCCCGGAGTTCCCCTGGGTCACCTGGAGCTCCCACGGGGCCCTGAGCGACAGAGTTCCCACGGGCGCCTGAACTCCCAAACACGCCCTCAGCTCCCCTGGGCCGCCTGAAGCTCTCACAGTGCCCTGAACTCCACACGGGCCCCCCGAGCTCTCATGGGCCCTCCCAGCTCCCGCGATCACCCCAGCTCCTACAAGCCAGCCCCCCCGCCAGGCACTCACCCCCTTGCCCAGGCGCCTCTTGATCTCGTATTTGCGGCACACGAGCGGCTCCACCTCGGGCGGGCTCATGGCGGCACCTCCCTGTTGGCTCCCGCTGCCATGGAAACTGCCCCACGCATTGCGCATGCGCAGCACCGCAGCGGGGCCGCCAGGCGGCGCCGTGACCTCGGGCGGGCGGTGCCGGAGCGCTGCGGGGGAGGAGGAGGAGGAGCGGGAAGAGGAGGAGGAGGAGCGGGAAGAGGAGGAGGAGGAGCGGGAAGAGGAGGAAGAACGGGCAGGGGGCGAGCCCCTTCCAGGGCTCCGGGAGTGCCGGATAGGGGCTTGGACACGGGCCTGGAGTGACGGAACAAGGGGAATGGTTTCCCACTGCCAGAGGGCAGCGTTAGATGGGATGTTGGGGAGAAATCCTTCCCTGTGAGGGTGGGCAGGCCGTGGCACAGGTTGCCCAGAGAAGCTGTGGGTGCCCTATCCCTGGAAGTTTTCCAGGCCAGGTTGGACTGGGCTTGGAGCAACCTGGGATAGTGGAAGGTGTCTCTGCCCATGACAGGTTGATGGGACTGGACAAGTCTTAAGGTCCCTTCCAACGTAAACCATTCTGAGATTAAATGATACTTGTTTGGGTTTTTTCCCCCCAGTTTTGATTCCTCCTCCCTACCCCCACCCAATTTCAACTTTTCCCATGAGGCTAAAGCTTATTTAATATGACGCTTTTCAGTGAGAGTTAATACTTATGTTGTGTTCTCTAGAGCTTTGCCTTTTTTTCTTGTGTTTTACAGCAGGTAGAGAAAGAAGATTTCTGAAGCCTGATCCTTGTCCAAGTTAGATGGTTGAAATCATACTTGATAAGCTGAATGCACTCACTAGATACTCTGTTGTGACTTCTTTTTTTATGAGAATATTATGAACGTGGATTTAGTGTAATGGAGTTGTATGACTGTAAATGTTTATTTGAGATATGACTTCAGTTTTACTAGTGAATTGTCATCTTTGGTCATGCAGGGATTTGGATTGCTGATGTATGCTTCCATCACTGACCATTCATTTTGTGTGGAAGGTTTCCTTTATATAATAATGAATTCTGACTCTTACAAAGAGGCTTATTCCTCTCAGCCCATGATTTTTAAGAAATTGCATTCAGTTTAGTTTTAAATGTTCATTTAGGATTCCTCAAGGGACTCACTAATTACTTCAGCCTGTATTGTTTATGTCTAATAGGATACATTTATCTGCCTTAACCTGTTCATAGAGACATAAAGTTGTGTGTGTGCATTTACCAGCAGACACCAATGTTCAGGTCTTGATTATGACAATTACTGCTGTTCTCAGTGGGGTTCATTAGCGCTTTGGCATTATGGGTACCAACCGATGGGAAAAGGCCATCTGTCTGGCAGCCCAGCTAGTTAGGTTGGTGGAGTGCTGCTTCTGAGACTACTGGTTCCATTTTCACCTGTAGCCAAGTCCAAGTTTTACTGGTGACTTGAGCACTTAAATCTGATTAAAATATTATTTATACAACAGCTGCCAACTCTTGACTCTTGAGAGGGGCCTCTGCATACAGTGCTGTCCTGTGGATGGTGGTGATGAGAAGAACCCTTGTTCGTCTTGAGCTTCTGCTCAAGCTTCTAATTCTTTATTAATTTGATGTTTCAAATTTATTTAGAGAAGAAACTTTAAAGAAGAAACTTTAACATGTTGTAGTGAAATTCTCTGGGTTGTTAAAAATTATTAATTTTAAAGCAGGATTTGTGTGGTGATTTTTCTGATATTTTTCTCCTGGGTAAGCTTTTAAACAGTCCAGAAAATATTTCTGTATTTTAATATACTGAACTCAGAAACAATAATACAATCTAATGTTTTCCCACCTGTTGGCTGTATATTAAATACCGTCATGGAGAGGGGGTGAGTGCTAACTTATACTTTCATTATCTTTTTTTCATTCACTTTATATGATTTGAGTTGTCTGTTGAATAATACACACAACTGCATGAAAATATTAAATCAGTAATTCTCAGACGTTTATGCTGAAAGCTTTTCGATGAGAATCTTGAGTGTTTCTCTCTTCTCCAAACGCTACAGTTCCTTATGGTTGCACATTGCATTTGCAGACTCCAGATAAAAGGTCTGTTCTCCATTAGTATTAGTAATTCCCAAAGCTTACACAGATTTAGCTGGCAATCAAGGTAAAAGCAGTCATAACACTTTTCAAAAGTAGAAGACTGTTCAAGTCTGTGCTGTCCTATTTGACTGAAAGAGCATGTTACTTAAATAACAGCATGGATTTATGTAGGAAGTGAACCAGTACTAGTTCATTTTTAATTTAATCTACTGAGTGATTGAATTAGAATGTTATGCGTGTCAGTCTAAGTCTGTTTTGTGGATTGCAAAGTAAACTCAAGTTCAGCTTGACAAGAACAGAAAAATAAAAAGTTTTATTCAAAAGCTTCAGTAAATCTTAGCATGAAAACGTTATTTTAGTGCTGCTAATTGGTTTTGGACGAAGGGATAGCAAAGGAAACCATCTGTGATTGAGACTTGTATGTGTTTTCAGAGGTTGCAAAAACACCTGACAGGAGCCAAACACATCAGTTTTATGTCCACTGCATAACCCTGCAATGTCCTGTAAGTCTTTTGTAGAAAGTGCTAATTTTAAAAAGTAGTATTTAAAGGACTTCCCAGCCTTCTGCAAGGCTTTCTGATAATAGGAAGTCAAATGGAGGAACTTTGGAGCATAGTTACTTATAATTCTCTGTTGAAGAATGAAGTATAGGGAGATGAGAGTTCATTCCTTATTTTGATGGTGATGTTGGAAATAATTAATAAGAGAAGTCCTAGCACTCTGCTTTGTTTTTGCAAATGTGTGCTTTCATGGACCTGAACAAAAAGTGGGGCCGGGAAATTCTGAGGTAGAAGTGTAGCTGTGCTTCAAATTGTTTCCTCTGCGAAGAAACACTATAAACACAGACCGGAGCAGACCAGTTTCTGTGGACTGAAAGGAGCTTGGAGAATTGGATTCATCCAAAATCTCAACTGGAAAGAATTTAATATGAAGCAAGAATTACAGAGTTTATGCTTGCCATAGTATAGAACTAATCAAATACCTGCTAGAAGCCTTTTAGAAACATGCTTAGCCATGTTCTAGGAACAAGGGGCTTAGAAATACAGCTTTGCTCTTCTCCTAACTGATGGGAAGGACTAAAGTTCCTAAGGTGTTTTCAGTGCTTTGTCTTGAATGCATAGAGAAGTCTGTAATGTGTCAGCTAAGTCAGCTGAAGAAAGCACAGGTTATGCCTGCAGGCAGGAAGGGCTTTTATTTTGCAGATGGCTTCTATTTGGCAATTTGGATTATAGGTGCAGTGCAAGTAATTTAACTGCTATGCGTTCTGTTTCAATTTCATAAGAATGGAATGCATTTATCCCCACTTCTAGGAATTTCTTCACAGAAACTGTTTCTGATCTAACTGTAAGAGAACATGATCCATAGCTTTATTTCCTGCAGAAGTGTTTCCTCATTTGAATCTCATTGCTATCCCACTCTTTGAGCTGTATGTTATTTTTGATGTCTTGGTGTTACCCGCAGTTCACAAGTTGTCTGATCAGGGTAAAAAGGCATCTTGCACTCTATTGTGTAGCATTCCAGAGGTCTGGTTGTGACATTGTGTTCCTTGAACACATATGAACACATACCTTGAACACATATGAAAGGCAAAGGATGATGCAATAAAAACAGATTTCTTGAAGGACTCATAAGTGAAAGTATGAATATTCATAAAAGACTAAGAGAGAAGCCATGGTAGTTTCTTCCACAAGTTTTCATTTGAAGAAGGTAAACCTAGAGACCAGCAATACCTGAAACTGTATATCTGCAACAGCTACAAGTGAGGGATGCAGGATTTAAATTTTGGATATAAATAACATGCTGATGTTAGAAATTAATGTCAGGACATCAGGATGTACCCTTGTCACAGTCAAGTGTTACACCAGAGATGGGTCACAGGAACACGAATGCTTTTGCTTTATAATGAATTACGCCGCGTAGTATTCGAGTTTTGCTCAGTGACTACACTGTCACACTCAAAATGTGTTTTGGGTTGGGACAATCTGGTTTGATGCTGACCTTTCAAATCCTGAAGTTTTGTTTACATGTGAAAACAAGAAAGTGAAAAGAGGATAGACTATTTAAAATAGTACAGATAGTTAAAATTGCATAAAGATCAGGTTTTTGGTTTTTTGCTCTTCACTTAATATTGCTATGGTAGCGTTTAAAAAATGGTCCTGAACTTGGGGGAGGTGAAATACTTCTTGAAACAGTACATATAAACTCCATTCAGTATCACATACAAGTAGTGCATCACAGTCTGTTCAAATAATCTTAGGGCTCTGAAATTTCTTAGACCTTTAAGTTTGAAGGTTGGAACACTGCTCTTACTTCACTGCTTTGTGTCACCTGTAATGGCACATTTTTCAGGAGATTAAGTGAGGTAAATGCCAGTGGCTAGGTTTTTATTAGATGCAATGAAATAGTGAACCATTGTGTAAAGAAATGCCATTTTATATTGCAAGATGAGCAGCAAAACTCTGGATACTAACCTCAAATATACTGCTTTTATAGACTTGCTGATGCTTAATTTTACTCTAGTAGGGAAAAAAAACCCAGTTTCATCATCTAGTGTACATTTCTGTTAACTGTCAATTTATACGAACAGCATTTTTTCTTTTCTCATTTACTCAGGATACATGGCTCAAACCCTGAAAAACCAAATGTATTCCAGGTGGAGCACCTGGAATGTCTGAAGAATTATCAGAGTTGAAAAACTGGAAAAACTGTGTCCCCCACAGTTAGTCACTTAAATCCATATCTCCATGTAAATGTCATCATAGTTGCCTGGAAGAGAAAGCTGAAGAGAACTTGTGGAGTGTTCAAATGGAAAAGGATTAATTCTAGGCAGAATGCTGGTTTCTATCTCCTTAATTTCACTATTCAAACAGTTTTGTCTATGCCTTCATGTTTGTTTTATTTTTAAGCCCCTGAATAGCAATAACTGTGTTCCTGACAGGACTTATTAAAATTTCAAACAATGTTAAAATATTCAGACATTGATAGTTATTGTTCCAATATGCATTATACAGTTTTAACTATTTCCTATAATCAAGTCTCAAATATTGTAAAAGAAAATGAATCCTCGTGTTTTTAAAAATAAAAGTAATGTAAGCAGTTTCAGGAGTGGAAGTTCAAAACCTAAATTGTAAGGAAATTACAGTGGTCCGATACTGAAAAAGCTCCAAAATTGTTTTGACTTTGATTTTTCTTACAGGCTGACAAGCGGTAGCATTTATCTGACAATAAGAAATAAAGACAGTGATTGCAAGATACATGAAAATAGATCTGGCCTCAATGATTGGTGCTTCATATATTTGTGTTTACACTGTCAGATGCACCTGTACCAAGCTTTGTGCCATTTAAAAATATTTCTATATTTTAAAGTGAACTGCAATGCATATTAGCTCATTTTTCTCAACACTTCATTGGCCATGAAGGCTGCTGCCAGTGTTCTCTCATTTGTCAGTGCAGGGGTGCAGGGCCTGTGTACAGGATTGAGGGTGAACCACAAGGATGATTTTTTTTTAATAATCTCACACAGGCCTGCTAAACTTTAATAATGTTACAAATAATTTTTACAGAATTACAAAACACCTTCAGCGGCTGAGAATCTTTTTTGCACAGTAGCCTTAATAAACAGAGTATGTACCATACAAAAACTACAAAATGTGTGCTTAAGCTATTAAGCATGAAATGCAGGTGTTTGCTGAGGTCCTTGCACCTTTACTATGCTGTTTATGTGTGAAGGGTGCAAGGACCAACTCAAGAACTTTATTTTCTTTGCCTAAAACCGTAAGCCTATTGTTTACAAACATTTAAAGAAAAGGCTGTACCATATGCGGTTTGTCTTAGTTACATAATGTAAGCTCCTAGCTTTTCTTTTTTGCAAGATTTTTTCTTTTTTTTCCTTGGAGGAAGAATCACTACTGTACTGAATTCAGATCCTTGGTATTCTGCTGGCTGGTACCTGTCCTCTGTAATTTACTACAAAGTGAAGTTTAGAGCTCTGAATAGATCTATTTGCCTGTCATTTTTCCTCTGAAGTTGCAGGTCATGCTAAAACAACAGCTGGAACTTTCTACCGAAGTGTTTGTGTAGAATAACAATGGAAAATATTTTTTTCACTTCTAAATTTACAATGAAAACAATCGTGTGTACTATACTGTATGTATCTATATTATTTATATACAGTCATCGCTACACGGAACTAATTGTACAGAGAATAAAGCCATTGCAAGAGCTCGAGCCTGCCCTGCTGAGCAGTTGGTGACAAGTATCTTGTGCATTTCCATATGGAAAACTCGTTTGCCCTGCACAAACAGCACGTAAGGATTGGGTATCCGAAGGCTAAATAAAATAAAGCAATACAATAGAAAACAATACAAAAACCATGCGCTTTTAAATCCCGTTCCCCGCGCCCGGACCGGCCAGTCCGCTGCCGGGGCGCCACCCCCGAGGCGGTCCCGCCTCGCAGGCCTGGCCTCGTCAAGATGTCGTCGGCGGAGCCCGGGCGGTTCTTCTGCACGGCGGGCCGCGGGCTGGAGCCCTTCCTCGCGCGGGAGGTGCGAGCGCGGCTCGGCGCCACGGAGGTGAGCGGGGAGCCGAAGCCGGTGCCCACCCAGGCGGTCCCGTCCGGTCCGCCTCAGCGAGGAACGCGGCCGCGTGCGCTGCGCGCCCTGGAGCCCGGCGACCGCGGCCTGGGCTGCGCCGCCACCCGCGCGGGGCACGGCGGGGCCGGGCTCAGGCGGGGCCGGGCTCAGGCGGGGCTGTCACCGGTGGGGAGCTCGGGCTGCGGGGCGCGGGGCTCACCCGAAGCCTCCCTACCGGGTCCGACGTGTGTTCTCCCCGGAGGTGGACTGCGTCACGGGAAAAGTGTTCTTCAGGGCGGCGGCGGGGGGGGCGAGCTGAGGAAGCTGCGGTCGGGGGAGCGTCT
Organism: Corvus cornix cornix; assembly: GCF_000738735.6. Lineage (NCBI taxonomy): Eukaryota > Metazoa > Chordata > Aves > Passeriformes > Corvidae > Corvus > Corvus cornix. The sequence continues at coordinate 153,928,336 of NC_046333.1, read as the reverse complement.
GTTCCTGCTGCTGAAGAAGCACAGCCCGCTGCCGGTGTCCAGGAACAAAGGTACGGCCCGGGCACGGGCTGCGCGGGAACGGGAAGTCTCGGTTTGAGTCCTAGTTATAAAATTTGAGGTGTTTATTTTTTTTACTAATGGCTGTAGTTGTAATTGACAGTAATCGATTCTGAAGTGTCTTTCATCCAGATGTGTTTTCAACATTTTTTTAATCTGAAAAGGGCTTTTAAATTGTTTTCAATAGCTACCTTCCAGCCTGTATTCTGGCGGCACTGAATGTATATGAGTATTTTTGTGACTCTCTCCCCCTGCTCGGTCCCAGAAAAGAGAAGAACAAACACCCTACCCGAAAACCAAAGTTCAGTTCTGGATCTCTTGTGTTTGTTTTAACAAGAGGTCTTATTTTCTGTTAAGCAAAGTGAATCCCGACCTATATCCTGTGTCAATTGACTGTTAACTACACAGCTTCCTTCTAAGTCTCAGCTACTTGGGTCGTCCTCTCTGTTAGTGTTGGAATGAGAATTTCAAGGTAGATGGATTGATTCCTGCCTGCTGGTAGGTTTTTAATTGGGAGATTACCTTCAGCTTTGAGGATCAAATTTGGTCATAATTCTAAAATTCTAAGTGATAACTAGAAAGACCTTTATATTTTATCTTGACCAGCTTTGAGATATTTAAGTGAATTGGCCTCTTTGTTCCTCATGCCTCTCTTGTAGCTAGCTTAGGACTGCCCACATGTGTAAGTAAGTGTGTGTTGCAGGATTGAAGGCAGAGTGATGAATGGTAAGCAGAAATCTTCTTTCTAAAAGAATGAACTTGGTTTTGCCTGAGATGACTCAAAGTAATTCATGTTTGTGTCTGTCTTTCAATCCTGGAAAGTGTCCTGCATCTCTTAATCCTGGGCCAAGTGCTTTCTGGGGAGAATGGCATGGTAGGCTGGTCCTCTGTCCCTGGGAATGACTCTCACACGTGGTCTGGTTTACTAGAGCTGCTCAATTCTTGTGCGGAATTCAAGCCTTGCCTGATTTAATTTTGGTTGTGCGGAGCTGGTAATCAGAGGGATGCCTGTGTGTCTTCTGGTGGGTATGTGGGTGCTGAGAGCTCAGCTGTGCCTGTGGTGTCAGCTGCTGGTTTCTGGATTTACACATTAATGAGCTCTGAGCACAGTCGCTGTTAACAGCTGTTCTCAGTCCGGAGGGAAATGAAATGCCAAGGCTGAAGTACTTAACCCCAAACTGCTTTTTTCTTCCAGGGAAAATGCTGCACGAGATTAAAAGCCTTGTCATTGAGGAACCAGAATACTGGCTGGATATTATCTCTCTTTGGAGAAAGCTTAGTGGACACGAGGGGAAAACAGATGATTTCTCTCAAGAAAACACATTGGCTCTGAAGAGAAAGTCAGAAGAAGAAACAAATACTGCAAGTAAAAGGCAGAAAACGGGACAAGTGAGAGCAATTGTATCTAAGGAGTGTCAGGTGGAAGCTGGAGAGAGGTGTGTGGCACCAGAGAGAGTGAGAGGTCAGGAGTACTGGATTGAGAGCAAGACTTCTTCAGAATTCCCTTCCAAAGGCAGTGGAGAGAATCCTACTGCAAATGAGAAGCTTAGCTTCAGTTTCAGAGTGTCTTGTCGTTGCAGTGGAGCGATTGCCAAAATACTTACTTCACAGGTATGCTGAAGTATCTGTGTTTTAAAAGAATTTAGCAAAGGTGAACAAAGATGTGTAGTTTGTTTGTCATTTCAGTTGTGTTGTGTTCTGGAATAATAAACTGATGTAAGCTTTTTCTGTATTTTCTCAAAAAGCCCTTAACCTGCATTCACCTTAAACAAGTGGAAATACAAATGCTGTTTTTAATTCCTGTTCACTATGACCCTTAATGTTTTTCAAATCAATACCTTTTATTGAGGATAAGCAAAGGTAAGAGCTTGAGGTTTCTGGGCCTATGGAGGCTGAGGAGTGAGCAGATAAGTTTACAGTTACTTAAAGGGCCATTGCAAGGACCATGGAGCCAGACTCCTCTCAGTTGTGGCAGGCAGTCTAGAAGAAGGGGTAAAAGCCAGAACTTGCAGCTTCGGTTGCCTCTGGTTGGGTATTGGGGAGAACTTGTTCTTCAGGACCGCAGCCCTGGGATGAGTCTTGGGAGAAGTGGAGCTTGGTCCTTGGAAAAGAATGGTGGCATACAGACCTCCAGGGCTCTGTATCCTGTCGTCTTCCCATCTGTGTAGGTTTCTTTTACTTGAAGGTAACTAGTTTAGACTTTTTCCTACTAAAGCTAATACCTTGGTGAGGTGGGTCACATGAGCCTCCCTACAAGAGTGTTTGCCTAAATTTGTGCTGTGTTTGAACTTACACTCAGAAAGTAATCAGAGCTTTCTAGATGTAATGAAAGCATTGAAACTGTGAGTTTTAGTTGTGCATTTGCAGGTTTTCTGTTGGGTAATCTACTTTAGAGCCGTTGGAAGTATTTAGTGCATGTGTTTAAGAATTCTGAAATGACGGCAGTCACAGAATATTCTGAGTTGGAAGGGACCCACAAGGATCAAGCCCAGCTCAAGTGAATATTCTGTTGTGACTTGGTCAGGACTTGAACTTTAGCCTCTCTTGTGCCAGTTGAGTGTTGGTTGTTTGCCATGTGGTGTGTTTGCTTTGCCCCTCACGCACCTGCTCTGCCCTGTTGTACCTCTTATGGTGTGAATTGTGTGAGTTGATCTCTTAGGCATAGAGTCTTTCTTTTCCCAGGGATTTCTGAGGGTTGTGCATCCAAGGCTGTGATCTGCAGTTTTCTGAATTCTGGGGATTTTATTGCCTGTGACTGTTCTTCCCCCTTGCAGGAGATTGGAAGAGCCATTGGCGTAGCACTTGTGAAGCAGTGCGGGTGGCGTGCTGATCTACGGGACCCTGACATAGAGGTAGTGGTGCTCATCTGCCTGTTGATGCTTCCAGAATCACCCCTGACATCTTCTGTTTTGTTCTCTGCTCCCTTTGCACATGGGACCATGGCCTCTCCCTGTTGGTCTTTCTGCCACTGAATTTAACTGAAATCAGCTGGTAGCACTGAGCAAAGCGTGTATGTGGCCCGTGTGTGTGTGTGTGCTTTCCAGAGCTCTGGAATAAACACCAGCCTGGCCACATGGGCCTGCATGGGAGGAGGGGGAGGGGAAGGATCCATAGAGGAGGTGTTTCAGGATCTGGCACCTTACAGGGTGCTGGACTCTGACTGTGTGAAAATGGAAATCACCTGAGCCACGGGGCATCTGTAGCTTCTGTAGGGGAAGTGAGCAAGCAACAGAGGGTATGTTCTCAAGGAGCTAGACTTGAGAATGCTATTTGTGGAAGAGCCTCCCCCTGGGCCTTGTCTGTGACAAACAGCTTGCTTAGTGCACCCTTGAATGGTGCAGGCCGCCTGGAGACCTTCAAAATTACTCCTTGCTCTTGACAAGCTGTTTCTCCATCCCTGCACTTAGCTTGTGGAAGCTGCTCTCAGCACTGATGCTGTAGAAACTTGAATTCATTTACTGGCACTGGTTTTCCCACACTGAGCATTATGTTTGTTGAGGCTCATATGGGGCTCTGTTCTTGCCCAGATTTTGGCTCTGAAACTATTCAGGTGCTGAGGACTGGGATTTTTTGACAGCATCATGTTTCCTTTTGCACTTTCTGGGGGCAGGAATTGCAGTCATGCAAGACCTCCTGGGGAGCTCAGTCTTCTTTTGGGATGCTCTCTATGGGACAGTGGAACAATTTCTTTTAGCTGCCTACATTTCTGGAAGGATTACTTATGTCTAACTTCTATCTGAATTGCCCCTTAGTGGCACTAGTGTGGGTAATAGTGGGTTTTGGTTGGTTGGTTGGTTATTTTTTTGGTTTGGTTTGGTTTTTGGGTGGGTTGGGTTTTTTTGGTTTGTTTTTTGTTGTTGTTTTTTGGGGGGGTTTTTTGGTTGGTTGTTTTTTCTTTTTTATGTATTTATTTTGTTGCTAGTATACAGTGAACAATATTCTCCCACTTGTAGTAAATGGATTTATAACTAAAAAATCCCATGCTGTGTTAAGGAAAAATAGGCCCCCTTATAATTTCAAGTGCTTGCTGATGGATTCCTGGCTGACAAAATCCCCTTCAGCTTGCTTAAGCATTAAATCATCTTTAAAGTGGCATTTAGATTATCTAGTGGAATTTCTTCCAAGTAATTGTTATTGCTTATAGTATGCTTTTTTGTTCTTAAAAACTAAGATCAGAAGTTTGTAGAAGCATCTGTATCTGGTTTAAATGAGTTAAAGCTATTGTTGTGTCAGTTTGAGACTTTAAAATGTTGGGGGTTTTTTTTCCTCTTTTAGATCTTTGTACATCTTAATGACATTCACTCTGTGGTGGGGATTCCTCTTTTCAGGTAAGCATTCTCTCCACCAGTTTTGTCTTTGCAGTATCAGAACAGGCAAGATTTGTAAATCTTGCTGTCCACTGTGAGTATTTATCTTTTGGTTTGATAATCACTGGTTGTCAAATTAGTCTTGTGATCTTCCTGGATCTTAAATGAGCACACAGGCCAGACTTTGCAGTGAGTTATGGTTAAAAGCAGACTTTTCTGTCTCTCAGTAGATCTGTCCGGTTCATTTGTTCTTTGACATTACATGGCCTTTTCTGAGTGATTCTGCTGTTGTTTTAGTTAACTTTTTGGTTGTTGTTTTTTTTTTTTTTTTTGCTGTCTGCAGGCTTCCATTGGCAAACAGAGAGTATATCAGAACAGCAGGACTACGGTCAACAGTCGCATGGGCCATGGCATCTCTGGCTGAAATAAGTGTCAGTGAATGTTCCTTGCAAAGATATGGAGTCCTGAATGAAGGGGAGGGGGGTGCTGCTCATCGGGGCTGGAACTGGACACTTTGAAGGGCTGTAGTGATTTTAATGCCCCATTCTCTAATGCGTGTGGACAGGGTCTGCCGTATCTGTGATGAGAGTGTGCTGTCACCTGCTGTTCAGCCAGGTGTCTGCTGTAATTCCAGGTCCTTCTCAACAGAGCTGTTAATCCTCGTACAGGCATATGTCTAAGTGGCAAGATTTTTTTCACTGTCCAGTGACAGTGAGGAAATGAAACCTTGTTTGGTGTTGTTTTCCAGGGAAATGTGATCTCTTTTCACAGATTAATTTGGTACCAATATCTGTCTGCAGTCCACTTGTAATATTTCCTCCTGAATGTCACCTCAGGGCTGTCTGTAGTGAAGCTGTTGATGCTTTTTACTATATTTCCTTACGAGCGAGTTTGGCCTGGGATTACCAGTGATTATTGTTAACCTGCGCTGGATTCAGTGGGATTATGCACATCCCTCTGTAAGCTTTGTCCTGGGTAAGGAGTCTGTCTTGCTTGGGTATGCAGTAACGCCTCTGTTTTTGTAGGCTGGTGCCCTTGTACTGGATCCCATGTGTGGACTAGGAACGATACTGCTGGAGGCTGCCAAAGAGTGGCCTGTAAGTATCCCAGTCACAGCTGGCTGGATTTTTGCAGGGAAACTGGTAGTTGTGATACAGGGTTTTCTCTGTACCGGTTAGGCTAAAGTCCATTGCTGGAAAGATGGAACCACACATGAAATTTCTAGGCAGCTGCTAAAAGCGTTTTAGTGCAAATGTTCCTCCAAATGAGTGTGTCCTACAGGCTGGTGCAGCTATTGATTCACACTGCAGGGTTTGCGTGAGGCAACCATGGACTTGTAAAGCTTCCTGGGGTTATCCTGGGATCGGAGGAGTCAGTGTAATGGCACAGTCGACAGCATTAGGGGCAGTGTGGCTGTAGCTAGCTGGAGTCTTGCTGTTAGGACATGCCCTTGATATTTCTGTAATTTTGAGTGTTTTGAGCAGACCAGAACATTAAAGAAGTGAAGACAGCACATACTTCCTCCGTTCCTCCATCCTCTGGACTGTGAATTGATCTGTGTAACAATAGTAGATATCCCTGAAAGGGGGTTGTCTTGAAGGAGCTGTGCAACAAAGCATTTCTGAGAAGGGTTTATAAAATAAATAACCTGAGTGTTAACAAAATTACTTTTCTCTTTCTTTCTTAACAGGAAGCCTGTTACTGGGGTGCTGATATAAGTGATTCACAGCTAGAGGGTGCAGATGGGAATATTAGAACTGCAGGCTTAATGGATAAGATTGAGTTGCTTAAAGCTTCTGTGAAAGGTATGTCTGTAGGCTTTCCAAGTGATTTTTTTTTTTTTTTGTGTTTCTGGGATTGCACAGGTAATGTAGGTTTTTTTGAGGTGATACGTTGTAGAGCTAACTCCCAACAAATAGCTGAGTGGTGACTCTGTAGTGCTGGTGAAGGGATCATTATTGGTTCTTTCTCCCTGCTGCCTGTGCCTGGGAACTTTGGTACGAATGAAGTCAGCAGAAGACAATAAAAATTACAATTGTCCAGCGTGGACAGTAGTTGACTCTCTTTATGGTAAATGTGTGAACACCACAAAGAGTATGTACCATGTGAGAGTTCTTTGTATCTTAATGGAACACAGCCAGGACAAGTCCAAATCAAATGCAGCCTGTAACTTAAATTTACCAGGTGAGTAATGGTGAGGACTCATTAAGCTGAGCTGAGCTGAATTGTTCATGTTTTGGAGTAGGAGTATTTTGAAGGATGATGCCTTTCTCCTGTAAGAGGGAATCTGTTTGCTCTTAATTCACAACCTAGTCTGTAGAGAAGATAATAGTTTCGTGGTCTTACTCTGGACCTTAAAGCCTGAGGCTAAACTACGCCTGTATGAAATTCATGACAGGCAAGCTGGCTGTTTTTTCCTGTGCATGAGTGATGAAATGTGCATATTTTTTTACCTTGCAGTATTTATTTCTTACTGGAATAGTAAGAAATATTTATTTTTTATAAAAATGTAGGTTTTTTTCTAACTTAAAAGCTGTGTTTGACTTTGGTTTCTAGGATCATGGAAGGTACTTAGGTGTCAGGTTTTCTAAACTGAACAAGTAGTTGGTGTCTTCATGACTGGTCAGAAGGTGTTATTTCTGTATGTCTTGAGCAGGGCTGTAGGTGACATGTCCTTTCATTTGCAGATAAAATTAATACCCAGTTGTTGTGCTGCAAGTGTTGATCCAAGAATGGTCTGGGAAACATTTCCAGCTAGTTCTAGAAAAGTTGGCATAGAATCACAGCAGAGTTTAGGTGAGAAGGGACTGTTGGAGGTCTTCAGTCCTGTTGTCTGCTCAGAGCCTTGTCCAGTCAATTTTGAGCACCCTGAGGGATGGAGGATCCACAGGATCTCAGGAAGGGTCTCAGACTGGCCTCCACAGCCTGACACAGCCGACCTTTATCACCACAGGGCGCAAGTACTGCATCTTCATCAGGAGAGCTGACTGCTGCTGGTATGCAGAAACTCCAAGGAGACACTTCAGAGACACTAGCTCTGACAGAATCCAAGTGATTCTGGCTGTAACCAGATTCTTGTGGGGGGAGAAAAGGGGGATGGAGAGGAATTTGATGTGGTTCCATGCCATTCATATGTGTGCGCTTGAATATCTGCACTTAAGTAAAGTGCTCACAAACTTAGCTCTTTTTTTGTATTTTGCTAAATTATTTTCATGTTTAAGATGTACTGTGTGTTGAGAAGCAGCAGTTAATTTGGAACCATGTAGTGCCCTACTGGAGCGTCTTCCAGTATGGGCAAACATCATCAGGAGCAGGGAATCTGCAAACTAAACTATGCTGTCATGCATTTGTCTGTTCCCAGTCTGCAGAGGGATGGTGGCTTCATAGTGTCGTTTGTGAGGGCAAGTGCAGAAGGAGCTGTGAATCTGGGTGCATAACCCAAAAAGAGCTGGCAGACAGTGTTGTAAGGGGAATGGGGGCATAGCTGCTGTGCGCTTTTCAGACAGACATAAAGACCTGCCTTTATTCTGCAGCATTGCCATTGCCTTCAGAAAGCTTTGACAGTGTTATTTCGGATATTCCATTTGGGAAGAAGTTCAAGATCACGAATGATGCCCAGCTCCTACCAGATATTCTCCAGGAGATGGAGAGGTATGTGTAGCCTTTGACACACTTGAAGTTTGATGTAAGTGCCACAATGGTGTGTGATCTAAGCATTCAGTCAGCTTCAGATTTGCTTTATTCCAAACATTCTCCAGCTCTGTAGTCTGACCCTGTGCATGCTGTGGAAATCTGAAGCCCTTACTTGTCCCTTAGAGACTGTTGTGTTGTGTCTTGCAAGCTGTGAGTGGCGATGGCGGTGCAGGTTGACAAGGAATGATCTTGTGCGAGCTGTGCTCACAAATACTCTTTACAAGGCATGATGGTGAAATATTTCTGAGCCACAGTTCGTGTGACCCAGCCCCCTGCAGGGCTGGGGCAGCGAGATGCCAGTCAATCTCAGCCCCTCCCCCGGATCGAGTTCCCCCAGGCCACAGACTCGGAGGGTGGGTTGAGGGGCGGCTCAGAAGCCTAAGCTGCACCCCCTGGGCGGTGCCCAAGCCGCCTCCCCCGGTTCGGGAAAATTCTCCGCTAACTGGGTCGTTCATTGGTTCTATTATAACCCCCGCCTCTCGGTTTACCCCAGTGGTTCTTTTTAAGTTGTATCCTCCCCCTGGCTTGTAACTCGTTGGATGTTTTCCCCTTTCGCCGCAGTTTTCAAATTCCTTATAAAACTGAGGACGAGCCTCAAGGGAGGATCCCATCCCATCACAATCCCATCATTCCCATTCCATCAGATTCCAGCCTTGTTCGGGTTGCAAAACTTCTAACAATAAAGCTGTTAGAAGCCAGACCTGAACAGCCTCTCTCTTCCTTTGTCTCTGCGCTAACGTGAGCCGATCCCATCGGCTCCTGCCGTGTTTCCTCTGCCGAGAAGCCAGCTAGCTAACCCAGCAAGCAGCTCTTTTCCTGATCCCGAAGTCGCGTCAGCGACACGTGGAGGTAACGCAGCTGGACTGTCTCTGACCTGGGGCATGCCAGAGCTCGTGCTTCGGGCACCAGGCGCTGTGTTACCACACTCAAAAGTTTTCTTTACAGGGCAGAAAGGAGAAAGAGGAGAGACCTGCCTGGACAAAGTTAAAGCATGGCCAGGCAAATAAAGCTATAATCCTTTTTCAGTTGAGGCCTGCTTGTATAAAATCACAAGCTTTCCTTTTTGAGGTCACGGCCAAGCTTTAACCAGCCTACCTTGACAGGAAGGATCTCAGACCAGAAAAAGTGGTATGCATTTTCCTTGCTATCCAGGAATATCTCACTAGCCACTTGGTCAGATTTTAGGTGTGTCCTTTCATCTCTCACCATGTCATTTTGTGGCAGAGTTGAGCCAAACTAATAGGTGGGCTGCTTCTAACAGTTCAAGCCATCTTCCCCTCTACTTCTTGCCTGAAAACAAGCTCTTCCTCTAGGACTCATCTTCAGTGCATGTTGATCTCACTCACCCAATGCAGGAATGTGATGGGAAGGGGATAGAGGAGGTGGCATGGTTCCACAGAACGGTGTGGCAATCTTGCTGTGCTTGTCCTCTGGCCTTATTTGCTCTATTGGTCCATCCTAAGCAAAATATACCCTTGGGAAGGTGGAGATGAGGAAGGGACCATTACCATGAGAGCCCCACCAGTAAAACTGTTCAAACTACTTGCTGTAAACTGAGTCAGGATAGTATTTTTTCCCCCCCCCTTTCAAAGCCAAATGTAATGTTTGGACATAAACCTAGAAAAATTAATTGCAAACAGTGGTTAATTTTCCTCTGTTTCCTAAGTTTGAAAGCCCTTAAGGATCAGTGGAACAGGGAAAGGACAGATGTTTTAAAATTTCCAAAAGGAAGAGTCAGTTTCAGAATTACCCTGCTAATCTGAGAAGCCCTTGCTGCGCTGGGAGGCTGTTCCTTTGCAACCTCCAAAAACTCGAGGCTTGATGGTGCCCTCAATCCTTGAAAGAATACTAAGGGGGTAAAAAATGAGTCCCATCTTCCCTGGTAACCCAGTAGAAAGAACTGCTGATACCAGAAATGTTTGGGAGTCAGGACAGGGCCTAGTTCTCCCATCTAGGAAGAGGTAGGAAGATACGAGATTTAAATTCCTTTTGGAGATGCAGCTTACTGAGTTGAGCCATGACACGCTCAGGTGTTTTCTTAAATGCAGGTGGCATCTGAAGTGTCAGCAGTGTTGTGTTCCACACAGGCAAAGGGATGCCAGGAAGGATCAACACCTAACCGTTATTTTTCCTGTGGCTGCCAGAGTGCTTCGTGTTGGAGGGACTGTTGTATTGTTGCTGAGCCAGGATCTCCGTAAGCGCATGGATGGTTTGACCAAGTGTGCTGGAAGTGACTCTCCTGAGGCCACTGCTGATGGCGACAGCGAAGCAGCCCCTGCAAAATTCCGAAGTGTTGATGGGAATTCTTCCTCCTTGGCACGTGGTGTTGGAGAATCCTTTCTCAGCAGCCGACATTTCGGGTCTCTGGTGCCAGATGGTGTCTATGCAGTTAGTCTTGGGAAGATGGATGCTTTCATACACAAGTACAGGAAGGTGTCTGCTGCTGGGAAGTGGGAGCTGTCTGGCACTGTACTCAAGGGAACTTGAATCCTGAGACCCTTCAGAAGCAGCATGGCATGACTCGGTGGAGCCCTGCTGAAGCAAACAAACGTGGTGCCATCCATTAGATTGCCTCACATTCTTTGGATGTCCTAAGGCACTGCTTTTCTCTCCTTGGTTTTTAGGAGAGATGGAAGATGCTGTCATAGGTTAGCATAGCTCCGGAAGCGATTTTCTTGCAAAGAAGTGCTTACAACTTCCTCTACGACCTGACAGAACCTATCAACTGGCTAGTTTGAATATTGACAATTTGTTAAGCCACTTAAAAATGTTGACCGCCTCTGTGGTCCACATTTAAGAATGGACAAACCCCGGGAAAGCTCTCTCTTGCTTCTGGCCCCGGGACAGGTAACAGACACCAAGCGCCAACGGACACCCAGCCGTGACTGTGTCACGCCCCGACACATCAAACAGGGGCTGGAAGCTCCATGGAGCAGCTCAGCGCCTGCTCCACTCTTGCCCCCCAAAGCCCGGGATGGACTGGTGGGTCTGGACACATCCCCATTGAGGGGGGGCAGAGCCGCTGCTCGGGGGCCCCGGGGGATCCTTTATCCCCCTCGTGCAGCTGCGAGCTGCCGAGGAAAAAGTCCTCATTCCTAGGCTTGAACCCCTGCAGGTTTACCTCTCATTCTCTTGCTCTGATTTGTTTGACAATAAATTCAATTTATTCCCCCCAGTCGTGTCTCTTACTCCAGTGACCCGTGAGTGATCTGTCTAGGCCCTTTTCCTGATCCCCAAGTCTTTCCTGATGTATTCTGTTCCCTGCCCAGGGTGAGGAGGAGAGGGACAGAGTGGTTTCGCTGGCACCAGGCACCTGGCCAGGCCCAGCCCACCCCAGTAATCCCTGCGATAATTCACGCCACCATTACCCAGGTGCACGGCGGGTCCGGCTCCGCGGGCAGGCGGCTACAGTAGTTCAAAGTGGGCTAACGGGGACAGAGTGAGAGGAAGCAGGTGGTGCCGGTGGGTGAAATGTCTCTGCGGCGAGCTGCCTGGGAAAGGAGGAGGGAGAACCTGATGCAAAGTAAAAGGGAGAGAAAGAGGGACAAGGCTGGAGCTGTGGAAGGAAGTGGAGATGGCCAAGGGGCAGCTGAGCATTTTGCTTTCCAGCTCTGAGGGGGGAAAGAAAGCGCTGTCAAATCCATCCAGGAAAACAGAGGAGAAATAGCAGGTGGTGGAAATCGCCGGCAATTTGGATTCAATTTGTCTGTCTGAACTGCAAACGCCGACAGACACCGAGCACCGCTGGACGCCTGCTGGCGTTGCGGTGTGTCCTGCTCCGGCTGCAGCCCGCCTGCCGAGACCCCCAGCAGCAGCTGCCCGGGGGCTGCGGATCGGGCAGCAGCCAATCGGAACCGTCGCAGCGTGCGGCAGCCAATAGGAGCCCTGGCTACTCCGGCAGCCAATGGACAGCGCCGTTACCTGAGGGACCAGGCACAGCTCGAAGCCCCTCACAGCTGCTTCGTTTTTTGGGACATTTGTGGAAAGTTCGGAGTTAATTTTTTTTTTCTTGAGCTTGCCTTTTCCAGGACAGGAGGGATTCCGGCGCGGGGGATATCCCGCCTCGGGCGCTTGTGGGCGGTTTTGAGGTGGGGGGAGCCCACCGCGGCAGTGGCGGGAAAAGGGGGTGCGGAGTATAAAAGGGGGCGCCGGCGTCGCGGCCCCTCAGTCGGGGGGCGGCGGCGGCGGCGGCAGGAGCTCCGCGGGCTGGCCCGGATGCGGGGACGCCGCCCTGTGCGGCCGAAGCCGCCGGCCCTGAGGCGCGGGGAAAGCGGCGTGGCAGCCGCGCATCGGCTCCGTCATCGGCAGCGCCGCTTCGTGCCGGTAGGGAGCGGGAGAACGCGGCGGCGGGCGGTGGGTGGTGAGTGCCGTCGGCGAGACGGGGCTTGGGCCGCCTGCGGTGTGCGATCTCCCGAGAGCAGCGGGGAGGCCCCCGGGGAGCGGCGGCTGGCGGGGCGGTGTGGGAGCCGTCGCATTTCCCCGAATGAGCCGACGGGCGCAACGCGCGAGGTGCCAATGAAATAAAATAGAACGCGGTAAAGTGCCAGAGAGGAGCCGCACCTAGAGGGCTCTCGGCCCCTGCCCCGTGTCACTAAGAGAGCTGCACCGCGGGACCGTCGGGGCAGCGCTGCTGGTTAAAAAGAGCAGCACGGGAAAGGCTGGGAAATGTGAGCGGAATAAAATATTGACAATGGTCTAAGAAATATTCAAAAGGTACTGCAGCAGGAATGGCCGCTGCCCCGCATCACTAAAAGAGCTGCACCGCGGGACTGTCGGGGCAGCGCTGCTGGTAAAAAAGGGGCCCGGAAAGCGTGAGAGGTGTAAAGGGAATAAAATGCTGAGCATGGTAAAAGAGGTACAATAAAGGTACTGCAGCAGGTGTGGCCGCTGCCCCGTGTCACTAAAAGAGCTGCACCGTGGGACCGTCGGGGCAGCGCTGCTGGTTAAACAGAGAAGCACGGAAAGGCTGGGAAGTGTGAGCGGAATAAAATATTGACAATGGTCTAAGAAATATTGTAAAGGTACTGCAGCAGGAGTGGCCGCTGCGTGTGTTCACTAAAACAGCTGCACCGAGGCACCTTTGGGGTGCGGCACAGAAAAGGACTGGAGGTGTGAGGGAAATAAAATATAGAGAAAGGTCTGTGAAATAATAACAGCACCGCAGCAGGAGTAGCCATTTCCTCAGGATAAAATGAGCTGCACCGCGGCGCACCTGGGGCAGGGGGTGCTGCTTCAAAGGTGTCACGGCAAAGGTCGCCTCTGTGAAGGGAATAAAATTGAGAAATTGGTCGAAAATGCTTTAAAAGTACTGTAGAAGAAGTGGCCGCTGCCCCGTGTCACTAAAAGAGCTGCACCGCGGGAGCGTCGGGGCAGCGCTGCTGGTAAAAAAGGGGCCCGGAAAGCGTGAGAGGTGTAAAGGGAATAAAATGCTGAGCATGGTAAAAAAGGTACAATAAAGGTAATGCAGGAGGGGTAGCCGCTGCCCCGTGTCACTAAAAGAGCTGCACCGCGGGACCGTCGGGGCGACGCTGCTGGTTAAAAGGAGCAGCCCGGGAAAGGCTGAGAGGTGTAAAGGGAATAAAATACTGACCATGGTAAAAGAGGTACAATAAAGATACTGCTGCAGGAGTGGTCGCTGCCCCGCATCACTAAAAGAGCTGCACCGCGGGACCGTCAGCGCAGCGCTGCTGGTAAAAAGGGGGCCCGGAAAGGCTGAGAGGTGTAAAGGGAATAAAATGCTGAGCATGGTAAAAAAGGTACAATAAAGGTAATGCAGCAGGTGTGGCCGCTGCCCCGCGTCACTAAAAGAGCTGCACCGTGGGACCGTCGGGGCAGCGCTGCTGGTTAAAAGGAGCAGCCCGGGAAAGGCTGGGAAGTGTGAGCGGAATAAAATATTGACAATGGTCTAAGAAATATTCAAAAGGTACTGCAGCAGGAATGGCCGCTGCGTGTGTTCACTAAAACAGCTGCACCGAGGCACCTTTGGGGTGGTGTTGATGGTAAACGTGCGGCACGGAAAAGGACTGGAGGTGTGAGGGAAATAAAATATAGAGAAAGGTCTGAGAAATAATAACAGCACCGCAGCAGGAGTAGCCACTTCCTCAGGATAAAATGAGCTGCACCGCGGCGCACCTTGGGCAGGGGGTGCTGCTTCAAAGGTGTCACGGCAAAGGTCGCCTCTGTGAAGGGAATAAAATTGAGAAATTGGTCGAAAATGCTTTAAAAGTACTGCAGAAGAAGTGGCCGCTGCCCCGTGTCACTAAAAGAGCTGCACCGTGGGACCATCGGGGCGGCGCTGCTGGTTAAAAAGAGCAGCACGGGAAAGCCTGGGAAGTGTAAACGGAATAAAATATTGACAGTGGTCTAAGAAATATTGTAAAGGTACTGCAGCAGGAGTGGCCGCTGCGTGTGTTCACTAAAACAGCTGCACCGAGGCACCTTTGGGGTGCGGCACAGAAAAGGACTGGAGGTGTGAGGGAAATAAAATATAGAGAAAGGTCTGAGAAATAATAACAGCACCGCAGCAGGAGTAGCCATTTCCTCAGGATAAAATGAGCTGCACCGCGGCGCACCTGTGGTGTCACGGCAAAGGTCGCATTTGTGAAGGGAATAAAATAGAATGGTCGAAAATACTTTTAAAAGTACTGCTGCAGGAGTGGCCGCTGCCCCGTGTCACTAAAAGAGCTGCACCGCGGGAGCGTCGGGGCAGCGCTGCTGGTAAAAAAGGAGCAGCACGGGAAAGGCTGGGAAATGTGAGCGGAATAAAATATTGACAATGGTCTAAGAAATATTCAAAAGGTACTGCAGCAGGAATGGCCGCTGCCCCGCATCACTAAAAGAGCTGCACCGCGGGACCGTCGGGGCAGCGCTGCTGGTAAAAAAGGGACCCGAAAGCGTGAGAGGTGTAAAGGGAATAAAATGCTGAGCATGGTAAAAGGTACAATAAAGGTACTGCAGCAGGTGTGGCCGCTGCCCCGTGTCACTAAAAGAGCTGCACCGCGGGAGCGTCGGGGCAGCGCTGCTGGTAAAAAAGGGACCCGAAAGCGTGAGAGGTGTAAAGGGAATAAAATGCTGAGCATGGTAAAAGGTACAATAAAGGTACTGCAGCGGGTGTGGCCGCTGCCCCGTGTCACTAAAAGAGCTGCGCCGCGGGACCGTCGGGGCAGCGCTGCTGGTTAAAAGGAGCAGCCCGGGAAAGGCTGGGAAGTGTGAGCGGAATAAAATATTGACAATGGTCTAAGAAATATTCAAAAGGTACTGCAGCAGGAGTGGCCGCTGCGTGTGTTCACTAAAACAGCTGCACCGAGGCACCTTTGGGGTGGTGTTGATGGTAAACGTGCGGCACGGAAAAGGACTGGAGGTGTGAGGGAAATAAAATATAGAGAAAGGTCTGTGAAATAATAACAGCACCGCAGCAGGAGTAGCCTCTTCCTCAGGATAAAATGAGCTGCATCGCGGCGCACCTTGGGCAGGGGTGCTGCTTCAAAGGTGTCACGGCAAAGGTCGCCTCTGTGAAGGGAATAAAATTGAGAAATTGGTCGAAAATGCTTTAAAAGTACTGCAGAAGAAGTGGCCGCTGCCCCGTGTCACTAAAAGAGCTGCACCGCGGGAGCGTCGGGGCAGCGCTGCTGGTAAAAAAGGGGCCCGGAAAGGCTGGGAAGTGTGAGCGGAATAAAATATTGACACTGGTCTAAGAAATATTGTAAAGGTACTGCAGCAGGAGTGGCCGCGGCCCCGTGTCACTAAAAGAGCTGCACCGAGGCACCTTTGGGGTGGTGTTGATGGTAAACGTGCGGCACGGGAAAGGACTGGAGGTGTGAGGGAAATAAACTATAGAGAAAGGTCTGAGAAATAATAACAGCACCGCAGCAGGAGTAGCCGCTTCCTCAGGATAAAATGAGCTGCACCGAGGCGCACCTTGGGCAGGGGGTGCTGCTTCAAAGGTGTCACGGCAAAGGTCGCCTCTGTGAAGGGAATAAAATTGAGAAATTGGTCGAAAATGCTTTAAAAGTACTGCAGCAGAAGTGGCCGCTGCCCCGTGTCACTAAAAGAGCTGCACCGCGGGACCGTTGGGGCAGCGCTGCTGGTTAAAAAGAGCAGCACGGAAAGGCTGGGAAGTGTGAGCCGAATAAAGTATTGACAATGGGAAGTGTGAGCGGAATAAAATATTGACAATGGGAAGTGTGAGCGGAATAAAATATTGACAGTGGTCTAAGAAATATTCAAAAGTTACTGCAGCAGGAATGGCCGCTGCCCCGCATCACTAAAAGAGCTGCACCGCGGGACCGTCAGGGCAGCGCTGCTGGGAAAAAAGGGGCCCGGAAAGCGCGAGAGGTGTAAAGGGAATAAAATGCTGAGCATGGTAAAAAAGGTACAATAAAGGTACTGCAGCAGGTGTGGCCGCTGCCCCGTGTCACTAAAAGAGCTGCATCGCGGGACCGTCGGGGCGACGCTGCTGGTTAAAAAAGAGCAGCACGGGAAAGGCTGGGAAGTGTGAGCGGAATAAAATATTGACAATGGTCTAAGAAATATTGTAAAGGTACTGCAGCAGGAGTGGCCCCTGCGTGTTGTCACTAAAAGAGCTGCACCGAGGCACCTTTGGGGTGGTGTTGATGGTAAACGAGCATCCTAGCAGGAGCTAGGGAGCAGCCAGATGTACCTGGGCACCTGAGCACGCCGGGCAGCATGTGGGGTGCCATGGGGAAACTTTCAACTTTCCCCTTTTATCTTATCAGTCCCTCCCCAGAGCCCCCAGAAAAGAGAGGTATTATTAGGAGAAAAGGGGCTTAAATTGAGGGAAAAAACTTCCTTTTCCATAACTGTCTCTATCAAAATTGAGGGGGAATCCCCTTCCCCTGCAATTTTAATAGTATCATTTGAAGGAAACCCCACCCCTTCTATGCTGTTAGGGGTATCAATTGACAGCAAATCCCCATTTTCCATTATTTTCTAGTTTAAATGGAAAGGGAAAACCTTGACTGTGCTATTTTATGGGTTTGGATTAAGGGTAACTCCTACATTTTCCTCATCCAAATGTGTAAATGGAGGGGGAACCCCAGTTGTCCCCCCTTTTTAAGGGTGTGAGCTGAGGGAAAAATTACTCTTTCTGTGTCATTTGAGAGATTTAAAGTGAGAAAATCCCCTCTTTTCCAAATTTTTTAGGGGATTAAATTAAAGGGGAGAAGCCATTTATTTGCCATTGTATTGGTTTAAGTGGAGGTAAACACCCCATTTCCTCATTTTAGGGGTTCAGTTAAAGGAAGTGCTCCCTTTTTCAGCATTTTAAGGGTTTAAATCTGCATTTCAGGGCACTTCTACCCATGCCCCGGTACCAAATATCTCATATGGGAGCAAGCCCAGCACATATGTAACCCTAACAGCACCCAGGAATTTATTAGTTTTCTTATTTTTATTTATAATGTATCTAGCCCTAATTAGAGGTCCCAATAAGAGCTTCACCCTTCATATAATTACTATTCTTCTCCACCCTACTTAGTCACATGTGAAGTACTACTTACTAATCACTAAGGAGCAGCTGTGCAAATTAACAGCTATTATCCCACTTAGCTATCTACGCTGTC